>NC_041383.1:342364554-342654919 GCF_002162155.2 Triticum dicoccoides | reverse complement strand
CATCCAGACGAGGAGGGGAGAGGCAGGCAGGCAGGCGAGCTGGTGGCGTGGCGCGGTGGCGCGCGCGCGCGCCGGGCACACTCCCCTCCCTCTGTCGAGGACGAAGACGACAGAGGAGGAGGCGGGCTGGGCCGCCTGCTGGCTGGGCCGGCCAGCTACTGTTGGGCTGCACAGGGAGGAGCCCCAGGTAAGCTTCTCCTTCTTTATTTATTTTTGTTTTCTAATTTCTGTCATTTGTTTTGATTTAAATAATATATTAAATCAATTTATTACCTTATGCCAATTTTTGCAGGAGCTAGATATATTATTCCAGAGCTCCCCAACAGGTGGCATAATTTTTGGACATATATTAATATATATAACTAATATATTTCCAATGCAAATAGTTATGCATTAATTCCAAATGCCCAAAATAAATACCTATGAGCTCTTAAAAATATTGGTTTGATTTTTATCTCTGTCCAATATTTTCAGAGAGCAACATGAGCATTTTCTTGGACCCTTTTTGGAGAAATTTTTATTTGGGTCATTTTCAAAATGATTCTGAGGGTTTCACAAATCCCCATTTCAAGTTTCTGATGAAAGAGTAAACATGATGCAACACTCTAATGCATGACTAGCTAGGGTGTGACAACCACCACACAGGAGTAGGGTATTACACCACAACGATGGCCCGAACCTGTATAAATCTTGTGTCTCTTGTGTTGTGAGTTCATTGAGCTAGCTTAGGGACCGCGGCGAGGCTGGGAGCAAGATTCGGTAGGGGGAAATCTTCGTGCGCACCGCAGTGTTCGAACCTCAAGGGTTTTCCCGGAACTTGAAATCTGACATTTGGCGCGCCAGGTAGGGGTGCGCCGGAGCTCTTCCTTCTGTCGCCCCGCACTTCGCCAACACCGTGCTTCGCCCTCATGGCGGACATCGTGCTTCCGGCTCCGGTTACCGACGCCAGCACTAGGGCTAGGGGGCTCCGAGCCTTGGCCCCCGCCTTACGGCAGGTGCAGTGGCCGCACAATTTCAAGCGAGAGATGCCGCCATGCTATGATGGCGCGGCGGACCCGGTGGTTTTCCTGCTGGTGTACGAGTAGGCCATCCTCAAGGCCGGGGGTGACGACAAGGTCATGGCCAACTGGCTTCCCATGGCCCTTACTGGCGTCCCACGCGCATGGGTGCTCAACCTGCCGGCATCTTCTATGGCTTCTTGGGAGGAGCTGCACAACCTCTTCCTCGCCCACTACGTGGCACCGGCGCCCCCGGTCGTTGCAACTCTCTTGGGCGGCTCGCAGGCGCCACCCTCAGACTGCCATGCCAAGTTGTTCTTTCGCCAGATCAACACCGTCCTCGCGTGGCAGGGAGCTCCCCTGGGTTGGGTGGCGCCCAAGGCCTACCTCAGCTTCGACTCGGAAGATCACCCCATCAACACCGCCTGCTCGGGTGCGCTCCCGATGCTCTGCACATCCACCATCTGCCAGGTGGCCATCACCAAAACCCTCATCGATGGTGGTGCCGGCCTCAACGTGCTCTCGATGGAGGCCTTCAGCCTCCTCCACATACTGCTGGAGCGGCTCCGACCCAGCAAGCCCTTCTCGACTGTCGTAGGCGGTTCCTCTAGTTCCCTGGGGTAGATCCTCCTTCTTGTGACCTTCTGCACCTACGACAACTACCACACGGAGTTGGTAGACTTCGACATTGTGCACATTGGCCTCCCGTACAACGCCATCGTCGGATATCCTGCCCTGGCTTAGTTCATGACAGCAACCCAGCCGGCCTACAACCTCATGAAGATGCCCGGGAGCGGCGGCGTCCTCACCGTAGCTGGAGACACCAAGGAGGCTCTGCTGGCGCTCAAGCTGGCCCTCAAGGACGCCGCGGCGGCACAGCCGCCAACGCGGACGCCTCCAAGGCCAAGGAAGCTGCACCGACCAAAAAGAAGCAGCCATTCACTCAGGATAAGGCAGAGACCAAGCAGGTGCCAGTTGAGGAAGACGGGTCCTCAGGAGCCACCTTCACCATAGGTGCCGACCTCAACCTTGACCAAGAGAAGGCGTTGGTGAGGTTCTTGCGCTCGAACAAAGAGGTGTCCGCGTGGGAGCCCAAGCAGCTAGCGGGGGTCCCAAGGGAGGTGATTGAGCATCACCTGAATGTGTGCCCCAATGTATGCCCCGTGAAGCAGAAAGCAAGGCGGCAGTCCACGAAGAAGCAGGCCTTCATCGTCCAAGAAACCCACAAGCTAGAGGCAGCGGGTGTTATTCGTGAGGTTTGCTACCCCGAGTGGCTGGCAAACCCAGTTTTCATGCCAAAAAAGGGGGGGAAGGAGTGCATGCGTGTTGATTTCACCAACCTCAACAAGGCCTGCCCCAAGATCCGTTCTTGCTACCCTGCATCGACCATTTCGTCCACTCCACCGCCGAGTGCGACCGACTGTGTTTTCTAGATGTGTTTTCGGGTTATCACCAGATCAAGATGGCGGTGGAAGACATGGAGAAGACAGCCTTCCTGACCCCATGTGGGGTGTACTGCTACACTTGCATGCCATTCGGGTTGTGCAACGCGGGCGCGACCTTCCAACGGTTGATGCACATTGCCTTGGGCCGGCAGCTTGGGAAAAATGCCGAGGCTTACATCGATGACATTGTGGTGAAATCTCGGGAGGCAAGGACCTTGATCCAGTACTTGGAGGAGACCTTCCACCAAGCTGCTGGGCTTCCTTGTGTCCCACAGGGGGGTCGAGGCCAACCCAGAGAAGGTCAAGGCAATCGAAGACATGAGTTCGTCGCAAACCCTCAGAGAAATGCAGAAGCTCGCCAGCCGCGTGATCGCGTTAGCACTTGATCTCCAAGCTGGGGGAGCGTGCCCTACCATTCTTCAAGCTGATGAAGAAGAATGGCCCGTTTGAGTGGACACAGGAGGACGACCAAGCATTTCAAGACCTCAAGAAATACCTGACCAGCCCTCCCGAAATGGTGGTGTCGCGCCCTCTCGAGACCCTGGTGCTCTACCTTGCCGCCACTCCCTACTCTGCCACCGCGGCCCTGGTGGCGGTTCGGGAGGAACGCCAGGCTAAGGCCGCGTCCCGCCCAGCCGCGGCCTCATCTGGGATGACACAAGACCAGGAAAGCTCAGCAGGATATGCCCGCAGGATTGAGGAGGCCCCACCAAGCAACCAGGCGCTAAGGGCTCCATTGTCTTAGGAAGCAACACAACCTCTGAAAGATATAGGCCACGTCAGCGCACCCACCCTCGTCGAGCATCCGGTGTACTTCGTCAGCAAGGTGTTGGGGGATGCAAGGGCACGATACCCCATGCCACAAAAGCTCTTACTCGCGCTCCTGGTGGCCTCGCGTAAGCTGCAACACTACTTTCAAGGTCACCCTACAAGGTCGTCTCGGCCTACCCATTGGAAAGGGTACTCAGGAGCCTCAACTCCACTGGGAGAGTTGCCAAATGGAACATCAAGCTGCAAGCATTTCAGTTGGAGTTCAACACAACCAGGGTCATCAATGGAGCCGCACTTGCTGATTTCATGGCAGAATGGACGGACGCACCAGGGCTCAAGGTGGGCGAGGATCAGTCTCTCTCCCCAGGAAGTGAGGTAGTAGATGGCTGGGTCATGTATTTTGATGGTGCCTTCTCTCGACAGGGCGCGGGGGCTGGCGCAGTGCTTATATCACCCACTCAGGACAAGCTCTACTACGCTATACAACTCTCTTTCTAACAGGGCGAGAAGGTCTTCAACAACATAGCAGAATACGAGGGACTCATAGCAGGCCTGAAAGCTATAGCAGTACTGGGAGTGAAGCGCCTCGTCATCAAGGGCGATTCGCAACTCCTCGTCAACTTCTCCAACAAGGTGTACGAGCCGAAGGAGGAGCACAAGGAAGCATATCTCGCGGAAGTACACAGGATGGAGAAGCAATTCTGTGGGTTGGAGTTACAGCATGTGCCCTGTAGCACCAACCAAGAGGCTGATGACATCGCCATGAGGGCGTCCAAGCGGCTGCCTTAGGAGCCTGACATTTTTGAGGAGTGACTCTTCAAGCCATCGGCGGCACCACCACTCTCAAGGACAGCACAACCTCGGGAAGAACTCCCTCAGCCACCTGCCTCAGGAGCCCCGACATGTGGCCCGACCTCGGGAGCGCACCTACTCTTGGCGCTGGAGCCTCAAGAGGGATGCTGGACCAAGGAATTCAAGGAATACCTGACGCAAGGGACACTGCCAGAGAAGGAGGCAGTCGCAGAGAGCGTGGCCCGGTAGGCCACAACATACTGCATCCAAGACGGTGAGTTATACCGGAAGCGGCCGAATGATGTTTCTCTGCATTGCATCTCCAGGGAACAGGGGAAGGAGCTGTTGGCCAATATACATGGTGGAGATTGCGGACACCACTCGTCGTCATGGACCCTCGTCGGCAAGGCGTTTCGCAGCGGGTTCTACTGGCCTACGGCACTCAACGACGCAACCAAGCTGGTGAAGTCCTGCGAAGCCTGCCAATTCCTCGCCAAGCAGATCCATCAGCCAGTGCAGGGACTGCAGACCATCCCGCTCTCGTGGCCATTCACGGTCTGGGGGCTGGATATCTTGGGCCCATTCCCTCGGGCGCCTAGGGGCTACCGCTACCTCTACGTCGCCATTGACAAGTTCACCAATTGGGCGGAGGTGGAAGCCGTCCACACCATCCCAGCCAGTTCCACGGTCAAGTTCATCAAGGGCCTAGTGAGCCGGTTTGGGGTCCCTAAACGCATCATCACCGATAACAGTTCGCAGTTCACTAGCAATCTCTTCAAAACATATTGTGCTAACCTTGAAATGCAGATCTGCTACGCTTCGGTGGGGCACCCCCGGAGCAACGGCCGGGCCGAACGCGCCAACGCGGAGGTCCTGAGGGGCCTCAAGACCAGGACCTTCAAGAAGAAGCTGGAGGCCTGCGGCATGGGCTGGCACGATGAGCTACAATCCCTGCTGTGGTCCATCCACACTACCACCACCAAGCCAATGGGCGAGACTTCGTTCTTCCTCGTCTACGGAGCAGAAGCGGTTCTCCCTCACGAGGTCAGGCGTTGCTCCGCGCGGGTCTTGGCATTTGATGAGGCGCAGCAGGACGCCATGCGAGGGATGGACCTCGTGCTGGGGGAGGAACACCGTCGTGAAGCCACGCTATGGGCGGCAACGTAGCAGCGGGCGCTGCGGCGGTATCACTGTCGCAGCATCCGCCCAAGGACGCTCAAGGTAGGTGACCTCATACTGAGGCGGGTGCTCTCCAGGGAAGGGCTGCATAAACTTTCACACATGTGGGAGGGCCCATTCAAGGTCGCCCACGTCTCCTGGCCTGGCGTCGCGCGCTTGGAGACTCAGGATGGGGTACCCATCCCGAACGCCTGGAACATCCAGCACCTCCGGAAGTTTTACCCCTGAAGAAAGGCCCGGTGCCTATGAAGAAGGCCCAGTGCCTGTGAAGCTTGCCGCCTGAAGAAAGGCCTGGTGCCTGTGAAGCTCGCCGCCCGTGACACTCTCACGTAATAATGAGTGGGGATGTACACGCCCCGGACTTTTCGGAGGGCTGCCCTTGGGCCTCGGGGGCTCCCTCCCACGCCTAGTGGCAGCACTTAGCTCCGCGCTAGTGAGAAGATGTCGAAGACTAGACTAGGTGCCGGACGTGGTTTTCATTTGCTTTCTGCAGTTGGCTCGCTCTTCTTTTTGTTTGAACCTTGATTAAAGTTGCTTTTGGTGTTGTTTGCCAGTTCCGTTCCATCGTCTTCTGCCTCTTTTTTCTGTCTTCAGCTCTTTGTATGACTTGCTCTCTCTCGCAAGCCTCGCGAGGGGGCTGTGTGGGTGCCTTCATGAGCCCTCTCTCTCTTCTGATTTTCACGAGACTCTCTCGTTCGAGTTTGCAGCGGGAGCGCCCCTCTCAGTCCGTGCCCCTCGGGCATCACGACACGAAGCGCCGGGCCATGGCCGACAGCCCTCGCGACCAAGGTTTGGAAAATGATTCTCTCAATGAATTTTATGCAGCTCTTAAGGTGCCCGGCAAGGCCTGAAGTGGGCACCTCGCGAGGCGAAAACTACTTCAAACATGCCAAGCTAAGTTGTTCCTACGCACAGGTGCATAACAACGACACCATGACACAGCGCATGAACAATAAAGGCATCATGTTAACTAGGGAATCATAGTTTGTCTCACGCCCCCACGGGGCCCCATACTTGTCTCTCTCAATGCAGGAAGGAAGGAAAATAAAACAAAAGCAGCACGCGCCTTGCAGCAGTTCGCGAGGAGGGATCTCGGGCGACCTCGTGAGCTCAGCCAGACTCCCACCTCGCGCTTCAGTGAAGCGCAGCGACGGGACGTCCCGCTGCCGCCCTCGAGGTAGACACAGCAGCGCGACGGTTGATCGTAGCAGCCGCTAGAGGAGCTGTCGCCGGAGGAGGATCCTAAGTAGCTTGACGAGCCACGGTCGCCGCTGGGAGCGGGTTCGCCTTCACCCTCATCACGACTGTCGCCAGAACTGAGCACCTCGCCGCCGTTGCTGTCTTCAGGGCAGCACCCGACGCAGCGGCCATCTCCTCCGAACACCCTCTCGTAGAGGGTCGCGTCGCTATCTTACCTGAAGTGGAGGGTGCACGGCCTGCCCAGGCCGCGCGCATGGGCAAACGTCTGCGAGCCTCGAGCCAAGGCTATGTTACCGGCGACGGAGACCTCCACCGCGACCCAGGAGGCCCTGCTGCAGCAGCCGTCCGCCTGCAACCAGAGCCCGCCTGGGCCAGCGACTGGCAGCTCACCGACAAAGAAGCGCGGAAGCTGAAGCCAGCTACCGGCCAGGTTTTTCGACCACACGACGAGCTCTGGCAGCACCTCCACCGAGTGGAAGTGCTGCCGGGGAGGTCGCTCAGCCATAGCACGCCTTCCCCCACCAAGCGGGCTGCCTCGACATGGGCGGCCACCACCACACGAAGGGCCACCACCGTGACCGAGGGAAGCCATGGTGGGGGTCGCGGAGTGCTTGCAAGGGCGACCGCGTCCGCGCTTGGGCGGAGGAGAGCCATGCCCTACCTAGCAAGCCTTCCCTTTCTCCACGGCCGAAAACCTCTTCGCGGGCGCCATGGGGAGCGCTACAAGCAACGGAGCGAGGGAGGAGAAGCGAGCAGAATGGGAAGAGACATGCAACGGGGGCTCTTGCCCCTCCTCATTTATAGCCCAAGGGAGGCCAACCGTCGACCTCCATGATCGCAGGTAATGATGACCCTTTTTCCATGCAGCAGGGACTCGTCGAGTCAGGAAGTTGTTGAGGGAGCATGGGGAAGCAGTGATGCCCATGTACAATCAGTCTCCATGCGTCGACGAAGGCCACAGGCTGTTGGGGCCCGCGACGCTCCACATTTTCCCTTTGGCTATGCCGCTAAGCCAAGTCCGATCGCGCGTTGGGCCCGGGGGCTACTGTCGGTGTTCTGGGAATGGGGGTCCCTAGACTTGCCTGCCTGCGGCCAACGGCATGGCTCCACCAGTTGCCCAGTATGGGCCGTCTTCATCAACCAACCCTCAAGACCCTCGCGAGGGGCCAAGCCTCCCGGGGCGGACGACGCAAGGCCTCCTCAGGAGCAACCTCACCAGGCAGGCTCGCGAGGGGGCGGATAGATCAAGGCAAGGGGTACCTCACGAGGTTCCCGTGATGCAAGCCATGACGACCAAAGTCAGGCGGATGCCAGGCGGGCGCCAGCGTGTAGTGTCCTCGTTTCCCCTTTGGTTCTAAGGGGGCAAGCATAGGTGCGGAGTACCGAGGCATCGAGCAAAGGTTTCCATATCGGTGCAACAAGATCAAGACCAGCAGGACGGTAGGACAGAGGTCATCATGGAGCCTGATGACCCACAAGTGTAGGGGATCTATCGTAGTCCTTTTGAGAAGTAAGAGTGTCGAACCCAACGAGGAGCAGAAGGAAATGACAAGCGGTTTTCAGTAAAGTTTTCTCTGGAAGCACTGAAATTGTAGGTAACAGATAGTTTTGTGATAAGATAAATTGTAACGGGTAACAAGCAATGAAAGTAAATAAAGTGCAGCAAGGTGGCCCAATCCTTTTTGTAGCAAAGTACAAGCCTGGACAATTTCTTATAATGAGAAAAGAGCTCCCAAGGACACATGGGAATTATCGTCAAGCTAGTTTTCATCACGCTTGTCTGATTCGCGTTCGGTACTTTGATAATTTGATATGTGGGTGGACCGGTGCTTGGGTACTGCCCTTACTTGGACAAGCATCCCACTTATGGTTAACCCCTATTTCAAGCATCCGCAACTACAAAATAAGTATTAAGGTAAACCTAACCACAACATTAAACATATGGATCCAAATCAGCCCCTTACGAACCAACGCATAAACTAGGGTTTAAGCTTCTGTCACTCTAGCAACCCATCATCTACTTATTACTTCCCAATGCCTTCCTCTAGACCCAAATAATGGTGAAGTGTCATCTAGTTGACATTCACATAACACCACTAGAGGAAAGACAACATACATCTCATCAAAATATCGAACGAATACCAAATTCACATGACTACTAATAGCAAGACTTCACCCATGTAAACCATTATTGGTGGAAGATCATATGTTCAGATCCTTAATGCATATTATTACTCCTCTGATTATGAACATGAATATGCTTTGTGAGTAGTTATGTTTGTTCCTGAGGACATGGGTGAAGTCTTGCTATTAGTAGTCGTGTGAATTTGGTATTCGTTCGATATTTTGATGAGATGTATGTTGTCTTTCCTCTAGTGGTGTTATGTGAACGTCGACTACATGACACTTCACCATTATTTGGGCCTAGAGGAAGGCATTGGGAATTAATAAGTAGATGATGGGTTGCTAGAGTGATAGAAGCTTAAACCCTAGTTTATGCGTTGCTTCGTAAGGGGCTGATTTGGATCCATATGTTTAATGTTGTGGTTAGGTTTACCTTAATACTTCTTTTGTAGTTGCGGATGCTTGCAATAGGGGTTAATCATAAGTGGGATGCTTGTCCAAGTAAGGAAAGTACCCAAGCACCAGTATGCCCACATATCAAATTATCAAAGTACCGAACACGAATCATACGAGCGTGACGAAAACTAGCTTGACGATAATTCCCATGTGTCTTCGGGAGCTCTTTTCTCATTATAAGAAATTGTCCAGGCTTGTCCTTTGATACAAAAAGGATTGGGCCACCTTGCTGCACTTTATTTACTTTCATTGCTTGTTACCCATTACAATTTATCTTATCACAAAACTATTTGTTACCTACAATTTCAGTGCTTGTAGAGAAAACCTTACTGAAAACCGCTTGTCATTTCCTTCCGCTCCTTGTTGGGTTCGACAGTCTTACTTTTCTAAAGGACTACGATAGATCCCCTACACTTGTGGGTCATCAAGACATTTTTCTGGCACCCTTGCCGGGGAGCGTAGCGCTTTTGGTGAGTGGAACTTGGTAAGGAAACATTTATATAGTGTGCTGAACTTTTCTGTCACTTGTTACTATGGAAACTAATCCTTTGAGGGGCTTGTTCGGGGTATATTCACCCCGACCAGAAGAGAAAAGAGTTGCTCCTCAACCTACTGAAAATATTTATTTTGAGATTCCTTCGGGTATGATAGAGAAACTGCTAGCTAATCCCTTTGCAGGAGATGGAACATTGCATCCTGATTTACACCTTATCTTTGTGGATGAAGTTTGTGGATTATTTAAGCTTGCAGGTATTCCCGATGATGTTGTCATACGGAAGGTCTTCCCTTTATCTTTGAAGGGAGATGCATTGACATGGTGTAGGCTATGTGATGATACGTGAACTTGGAATTATAAACAATTGAAGATGGAATTTCACCAAAAGTTCTATCCTATGCATCTTGTTCATCGTGATCGTAATTACATATATAATTTCCGGCCTCGCGAAGGAGAAAGCATCGCTCAAGCTTGGGGGAGGATTAAGTCAATGTTATATTCATGCCCCAATCATGAGCTCTCCAGATAAATGATTACTCAAGAATTTTATGCGCGTCTTTCTCCCAATGATCGCAACATGCTCGATACTTCCTGTGCTGGTTCTTATATGCTGAAGACTATTGAATTCAAATGGGATTTATTGTAAATAATTAAATGCAACTCTGAAGATTGGGGTTCCGACGATGGTAAGGAGTCAGGTATGACACCTAAGTTTGATTGTGTTAAATCTTTTATGGATACCGATGCTTTTCGTGGATTTAGCGCTAAGTATGGACTTGACTCTGAGATAGTAGCTGCTTTTTGTGAATCTTTTGCTACTCACATTGATCTCCCTAAGGAGAAGTGGTTTAAATATAATCCTACCATTGAAGTAAAAGTAGTTGAACCTATTACAGTTGAAGAAAAGACTATCATCTATAGTGATCCTATTGTTCCTACTACTTATGTTGAGAAACCTCCTTTTCCTGTTAGGATAAAGGATCATGGTAAAACTTCGACTGTTGTTCATAAGAGTAATACTAGGACTTATACACCTCCTGAGAAAATCAAAGTTGAACCTAGTATTGCTATGGTTAAAGATCTCTTGGATGATGATTTAGATGGGCATGTTATTTATTTCTGTGGTGAGACTGCTAATATTGTTAGACCAGATACTAAGATACATAGACCTGTGGTAGGCATGCTTGTTATTTCTGTTAAAATAGGAGATCATTGTTATCATGGCTTATGTGATATGGGTGCTAGTGCTAGTGCGATACCCTATGACTTATATAAAGAAATTATGCATGATATTGCACCCGTTGAATTGGAAGGTATTGATGTTACTATCAAACTTGCCAATAGAGATACTATTTCACCAATTGGGATTGTTAGAGATGTTAAAATCTTGTGTGGGAAGGTTAAATATCCTGCTGATTTTCTTGTTCTTAGTTCCCCACAGGACGACTTTTGTCCCATTATTTTTGGTAGACCATTCTTGAATACAGTTAATGCTAAGATTGATTGTCAAAAGGACACTGTTACAATTGGCTTAGAGGGTATGTATCATGAGTTTAATTTTGCTAAGTTTTGTAGACAACCTCGTGATAGAAAATCACCTAGTAAGGATGAGATTATTGGTCTTGCTTCTATTGCTGTGCCTCCTACTGATCCGTTAGAACAATATTTACTAGACCATGAAAATGATATGTCTATGAAGGAAAGAAGGGAAATAGATGAAGTGTTCCTTCAACAGGAAGCTATGCTGAAACACAACCTACCCATTGAAATTCAAGGGGATCCCCCTCCACCCAAGAGTGATCCCGTGTTTGAACTCAAACCATTACCCGATAATCTTAATATGCTTATCTTGATGAAAAGAAAATATATCCTATTATTATTAGTGCTAACCTTTCAGAGCAAGAAGAAGAAAGATTATTGAAAACTCTGAAGAAGCACAATGCTGCTATTGGATATACTCTGGATGATCTCAAGGGCATTAGTCCCACGTTATGCCAACACAAAATTAATTTGGAGGACGATGTCAAACCAGTTAGAGATCCTCAACGACGATTGAATCCTAAGATGAAAGAACTGGTAAGAAAGGAGATACTAAAACTCCTTGAGGCAGGTATAATTTATCCCGTTGCTGATAGTGATTGGGAAGCCCTGTCCATTATGTTCCTAAAAAGGGAGGTATTACTGTCGTTCCTAATGATAAAGATGAATTGATCCCGCAAAGAATTATTACAGGTTATAGGATGGTAATTGATTTCCGTAAATTAAACAAAGCTACTAAGAAAGATCATTACCCTTTACCTTTTATTGATCAAATGCTAGAAAGACTATCCAAACACACATATTTCTGCTTTCTAGATGGTTATTCTGGTTTCTCTCAAATACCTCTGTCAGCAAAGGATCAATCAGAAACTACTTTTACTTGCCCTTTTGGTACTTTTGCTTATAGACGTATGCCTTTTGGTTTATGTAATGCACCTGCTACCTTTCAAAGATGTATGATGGCTATATTCTCTGACTTTTGTGAAAAGATTTGTGACTTATTAATGGATGATTTCTCCATCTATGGATCCTCTTTTGATGATTGCTTGAGCAACCTTGATCGAGTTTTGCATAGATGGGAAGACACTAGTCTCGTCTTGAATTGGGAAAAGTGCCACTTTATGGTTAATGAAGGCATTATCTTGGGGCACAAGATTTCCGAGATAGGTATTGAAGTTGATAGAGCTAAAGTTGATGCTATTGAAAAGATGCCATGTCCCAAGGACATAAAAGGTATAAGAAGTTTCCTTGGTCATGCCGGTTTTTATAGGAGGTTCATTAAGGACTTTTCTAAAATCTCTAGGCCTCTGACTAATTTATTGCAAAAAGATATTCCTTTTGTATTTGATGATGATTGTGTAAAAGCATTTGAAATACTTAAGAAAGCTTTGATCGCTGCACCTATTGTTCAGCCACCTGATTGGAATTTACCCTTTGAAATTATGTATGATGCTAGTGATTATGCTGTAGGTGTTGTTCTAGGGCAAAGAGTTGATAAGAAATTGAATGTTATCCAGTATGCTAGTAAAACTCTTGATACTGCCCAGAGAAATTATGCTACTACTGAAAAAGAGTTCTTAGTAGTTGTGTTTGCATGTGATAAGTTTAGACCTTATATTGTTGATTCCAAAGTTACTATTCACACTGATCATGCTGCTATTAAGTATCTTATGGAAAAGAAAGATGCTAAGCCTAGACTCATTAGATGGGTTATCTTTCTCCAAGAATTTGATTTGCATATTATTGATAGAAAGGGAGCTGAGAACCCCGTTGCAGACAACTTGTCTAGTTTAGAGAATGTTCTTGATGACCCACTGCCTATTGATGATAGCTTTCCTGACGAACAATTAGCGGTCTTTAATGCTTCTCGTACTGCTCCTTGGTATGCTAATTATGCTAATTACACTGTTGCTAAATTTATACCACCTAGTTTCACATACCAGCAAAAGAAAAAGTTCTTTTATGATTTAAGACATTACTTCTGGGATGACCCACACCTTTATAAAGAAGGAGTAGATGGTGTTATTAGACGTTGTATACCTGAGCATGAACAGGAACAGATCCTACGCAAGTGTCATTCTGAATCCTATGGAGGACACCATGCTGGAGATAGAACTACACACAAGGTAATTCAATCCGGTTTTTATTGGCCTACTCTCTTCAAAGATGCTCATAAGTTTGTCTTATCTTGTGATGAATGTCAAAGAATTGGTAATATTAGTAGACGTCAAGAAATGCCTATGAATTATTCTCTTAATATTGAACCATTTGTTGTTTGGGGCTTTGATTATATGGGACCTTTTCCTGCCTCTAATGGGTACACACATATTTTAGTTGCTGTTGATTACGTTACAAAGTGGGTAGAAGCTATTCCAACTAGTAGTGCTGATCATAACACTTCTATTAAGATGCTTAAAGAAGTTATTTTTCCGAGGTTTGGAGTCCCTAGATACCTTATGACTGATGGTGGTTCACATTTTATTCATGGTGCTTTCCGTAAGATGCTTGCTAAGTATGATGTTAATCATAGAATCACATCTCCCTATCACCCGCAGTCTAGTGGTCAAGTAGAGTTGAGCAATAGAGAGCTCAAATTAATTTTGCAAAAGACTGTCAATAGATCTAGAAAGAATTGGTCCAAGAAACTTGATCATGCATTATGGGCCTATAGAACTGCATACAAAAATCCTATGGGTATGTCTCCGTATAAGATGGTTTATGGAAAAGCTTGTCACTTACCTCTTGAACTTGAACATAAAGCATATTGGGCTATTAAAGAGCTCAACTATGACTTCAAACTTGCTGGTGAGAAGAGGTTATTTGATATTAGCTCACTTGATTAATGGAGAACCCAAGCCTATGAGAATCCCAAGCTATTCGAAGAAAAAGTCAAACGCTGGCATGACAAAAGGATACAAAAGCGTGAGTTTAACGTAGGTAAATATGTGTTATTATTCAACTCTAGTTTAAGATTTTTTGCAGGAAAACTTCTCTCTAAATGGGAAAGTCCTTACGTTATCGAGGAGGTCTATCGTTCTGGTGCCATAAAAATCAACAACTTCGAAGGCACAAGTCCGAGGGTGGTGAACGGTCAAAGAATTAAACATTATATCTCAGGTAATCCTATCAATGTTGAAACTAATATTATTGAGAAAGTAACCCTGGAGGAATACATAAGGGACCCTTTCCAGAACGTTCCAGACTCCGAAAAGAAATAGGTATGTGATGACCCGCAAGTATATGGGATCACAACAGTTTTCGATAAGTAATAGTGTCGAACCCAACGAGGAGCTAAAGGTAGAATAAATATTCCCTCAAGTTCTATCGACCACCGATACAACTCTACGCACGCTTAACGTTCGCTTTACCTAGAACAAGTATGAAACTAGAAGTACTTTGTAGGTGTGATAGGATAGGTTTGCAAGATAATAAAGAGCACGTAAATAAAGTCTAGGGGCTGTTTAGATAAAGATGCAATAAAGTAAGTATTAGTAGAGAGCATTTTGTTACGAGAAAGTTATTTGTCCAAGGCAATCGATAACTAGACCGGTAATCATTGTTGTAATTCTATTTGAGGGAGAGGCATAAGCTAACATACTTTCTCTGCTTGGATCATATGCACTTATGATTGGAACTCTAGCAAGCGTCCGCAACTACTAAAGATTCATTAAGGTAAAACCCAACCATAGCATTAAAGCATCAAGTCCCCTTTTATCCCATACGCAAACAACTTACTTACTTGGGTTTGTGTTTCAGTCACTCACGCAACCCACTATAAGCAAATCATAAACATATTGCAAACCCTACAGCGGGGATCCCTCACGCTTGCGCGACACGGAGAGCACCATAGGACATCACCAATAATAAAACATGAAACTCAAACCAATCATGATCATCAATTAACTCATAGGACAAAACGAATCTACTCAAACATCATAAGATAGCCATACATCATCGGGAAATAATATATAGCATTGGGAACCATGTTTAAGTAGAGATTACAGCGGGTAAGAGAGAGGTTACACCGCTGCATAGAGGGAGGAAGAGTTGGTGATGAAGGCGCTGAAGTTGTTGGTGAAAATCGCGGTGATGATGATGGCCCCCGGTAGCGCTTCGGTGCCACCGGAAGCAAGGGGGAGAGGGCCCCCCTTCTTATTCTTCTTCCTTGACCTTCTCCCTAGATGGGAGAAGGGTTTCCCCTCTGTTCCTTGGCTCCCATGGCTTGGGAGGGGCGAGAGCCCCTCCGAGATTGGATCTATCTCTCTGTTTTTGCGTTCTCAGATTCTACCCTTTCACCGTTTCCTTTATATTTGGAGATCCGTAACTCCGATTGGGGTGAATCTTTCGCCCAGATCTTTCTCATAAAATTATCTTTCTTACGCCAAAAGAAGAGCGTCAACCACCTTAAGGGTGACCCACGAGAGCCTAGGTCGCGCCTAGGGGGGAGGGCGCGCCCCCTGTCTCATGGCCACCCTGGACACCGTTTCGCGTTGATTTTACTTCCAGAAAATCATAAATATTCCAAAAAAAATCACCGTCGGTTTTTATCCCGTTTGGACTCCGTTTGATATTGGGTTTCTGCGAAACAAGAAACATGCAACAGACAGGAACTGGCACTGGGCACTAGATCAATATGTTAGTCCCAAAAAATAGTATAAAAAGTTGCCAAAAGTATATAAAAGTTGAATGATATTGGTATGGAACAATCAAAAATTATAGATACGACGGAGACGTATCACCATCCCCAAGCTTAATTCCT
Organism: Triticum dicoccoides; assembly: GCF_002162155.2. Classification (NCBI taxonomy): domain Eukaryota; kingdom Viridiplantae; phylum Streptophyta; class Magnoliopsida; order Poales; family Poaceae; genus Triticum; species Triticum dicoccoides. Next base: position 342,639,160 of record NC_041383.1, on the reverse strand, counting down.
GTTCGTCCTCGAGTAGGTAAATGATAAAAAAGATAATTTTTGATGTGGAATGCTACCTAGCATAATCTTGATCATATGTCTAATCATGGCATGAATATTAAGACACGAGTGATTCAAAGCAATAGTCTATCATTTGACATAAAAACAATAATACTTCGAGCGTACCAATAAAGCAATCATGTCTTTTCAAAATAACATGGCCAAAGAAAGTTATCCCTACAAAATCATATAGTCTGGCTGTTGCTCTATCTTAATCACACAAAGTATTTAATCATGCATAACCCCGATGACAAGCCAAGTAATTGTTTCATACTTTAATAATCTCAAACTTTTTCAACTTTCATGCAATACATGAGCGTGAGCCATGGACATAGCACTATAGGTGGAATAGAATATGATGGTGGGGGTTATGTGGAGAAGACAAAAAAGGAGAAAGTCTCACATCGACTAGGCGTATCAACGGGGTATGGAGATGCCCATCAATAGATATCAATGTGAGCCAGTAGGGATTGCCATGCAACGGATGTACTAGAGCTATAAGTGTATGAAAGCTCAAACTGAAACTAAGTGGGTGTGCATCCAACTTGCTTGCTCATGAAGACCTTGGGCATTTGAGGAAGCCCATCATTGGAATATACAAGCCAAGTTCTATAATGAAAATTCCCACTAGTATATGAAAGTGAAAGCATAGGAGGCTCTCTCTATGAAGAACATGGTGCTACTTTGAAGCACAAGTGTGGTAAAAGGATAGTAACATTGCCTCTTATCTCTTTGTCTCTCATTTTTTTATTTTCTCTTTTTTCTTCCTTTTTTCTTTTTTTTTTAATTATTTTTTCTTTTTGGTGGGCTTCTTTGGCCTCTTTTATTTTTCATAAAGTCCGGAGTCTCATCCCGACTTGTGGGAGAATCATAGTCTCCATCATCCTTCCTCACTGGGGCAATGCTCTAATAATGATGATCATCACACTTTTATTTACTTACAACTCACTATTACAACTCGATGGAACAAAGATATGACTCCATATGAATGCTTCTAGCGGTGTACCGGGATGTGCAATGATCTACCATAGCAATGACATCAAAAAATGGACAAGACATGAAAACATCATGCTAGGTATCTTACGATCATGCAAAGCAATATGACAATGAATGCTCAAGTCATGTATATGATGATGATGGAAGTTGCATGGCAATATATCTTGGAATGGCTATGGAAATGCCATGATAGGTATGTATGGTGGCTGTTTTGAGGAAGATATAATGAGGCTTATGTGTGATAGAGCGTATCGTATCACGGGGTTTGGATGCACCGGCGAAGTTTGCACCAACTCTCGAGGTGAGAAAGGGCAATGCACGGTACCGAAGAGGCTAGGAATGATGGAAGGGTGAGAGTGCGTATAATCCATGGACTCAACATTAGTCATAAAGAACTCATATACTTATTGCAAAAATCTACAATCCATTGAAAACAAAGTACTACGCACATGCTTCTAGGGGGATAGGTTGGTAGGAAAAGACCATCGCTCGTCCCCGACCGCCACTCATAAGGAAGACAATCAATAAATAAAATTGTGCTCCAACTTCATCACAAAGCGGTTCACCATACGTGCATGCTACGGGAATCACAAACCTCAACACAAGTATTTCTACTAATCCACAATCATCCACTAGCATAACTCTAATATCACCACCTTTATATCGCAAAACTATTGCAAGGAATCAAACATATCATATTCAGCGATCTACAAGTTTATGTAGGATTTTATGACTAACCATGTGAATGACCAATTCTCTCTAAATAGATATAAGTGAAGCAAGAGAGTTTAATTCTTTCTACAAAAGATATGCCCACGCTCTAACAAATATAAGTGAAGCAAAAGAGCATTCTACAAATGGCGGTTGTCTATATGAAGAGAAACAGGCAACCCAAACTTCAAATGATATAAGTGAAGCACATGAAGCATTCTATAAAGCCATACTCAAAAGATTTAAGTGAAGTGCAATGAGCATTATATAAATCAACCAAGGACTATCTAATACCAGCATGGTGCATAAAAGAAAAGTGAAAACTAAATGCAAAAGACGCTCCAAGACTTGCACATAATGCATGAATGAAACAAATTCAAAAACATACCGATACTTGTTGAAGAAAGAGGGGATGCCTTCCGGGGCATCCCCAAGCTTAGATGCTTGAGTCTCCTTGAATATTTACCTGGGGTGCCTCTGGCATCCCCAAGCTTGAGCTCTTGCCTCTCTTCCTTTTCCTCATATCGAGACATCCTCGATTAGACACTACATCCACACAAAACTTCAACAAAAAACTCGGTAAGATCCGTTAGTATAATAAAGCAAATCATCACTCTAAGTACTGTTTCAAACCAATTCATATTTTGTTTTTGCATTGTGTCTACTGTTATATAACTTTTTCATGGCTTAATCCACTGATATAAATTGATAGATTCATCAAAACAAGCAAACTATGCATCAAAAACAGAATCTGTCAAAAACAGAACAGTCTGTAGAAATCTGAGCGTACACCATACTTCTGGTACCCCAAAAATTCTACCAAAATTTGTAACAATAAACAAGTTGTATAGAAAGACATTTCAAGAGGAATCAGAACTAATTGACGTTTCAGATAAAAATGTAAAATCACGCACTACAGCCAAAGTTTCTATCCTGCACCGTACAAACCAACAAGCATTGTAAACATCCTAAAGGCAAACCTTGGCACATTATTTTTATAATACAATGGAATTATACAAGGGGATAATTATTTTTGATGAAAAGTTTCTGTAATCAAGATTCACAAAGTTTCCGTGAGCATGAACAAAGTTCAAGGAGCTCTCCCACTTCAACAGTGCTTGTCTTTCTCACTTTCACTTTCCTTTTTGAAAAGTTTTTAGGTTCCCCTCTTTATTTTTGTGTTTTTAAACTATATGAAAGCACTCAACAGAAATAAATGACTCTCTAAAACTTCCGGGTTGTCTCTCTCGCAGCACTTTCTTTAAAGCCATTAAGCTAGGCATTTAGTGCTCAAGTAATGAATCCACCCGGATCCCAAGGTATATCAAAGCCAATTTTAATTAACAATGATTTGTAATTTAGTAGTGAGCACAAAGTAACATATATCATGCAACAACGAAGTATAACTCTCTTCCTATGCATCGGCATGTCATAAAAGAACAGTTCATGCACACATAGTAAAGGCCAATGCATAGTATAAGCAGTTTCTTGCAATTCTATCATATTGGAAACATAAAGAGGCGGAGATGTAGTTCCTCTCTCATAATAATTGCAAGTAGGAGCAGCAAGCACATGCATATTACATTCATCAAAATCATCATGTGCAATGGTAAAAGGCAACCCATCAATATAATCCTCAATAAGCACAAACTTCTTCGCTATAGTGTAGTCGGCAGAATTCAAAAAGATAATAGGACTATCATGCGTGGGTGCAATAGCAACAATTTCATGTTTAACATAAGGAACTATAGCAAGTTCATCTCCATAAGCATAATTCATATTGGCATCTTGGCCACAAGCATAGCAAGCATCATCAAAAAGGGATATTTCAAGAGAATCAACGAGATCATAACAATCATCATAGCAATCATCCTTCGGTAAGCATGAAGGGGAATTAAACAATGTATGAGTTGAAGAGTTACTCTCATTAGAAGGTGGGCACGAGTAGCTAATCCGCTCTTCCTCCTTTTGTTCTTTGCTCTCCTCGTCATCTTTTTCATCCAATGAGCTCACAGTTTCATCAATTTCTTCTTCTATAGCTTCCTGCAAAATATTAATCTCTTCTTGGACAGCAGAGACTTCCTTAATAAATGCATTAATATAGTAATTGTATTCATAATTTTCATAGCAATATCTAAGTATAGCAAGATTTTCAGGCCTACAAACTGAATCATCAAAATCGTCAAACGCTTTAAACATAGATTCAATCTCATAAGCACCCATAAAAGCAACAAATTCTTGTATTTGTTCCACATCATAGTAATCATATCTACCATTAGCATAAGAAGCCAAGGTTTCATTATCTTTGAATTGGCATGAAAAGGGAAGGTGTGGATCCTTCATCCTAGAGCAACAAGTATAATCATGCATCACACATAGTTGGCGAGCATACCAACGCAAAATAATAAATTGATCCCATAATAGTTTCCCTTTTTGTGTCGAGCAATAATCCCTAAAGTATTCACGTTGATCCAATGTGTCTCCCACTATAAAGTTGAATGGGGTTTTCTCAGGATTATCAAAGTAGTACTTAATATCTTTCACATAATGAGAATCGAGGGTTTTAGGAGTTACCCCATCTACATGAGTAGCAAGTACATCTAATTTTTTTGGTTTTTTGTGTTCCATATGCATAACTAAAGATAGAGAACATCTAAGAATAGCAAATAAAAATTACTTAGTGATAAAGCAAACAAGCACACACGAGAATATTCACCCCACGCTATGACTCCCAGGCAACAGCGCCAGAAAAAGGTCTTGATGACCCGCAGGTATACGGGATAGCAATAGTTTTCGATAAGTAAGAGTGTCGAACCCAACGAGGAGCTAAAGGTAGAATAAATATTCCCTCATGTTCTATCGACCACCGATACAACTCTACGCACGCTTGACGTTTGCTTTACCTAGAACAAGTATGAAACTAGAAGTACTTTGTAGGTGTGATAGGGTAGGTTTGCAAGACAATAAAGAGCACGTAAATAAAGGCTAGGGGCTGTTTAGATAAAGATGCAATAAAGTAAGTATTAGTAGAGAGATTTTTGTTACGAGAAAGTTATTTGTCCAAGGTGATCTATAACTAGACCGGTAATCATTGTTGTAATTCTATTTGAGGGAGAGGCATAAGCTAACATACTTTCTCTACTTGGATCATATGGACTTATGATTGGAACTCTAGCAAGCGTCTACAACTACTAAAGATTCATTAAGGTAAAACCCAACCATAGCATTAAAGCATCAAGTCCCCTTTTATCCCATACGCAAACAACCTACTTACTCGGGTTTGTGTTTCAGTCACTCACGCAAACCACTATAAGCAAATCATAAACATAGTGCAAACCCTACAGCGGGGATCCCTCATGCTTGCGCAACACAGAGAGCACCATAGGACAGCACCAATAATAAAACATGCAACTCAAACCAATCATGATCATCAATTAACCCATAGGACAAAACGGATCTACTCAAACATCATAAGATAGCCATACATCATTGGGAAATAATATATAGCATTGGGCACCAAGTTTAAGTAGAGATTACAGCGGGTAAGAGAGAGGTTACACCGCTGCATAGAGGGAGGAAGAGTTGGTGATGAAGGCGGTGAAGTTGTTGGTGAAGATCGTGGTGATGATGATGGCCCCCGGCAGCGCTTTGGCGCCACCGGAAGCAAGGGGGAGAGGGCCCCCATTCTTGTTCTTCTTCCTTGACCTCCTCCCTAGATGGGAGAAGGGTTTCCCTCTGTTCCTTGGCTCCCATGGCTTGGGAGAGGCGAGAGCCCCTCCGAGATTGGATCTATCTCTCTGTTTCTGCGTTCTCAGATTATACCCTTCCACCGTTTCCTTTATATCTGGAGATCCGTAACTCCGATTGGGGTGAATCTTTCGCCCAGATCTTTCTCATAAAATTATCTTTCTTGCGCCAAAATAAGAGCATCAACCGCCTTACAGGTGGCCCACGAGAGCCCAGGCCGCGCCCATGGGGGAGGGCGTGCCCCCCTGTCTTGTGGCCACCCTGGACACGGTTTCGCGTTATTTTACTTCCAGAAAATCATAAATATTCCAAAAAAAAATCACTGTCCGTTTTTATCCCGTTTGGACTCTCTTTGATATTGGGTTTCTGCGAAACAAAAAACATGCAACAGACAGAAACTGGCACTGGATCAATATGTTAGTTCCAAAAAATAGTATAAAAAGTTGCCAAAAGTATATAAAAGTTGAATAATATTGGCATGGAACAATAAAAAATTATAGATACGACGGAGACGTATCAGTATGTGGTACGGTAAGTAAACCGACTACAAAACAATTCTAATGGCAATTTTTATCCGTTTTGGAATATTTAAGAATTTTAGGAGGAAAGAAGTAGCCCGGGAAGGACACGAGACCTCCAGAGGGTGGAGGGCGCGCCCACTCTTTCTGGGCGTGCCCCCTATCTCGTGGCCACCTCGTGTACCTCCCGGACTACGTTTTCTTGCATGTTACGTATTTTGGTCTGTAAAAATTCATTATATAATCTCCCGAAGGCTTTGACCACCGTATCACGCAAATATCCTTTGTTTTCATTTCTAGTTGTTCCTGTTGCAGATTAAGAGTAAGATGTCTTCTCAAGAGTCAGTCGGGGAGAGTCGGGTGTCTCACCCGACACTAGGTCCAGGAGCAAACAATGATGCCTATCACTTTGGACCGTCAACGGAGGATGAGATGGAGGCCGACCTGAAAAGGATAGATGCCATGGAGGAAGATCAAGAAGTTACCTCTCGCTTCCAAGCAGGATTCATGATGGGGGAACTACATAGCTCGGTTATTCCAAATTCGTTCATTCCTTCCAACATTGAGTTTCTTTCTTATGAAAATATGAAAAGGAGTGTTACTTGTTCTCCAGAAGCTATGCAGCATCCTTGGGTGAAGGGAGCTTTAGCCGTTACGGGCAAGCTCTGCAAAGAAATTATGGACCTCAAACAACAAGTCAATAAGGTCTAGGAGGAGAATCGTATCCTGAGGGGCATCATTGCCAAGAAGATCACAACATCAACTATGAAGAAGGAGAGATAATCACATGGGTATGGGCACTCCCTTTGGCAACTGCCAAGCTTGGGGGAGGTGCCCCGGTATCATATCACCATCACACTCCTATCTTTACCATTTTATTTAGTTCGATCCTATTAGTAGTATCTTGATCTAGTAGATTGAAGTTTCAAGTATCAATTAGTTTTGAGTTTTGCTTTGTGAGCTCTTTATATAATCGAGTCCGTGAGCTATCTATAATAAAGATTAGAGTTGAGTCAAGGGCTCTGCTATCTTGCTATGATCTTGAGAAAGTAGAAGGAATAAAAATAATAAAAGAGCTCATGTTGATCTTATGGATAGTAATGACTTCACACGTAGAAAGTATGAGGCATAAAGTTGTTGAGAGTTGACGACCGTAGTTTTGGTCATCATTGCAATTAATAGGAAGTAATAAGGAAAGAGAGGTTTCACATACAAATATATTATCTTGGACATCTTTTATGATTGGGAGCACTCATTAAGTATGACATGCTAATAGAGTTGATGTTGGACAAGGAAGACAACGTAATGGTTTATGTTTTGTCACATCTCAATTAAAGTATATTGTCATTGACCTTCCAAACATGCTGAGCTTGCCTTTCCCCCTCATGCTAGACAAAATTACTTGCACCAAGTAGAGATACTACTTGTGCTTCCAAATATCCTTAAACCCAGTTTTGCCATGAGAGTCCACCATACCTACCTATGGATTGAGTAAGATCCTTCAAGTAAGTTGTCATGCTGCAGGCAAAAAAAATTGCTCTCTAAATATGTATGACTTATTAGTGCAGAGAAAATAAGCTTTATACGAATTTGTTGTGGAAGCAATAAAAGTGACTGACTGCATAATAAAGGTCCACATACAAGTGGCAATATAAAGTGACATTCTTTTGCATTAAGATTTTGTGCATCCAACCCTAAAGCACATGACAACCTCTGCTTCCCTCTGCGAAGGGCCTACCTTTTACTTTACGTTTTTACTTTATGCTTGAGTCAATGTGATCTTCACCTTTCCCTTTTTCATTTTATCCTTTGGCAAGCTCCTCGTGTTTGAAAGATCTTGATATATATATTTAGATGTAAGTTAGCATGGACTATTATTGTTGACATCACCTAAAGGTGAATACGTTGGGACGCAACACAATAAGCCCCTATCTTTCTCAGTGTCCAGTTGAAACTCCATAACCACAAGTATTGCGTGAGTGTTAGCAATTGTAGAAGACTACATGATAGTTGAGTATGTGGAGTTGCTGAAAAGCTCTACTCTTGACTCTTTCTGATGTTATGATAAATTGCAATTGCTTCAATGACAGAGATTATAGTTTGTTAGTTCCCAATGAAGTTTCTGAACCATACTTGACACTGTGAATTGATTATTACTTGAGCATAAGAAATTATATGATAAAAACTATATATGTTCCTGTTATAAGAATGATCATGACGCCCTCATGTCCGTATTTTATTTTTATCGACACCTCTATCTCTAAACATGTGGACATATTTTTCGATATCGGCATCCGCTTGAGGACAAGCAAGGTCTAAGCTTGGGGGAGTTGATACGTCCATTTTTCATCATGCTTTTATATCAATATTTATTGCATTATGGGATATTATTACACATTATATCTCAATACTTATGGCTATTCTCTCTTATTTTACAAGGTTTACAATGAAGAGGGGGGATGCCGGCAGCTGGAACTCTGGCTGGAAAAGGAGCAAATATTGGAAACCTATTCTGCACAGCTCCAGAAATCCTGAAACTCCACGGAAGTCATTTTTGGAATTAATAAGAATTATTGAGCGAAAGAAACACCAGAGGGGGCCCACACCCTGGCCAGGAGGGTGGGGGCGTGCCCACCCCTACTGGGTGCGCCCCCTGTCTCCTGGGCCCCCTGGTGGCCCTCCGGTGTCCATCTTCTGCTATATGAAGGCTTTCACCCTGAAAAATCAGAGGCAAGCTTACGGGACGAAACTCCGCCGCCACGAGGCGGAACCTTGGCGGAATCAATCTAGAGCTCCAGCAGAGCTGTTCTGCCAGGGAAACTTCCCTCCGGGAGGGGGAAATCATCACCATCGTCATCACCAATGATCCTCTCATCGGGAGGGGGTCAATCTCCATCAACATCTTCACCGGCACCATCTCATGTCAAAACCCTAGTTCACCTCTTGTATCCAATCTTGTATCAAAACCACAAATAGGTACCTGTGGGTTGCTAGTAGTGTTTATTACTCCTTGTAGTTGATGCTAATTGGTTTACTTGGTGGAAGATCATATATTCAGATCCTTAATGCATATTATTACTCCTCTGATTATAAATATGAATATGCTTTATGAGTAGTTACATTTATTCCTAAGGACATGGGTGAAGTCTTGCATTTAGTAGTCATGTGAATTTGGTATTCGTTCGATATTTTGATGAGATGTATGTTGTCTTTCCTCGAGTGGTGTTATGTGAACGTCGACTACATGACACTTCACCATTATTTGGGCCTAGAGGAAGGCATTGGGAAGTAATAAGTAGATGATGGGTTGCTAGAGTGACAGAAGCTTAAACCCTAGTTTATGCGTTGCTTCGTAAGGGGCTGATTTGGATCCATATGTTTAATGTTGTGGTTAGGTTTACCTTAATACTTCTTTTGTAGTTGCGGATGCTTGCAATAGGGGTTAATCATAAGTGGGATGCTTGTCCAAGTAAGGATAGTACCCAAGCACCGGTCCGCCCACATATCAAATTATCAAAGTACCCAACACGAACCATACGAGCGTGATGAAAACTAGCTTGACGATAATTCCCATGTGTCCTCGGGAGCTCTTTTCTCATTATAAGAAATTGTCCAGGCTTGTCCTTTGCTACAGAAAGGATTGGGCCACCTTGCTGCACTTTATTTACTTTCATTGCTTGTTACCCGTTACAATTTATCTTATCACAAAACTATCTATTACCTACAATTTCAGTGCTTGCAGAGAAAACCTTACTGAAAACCGCTTGTCATTTTCTTCTGCTCCTCGTTGGGTTCGACAGTCTTACTTATCGAAAGGACTACGATAGATCCCCTACACTTGTGGGTCATCACCCCTGCAACCAGACATATTCCTTGTGCAGAAGGATGTACTGGTCGAAAAAATTCCTTGTCACCATTGAGCATCATCAGTTATCTCTATCACTCATTTTCATTTGTATGATGTACTTCGATGCATGTTTTATTTTTCGTTCCGTGCTCTGTTGGAGTTCTTTGTAGTCTGTTTTTCATTTATTCCGCTGCTGGGTTCCGAGAGATTTATGTTTTCCGAAAAAAATTTAAAACTCCCATTCACCCCCCTCTGCTAGACACACTTCTTCCTACAACCCCGATCAGACAGTAACCATCTACCGAGGTATTCCATTTTCTCATTGCTGTGTGTTAAAGTAGTAGTACTTGTTAGTTCTTTTCTTTTCATGATTGGGAAATGTTTACTAGTACTAGTACTACAATTTGGTATTAATTTTTTAACCTTCTCGCCTTCTCTTTCATTGTAGTAGTAGTAACTAGTGCTTACTAATACTACTCCTGCCGTTCCAAAATATAGTGCACCAGCCCTTCCCAACGTTCAATTTTGACCATAAGTTTAACCAACGAGACTGACTGCTGTGGGAGCAAAAATTATATAATTGAAAATTGATGTTGAAACGAATTCACTGGTATAACTTTTGTTCCCGCTGCAGTCAGTCTCATTGGTTAAATATCTATCTCTATCTCTAATCTCCACTCTTATAAAATACCAAGATGGTGATGATGGTGTGATTCCATCCTGCAATATACATTGTCCGATCTATATCTAACGGATAGAAAGCAAACTATGCTTATTTTGCAAAAATATACCTGCACCCCTCTCCACATTTGCAGATAAGGCCTTCCCTCATTCATCTTTGTCTCCCACAAGATAAACAGCTCGTATAAATGCATCTTGATGTTTCATGCAACGCATGAGCCTCTTGCTAGTTTATGGTCAAAGTTGAAGCACGGGAACCGAATACGCGCTATATTTTGGAACCGATGGAGTAGTACTTTTTACCTTGGAGGACGCGTATAGCTAGCTAGGCCCTTGAAGACTTGAACCCACTAGCTCCCACAATTTTTTTTCCATGTCTTAGTATCTCATCAATGTAGCCAAGAGTGGCTATACTAATAAGCCGGTTATTTTACTTCATCTATACTGGAGTTAGTACTACTTGCTGCACAATATTACTAACCTCCATGTTTGAGCACAACATTATCATGCATGGACCTTGACCATGTACGTCACCATGTGTCCAGATCTACCGCGGGTACTAGATGAACGAGGCCGAGTTCGACCCCCTTGATGCTATGTGGGTGCCGAGGAACACTCTTGGAGAGTACTCACTTTTCATTGGGGACAACTACCACATTGTGAAGCAGATGCCACCTTTCGTGCAAGACACCAAAGGCCTTCCATTCATGAAGCATAGTTGTGTCTTCCATGCGCACCGCCGGATGATCGAGATGCTGGGACACATTATCCCTGATATATGCTGCTTCATCTTAGATGAGTCTCCATTGTGTGGAACTGGACTAGAAAGCTGCGACAATTATTCCCATTGCCCACCACTATGGATCATGCCATCTATGAAGAACACCTAGACTGGAACCTGGAGGAGGACATGGATCTCATCTATGACGTGTAAGTGGAGTATGGTGAATTGTGAATGGTAGCACTATAAATATAGGTAGAGTTGCCGTGCACAAATTTATCACATGAAGTGGAGATGAACTTGTGTGGCTTGCTGGCATTTGTCCTTTAGAATTTATTACTAGTAAATGTGTTATGTGTACGTGCAACTTATGTGGCTGTTGCACGGACTCCAACATACTCTATGAGAAAAAAGGTGGCCTAGCATTGGCTATAGGTGGCGTGGCGGCATCATACAGTAGCGGTCGTTCACTATAGTTGTAGTACTAGGACGACAACTCCTATAAACCTTTACGGTTGGTTCTTCGCCTCTTTGGGAGGTTCAACAGTTCGTACTCATGTGAACCTTGCACTTGGCTCTTGCCTCTTCGGAAGGTCCAACAATGGTGATACGTACTACAGTACAATATGATTCTGGCAATCTGACACCGAATGAACTGCTGCACGTCCACCGCGAGGGCGAGGGAGAGGGAGAGGGACATGTCACTGGTACCGTAACGTGCTATAAAGACGGTTTTAACACCTTTCTGTGATGGCATTCTGAACCGTCGCCAAGTGAGTGACTGCGATGGGGGGGGGGTCCTTTCCACACGACCCAGAAATCATCAGGGATAGGCAAGTGGTACTAACGATCGCCATAGAATAAACGTATGAGAAGTCGCCCTAGTCCCACACGTTACAAATTGATGTTACATTTCTGATCCGAGAGACATCCCAAACGATTAAGCCGCTATAGTCGTGTGTGAAAGGTGGACATCAACATTTAATTTATTGATATGTTTGCGATAGGTAAGATATCTCACATAGTTCAAGAATATAAAATGTGTGTGGTGCCTCTACTAACGCCAAAATGTCCATTTTCATAATTGTGTGCGATAGGTATCCCTATCACACACGCACACATGTTTGAATTGTTCGTCATATTACCATGAATCGCACACACATATGAGACGAAATCGTGTGTGCATCCGTCGGGCATCGCAAATGTTTCACGTCAAAGAACCGTTTGTTCTCCATTTTTCATCGCACATGCTATTTTCTGTCTAACCGTGTGCACATTATTTTATTCGCTCCTGTATAATTTATTTTTCCCTGTAACTTATTATTCGAATTGGAAATTTTGAAATATGAAACGTGGAATTCAAAGTCTCAGCACAATGGTTCAACAAAAAATCCATAAATAAAGTTCTCAGTACAATATGTTCAGTAATTACAGGGTTAGACATCAATTAACTATGACGAACCACAATATTTAGAGGCGGTAAAGGAGAAGAGATAAGTGTAAATCATTTTGGCTGCCGATGGTGTTGAAGAAGCGGAATGCCCATAGTGCGCCCTCCTGCATGCCATAGGCATGAATAACTTTTGTCCAACCGCTTGTGACGATCGCCCACCCGTCCTTCACCGCCTTCAGGAAGACTTCTTGAGAAATATCATGGTAGCATGAATTATATACTTTAACCTTAGTTTCCTCCACCCCGGGCATGTAGTTTGCAAGGTAATCATCAGTAAATAGCTTCAGAAACCACTCAAAAGAGAAAAAAATCAGATACTCGAGTCTAATAGAGTAACTTGTTGTGGGCAGGGGGAAAGGCAACACATTACTTATCATCCTAAATTTCATTGTTGTCTTGGACAAAGTGTAAATATAGAGCTTAATTCCCATCACCCGTTTCATTCGCCTAACAATCTTCCTTAGTTTCCACACTTGACGCTTGTTCATGAATATCTCATTGCCCCGTACACCAAAGGGATCGAAGCATGGATCAGTACTGCCCATATATGTACCAAAGAGCAACCAGTAAATGCGAGAAGCTAAACTGAGATTGCACAAATGATGTAAAATACAACTCCCTATGTTCCTAATACATGTATTTTTAGAGATTTCAATATGAACTACATACGGATGTATATAGAATTATAGACATAGTTTAGATTAGAATCTAGATTCACTCATTTTGCTCTCTATGTAGTCTATATTGGAATCTCTAAAAATACTTATATTTAGGAACAGATGGTGTATAAGACATGGGATGCGGCTAACCTCGACGACAAACAACAGCATTGTTCTTTTGTAGCCCTTTGTAAGTACATGGAAAGCCAATGTTATCTACAACGGGGTTAACATCCACCAAATATATAAAATGGTAATAAAACGACAACATCGGTAGTGATATCTTCATTGCAAAAGAGTAGCACGGTAGCAATGGGACAGATTAAAAAATGGATAGAATTGTTTACTACAACAGACAACCTAGTATAGCCATTGAAGCTGGTACTGATAGAAATGAAATTGTTATAGTTAAACATCGCAAGGCAGGTGCTACTAGAGAAGAGAATCGCCATGTTGTCTATAAAAAGGTTGGGAAAATAGATAAGACGGGATATGCATGTTTACTACAACTTGTTTAATACATGAACCATACAAAACATGGCCATTGCAACTGGTATTGGTAAGATTCAACTAGTGAGTTCATACTTGGTAAGTCCTGAGGGGTAGTTGCTGGGGCACTTCATATGGACAAGAGCCCTCCATAAGTTGGCTGCAGCGGAGGGGAGGTGTTCCTCCGGGTCGAAGAGTGGATCAGTGCCACCAACATGTGTTCCTACAAGAAGCAAGAAAATGTTAGAAGCAAAACTGCAATTGCACAAATGATGTAAAATACTGTAATACATGGGATCCAGCTAACCTCGATGGCAAACAATACCATCGCCCGTTGTGGCCCTGCGTAAGTACATGGAAAGGCATGTTAAGTACAACAGGTTTAGCATCCACTAAAAATAGCAAATTGGTAGCTTCTCTAGTATATCCTCATTGCAGAGTGTAGCACGGTAGCAAAGGGACAGGTTAAAAAATGGACACGACTGTTAATTGCAACAAGCTTAATAGCATCCGAAGTCATGTTTTGTAAGTTTGTAGCCATTGAAATACAACTGTTTAAAATGGATACAAATGTTAATTGCAACATGCTTTATAGCCATTGTAACCGGTACTGATAAAAATGCAATTGGGAGAGTTAAACACCACAAGGCAGGTTCTGCAAGAGCAGAGAATGGCCCAGTTGTTTACAAAAAGGTAGGGAAAATAGCTAAAATGTGTTAGGCATGTTTATTACAACATGCTTATTACATCAACCATACAAAACATAGCAATTAATTGCAAGTGGTATTGGACAGATTGAACTGGTGAGTTCATACTTGGTAAGTCCTAAGAGGTAGTTGCTGGGGCACTTCATTTTGGCCAGAGCCCGCCCAAAGTTAGTGGTGGCAGAGGCAAGCTGTTCCTCCAGGTCGAAGCAAGGATCAGTGCCGCTGACATGTGTCCCTACAGGCAACCTATGAATGTTAGATGTTAAACTACAATTGCACAAATGATATGAAATACTATAAGACATGGGATGCAGCTAACGTCGACGGCAAACAAAAGCATCGCCTGTTATGACCCTGCATAAGTACATGCACAGGCATGTTACAATAGGGTTAGCATCCACCAAAAATAGCAAATGGGCAGCATCTCTAGTGATATCCCAAGTCATGTATTGTAAGTTTATTGCTGGGATTGCCAAAATTGAGCTGGATAGTTAATACTTGAACATCACACAGTGTATAGAAGTGAAATAAACAAGGCACATACATGCTTAATACATAAACCATACAAAACATAGCCATTGCAAGTGGTATTGGTAAGATTGAGCTGGTCAGATCATACGTGGTAAGTCCTGAGAGGTAGTCGCTGGGGCACTTCATCTAGGCCAAAGCCTACACCAAGTCAGCGGCGACAGAGGCGAGGTGTTCTTCTGGGTCAACATTTACAGTGGTCATCACGCCATCGATCACCATCATCTCCTCGACCTCCACGTGGTATGTGGTTGGGCTTGCGGGGTGATTCTCTGGAGGTAGGGGCGGTGGGGATTTGGAGGCATGAGGATATTTCACAGGCGCCGGTTAAGCAATCAGGCCGGGGCTGTGATAGAGATCAGTGGATTACCTGACCGGATCGATGATGCTCGGGCAGAACATATATGTGGTTGAAGCTGTGGTTGTTGCAGTGGCGGTTTGAGTTGCCGGTAGGGGGGAGATACTGAGGAAATTTGATGGGTGGGGATGTGGTGGGAGGAATAAATTCTGAAATCGCGCGACTAATGAAAATTTTGCTGCAAAACATGAAACTTTGGGCGGGGGAAACACACAACATAGATGAAGCGCATAAAATACTCATGTGCGAGAAAAGAGAGAATTGGCAGATCCCGTCTGCGAAAAAATGTACATGTGTAGTTGATTTTTTAGGTCAATGGTACACTTTGTTTATTAGGAAACATCGCACAGATAATAGGCTTATGGATGATTAAAGCAAAAAACGCACATGGGTACGCCATAGAAACCGTGTGTCTTGTGATCTTCTAATAATTTTTATATCTATAAGCATCTCCAACTGCACCTAATTTCCAAAACATCTTTCATCGTATCAGGATTATTCAATGTACATGAACGAGGAAAGGTGACACTCGATTAACAATCATCGGTTTACGAAATGTAATCAAGTGTCGACCTGACATGCTCGCATAGCCAGATTTGATCTGCCATCCGCTGGTGGAGCAATTTAAGCTGGTGTGCAGCCATCTCATGCGGCAATGTGGGACTAAAAACCAGCTGCGACCAGAACTAGTCTCTGACGTCTTCCGGTGACTGCGAGCGGATGTTTCGGGAGTAATTAGGGCCGGGGTGCGGCTACAAAACTTCAATGAACGCATGCCAATCAACGCTCAAATCCCTCAAAGGATGTGCTTACCGACATTGTATGTTAATAATACATAGTACCAACTTAAACTACTAGTAATTTGCTCTAAAACCAGTACGTATGTAGTACTTGTAGATGCTCGTAATTAATTAGACAAACTTATGGGCGACACACACACTAACTACTTGTCACATGCTGCCATCGGGGCATGCTAGCCATACGCCGTCGTTCTCCTTCCCGGCCTTGTAGGCGGCACCCCACCGTGCTTTGATCTCCACTGTGCTCTCCTCAGCATGGATGCGGCCTCTTCTTTCTTGAGGTGGCGGGACTCTCTTTTCTTGACTACTTTCTGCCTTTTCCACTCCTTTTGTGCGGCTTTGGCCGCCTCTATATCCACTACCCATTCGGACATGGCTGCATCAAAGTCCGCCCTTGTACTTGTGCGGCCGACGGCGGCGATGAACTCGGTGCAGCGAGATGCCATCACTTCCTTACCATGTGTGCGGTTGCAGGCAGTGAGGAATGTGGCGCGGTGGGATGCCATCGCTTCCTTACCAGTTACTATGCTACACGGTGCTATGAACGATGCTTGGAGAGACCTCTTGAACAGAGTGGGCGGACATCCATATAGTGAAGTGGTTTTTAAGATCTTAAGGACAAACAATGAAGCAAACTTGGCTTCCCTTATGATCTTGCTCATTCATTATTGCACACGGTTCATCTCCGTCGCATCCATAAATAGTGTGCGCCGAGTCTATTGTGTGTTGTGTTATGATTGGCCAGAACCCCAGCCACGAGGATTGCGCGTGTGCACCGTAGGATGTGCCATGATCGAACAACAATCCACGTCCCTCACATCACAACCGTGCAGCTGTAGCTGAATTGGATTTCTATGCGCTAAATGCTTAGAAAATGCATATAATCTCCTAATATGTTAAATTAGCCTGAAAACTGCTAAATGTGAACACGGTGATATGCAGGGTGTATGTTCATCGTAGAAAAAATTCAAGGGCAAAGAACAAAGAAAATTTGGATTCCCCTTCAATCTTGGTGATTTCCCTCTCGAAACCATGGAACTTCCTCGGTGATGGTTCAGTTTATGAAGGGCGTGCATGACGACATAAGCCAAACCTTCTCAAATTTTTACCAGGCCATGGTGAGGCCATACCATGGCACCATGCAAGACCTCATGTTTTTCAAGAAATTATTTAAATTTTCAATAGTTGAAAACCCAATAGCCAAACATTTGTGGTTGACTATTGCCACACATTTCATCGAAATGTCTGCCCATTCCTTGTAAAAGGCATGAGAATTTAATAAATGGCATGAGCATGGTTTTCCAGACCGTTCTCGTGCTCCTTTTCATCCACCAATTGTTTGAATTTGAATTATGTGCATTAATGCCTAGAAAATGCACATAATCCCCTAAATATGGTAAATGAACCTGGAAAAGTGCCAAATTTGAACATGGAGATTTGCAGGGTGTATGTTCATCATAGAAAAAAAACTCAAGGCAAAGAACGAAGAACATTTAGATTCCCCTTCAATGTTGGTGTTTTCCCTCTCGAAAGTATGGAACTTCCTTGGTAATGGTTCGATTTATGAAGGGCGTGCATGACAACATAATGCCTAAATAATGCACATAATCCCCTAAATATGGTAAATGAGCCCGGAAAAATTCCAAATGTGAACATGGTGATATGTAGGGTGTATTTTCATCATAGAGAAAACATCAAGGGAAAAGAACGAAGAAAATTTGGATTCCCCTTCAATCTTGGTGATTTCCGCCTCGAAAGCATGGAACTTCCTCGGTGATGGTTCGATTTATGAAGGCCGTGCATGACGACATAAACCAAACTTTCTCAAATACTTACCAGGGCACGGTGAGGCCATACCATGGCACCACGCCAGGCGTCATGTTTTCCAAGGTTGTATTTCATTTTTCTATAGTTGTTAAACCAGTAAACGGCGCATTTGTGGTTGACTATAGCCACACATTTCATTGAAATCTCTCCCCATTCCTCGTAAGAGGCATGAGAATTTACTAAATAGCACGAGCATGGTTTTCCAGATAGTTCTTGTGCACCTTTTCATGCACCGATTGTTCGTATTTGAATTATGTGCATTAATGCCTAGAAGATGCACATAATCGCCTAAAAATGGTAAATGAGCGCAAAAAATGCCAAATTTGAACACGTTGCATTGGAAGGGGTATTTTGATTGTTAGAAAAAACCTGAATGACAAACTAGGACAGAAGTTTGGATTCCCCTTCAATCTTCATGATTTCCCCCTCGAAACCATGAAACTTCCTCTGTGATGGTTCGATTTATGAAGGGCATGCATGAGGACATAAACCAAACCTTCTTAGATTTTTACCAGGGCACGGTGAGGCCATACCGTGGCACCATGCCAGGCGTCATGTTTTTCAAGCACGTATTTCATTTTTCTATAGTTGATAACCCAGTAAACAAGACATTTGTGGTTGAGTATTAGCACACATTCCCTTGAAATCTCTGCCCATTCCTTGTAAAAGGCATGAGAATTTACTAAATACCACGAGCATGGTTTTCTAGACCATTGGTGTGCACCTTTTCTTGCACCGGTTGCTCAAATTTGAATTATGTGGATTAATGCCTAGAAAATGCACATAATCCCCTAAATATGGTAAATGATCCCGGAAAAATGCCAAATTTAAACACGTTGCATTGAAGGGGGTATGTTGATCGTAGAAATAAAATTGGATGACAAACTAGGACGGAAATTTGGATTCCCGCCCCCTTCAATCTTGGTGATTTCCCCCTCAAAACCATGAAACTTCCTCGGTGATGGTTCGATTTACGAAGGGCGTGCACGGCGACATAAGCCGAACCTTCTCAAACTTTTACTAGGGCACGGTGAGGCCATACCATGGCAACATGCTAGCCGCCATGTTTTTCAAGCATGTATTTTAGTTTTCTACACTTGAAAAACCAATAAACGATGCGTTTGTGGTTGACTATTGCCACACATTTCCATGAAATCTCTGCCCATTCCTTGTAAAATGCATGAGAATTTACAAAATAGCTGGAGCATGGCTTTCTAGACCATTCTTGTGCACCTTTTCATGCACCGATTGTTTGAATTTGAATCATGTGCATTAATGCCTAGAAATGCACATAATCCCCTAAATATGGTAAATGAACACGAAAAGGTGCCAAATTTGAAAATGATGATTTGCAGGGTGTATGTTTATCATAGAAAGAAAACTCATGTACAAAGGGCAAAGGAAATTTGGATTTCCTTTGAATCTTGGTGATTTACTATTGCACACGATTCATCTCCGTCGCCTCTGCGAACCATGTGCGTTCACCCACACATGCAAAAGGAAAAATAAAACCCTCATACACTTTGTCCCCACCCACTCGCCTCGGACTCCTCTGCAACGATGCACCCCATCAACTTCTATAGCAGCGACCACCCTAAGCTCGACGGCTGTCGTCGGCGGGCGGAGGTCACGCTCCAAATGGCACGGGATTTCACCACTACCGCTTGCCGCCGCCTATGTGCACCGACTTGCCCCTACATTCTGGACTCTAGTCGTTTGGGGTTTTCTGTGGGATTGGGCTGGGTACTTTTCTCATGGAGAAGGTAATCAATTATTGCAGTCCGTCCGTCGCTATTAATCAACCAGCGGAAATCGACGTGGATTCATTTTTCTTCTAGCTGATTCGAGGGTTTTTATTCATGTGTCCACAGTGCGAGTAGAAATCGTTCAAGTGTGTTCCCGGCCAATCGGAAACGAAGTTCTATCTCACCATTCCGGATGACTTGAGGGAGCACTCGGTATGTTCAATGTCACCCTACCAGAGTCGGCTAGCCTAAATTTGTGAACATATACCCTTTATTGCTACATTTGGATAAAAAGTACGGTGCCACGTGCAACCTAGATGTCGAAGCCAATTTTCCCCTATATTAGGCAAATTTTTGACGTATTGTTATTCAGTTAGTCTGATCGAGGTTAGTGTCCTTTCAACTTTCTCCATGCTGGCATATTACTTAGCAGAATCTGGGTATTTTTTCTGACTAATTGATCACTATTTAACCAATCAATTGCGATTTCATTTCCTGGCTCCGTTCCCAGGCATTAATAAATTCTATTTACCAATTTATGCGCATAATATATTATTCTGCCATGTTATGAATAAATAATACATTTCCGCCTTTTAAGGAGGATATGCTGGATGCATAATTAATGATTTGTATGTTACTAAGTGTACCAAATTTCACTAGAAGGACTAGAAGCATGTTATAAAACTTGTTGATAATCTGAGAAGGATAGCATGATACGTCTCCAATGTATCTATAATTTTTTATTGTTCCATACAATTTATGGAAAAGCCACCGTTCATAATTTTCATACATGTCACTCTTGACTCATTGCACATCCCGGTACACCGCCGCAGGCATTCCTATAGAGTTCATATACAGTCATATTTTGTTCTAGTATCGAGTTGTAATTCCTGAGTTGTAATTAAATAAAAGTGTGACAATCATCAGTATTAGAACATTTTCCCATGTGAGTAATAAAAAAAGAGGCCGATGAAGCCTAAATAAAAAAAAGGCCAAAGAAGCCATTGAAAAAAAGAGAGAAAAAGAGAGAAGGGGCAATGTTACTATCCTTTTTCCACAGTTGTGCTTCAAATTAGCACCATGTTCTTCATGATAGAGAGTCTCCTATTTTGCCACTTTCATATACTAGTGGGAATTTTTCATTATAGAACTTGGCTTGTATATTCCAGTGATGGGCTTCCTCAAAATGCCCTAGGTCTTCATGAGCAAGCGAGTTGGATGCACACCCACTTAGTTTCTTTTTGAGCTTTCATAAACTTATAGCTCTAGTGCATCCGTTGCATGGCAATCCCTACTCACTCACATTGATATCTATTGATGGGCATATCCATAGCCCGTTGATACACCTAGTTGATGTGAGACTATCTCCTTCTTTTTGTCTTCTCCACAACCACCATAATCTATTCCACCTATAGTGCTATGTCCATGGCTCATGCTCATGTATTGCGTGAAAGTTGAAAAAGTTTGAGAACATCAAAACTATGAAACAATTGCTTGGCTTGTCATCGGGGTTTTGCATGATTTGAATATTTTGTGTGATGAAGATGGAGCATAACCAGACTATATGATTTTGTATGGATAGCTTTCTTTGGCCATGCTATTTTGAGAAGACATGATTGCTTTATTAGTATGCTTGAAGTATTATCGTTTTTATGTCAATATTAAACTTTAGTGTTGAATCTTATGGAGGTGAACATTCATTCCACAACGAACAAAATTACATGCATAAATATGTTAGGTACCGTTCCACATAAAAAAATTGTTTTTATCATTTACCTACTAGAGGACGAGCAGGAATTAAGCTTGGGGATGCTTGATACGTCTCCAGCGTGTCTATAATTTTTGATTATTCCATGCTATTATATTATCTATTTTGGATGTTTTATAAGCATTCATATGTTAGTTTGTATTATTTTCGTGACTAACCATTAACCTAGAGCCAGTGCCAGTTTCTGTTTTTTTCTTGTTTTTGAGCTTTGTATTATACGAATACTAAACAAAGTACAAACGGAATAAAACTTCATGATGATTTTTATTGGACCAGAAGTCACATAGGATACTTGGACTGCAAGTTAGAAGTGCCACCAGGCAGCGACAAGGGTGGAGGGTGCGCCAAGGGGGGTAGGGTGCACCCCCTACCTTATGGGCCCCTCTGTGACCCCCTGACCTAGATCTTCCTCCTATATATTTGCAAATATTCCCAAACCACCAGAAGCATCCACAGAAACACTTATCCACCGCTGCAACCTTCTGTTCCCATGAGATCCCATCTAGGGGCATTTTTCGGCATCCTGCCGGAGGGGTATTCGATCACAGAGGGCATCTACATCAACTCTATTGCCCTTCCGATGAAGCGTGAGTAGTCCACCTTAGACCTACGGGTCTATAGCTAGTAGCTAGATGGCTTCTTCTCTCTGTTGGATTCTCAATACCATGTTCTCCTCGATGTTCTTGTATATCTATCTGATGTAATCTTCTTTTGTGGTGTGTTTGTCGGGATCCGATGAATTGTTGATTTATGATCAGTTTATCTATGAATATTATTTGAATCTCCTCTGAATCCTTATATGCATGATTTGGTATCTTTGTTTTTCTATTCGAATTATCGGTTTGGTTTGGCCAACTAGATTGTTTTTCTTGCAATGGTAGACCTGCTTGGCTTTGGGTTCAATCTTGCAGTGTCCACACCCAGTGACAAAGTAGGTGTAGCGAGGCACGTATTGTATTGTTGCCATCGAGGATAAAAAGATGGAGTTTACATCATATTGCTTGAGTTGTTCCTCTAACTCATGTCATCTTACTTAATGTGTTACTCTGTTCTTTATGAACTTAATACTCTAGATGCTGGCAAGAGTCTATCGATGTGAGGAGTAATAGTAGTAGATGCAAAATCATTGTGGTCTAGTTGATATGGGCATGATGCCTATATTGCATAATCCTTGCCTTAGATATCATCATAGTTTGTGATTTTCTACCAATTGGTCGACAGTAATTTGTTTACCCACCATAGTATTTGCCTTCAGGAGAGAAGCCTCTACTGAAACCTATGCCTCCCCCGGTCTATTATATTAGTTTCCGTCATATTAGTTTCTGATCTACTATTTTCCATCTAGTTTCCGATCTACTATTTTTCAATCCTTTACTTTCAGATCTATAAACCAAAAAACCCAAAAATATTTTATCTTTTGTTTATTTATCTCTATAAGATCTCCCCTTTGCATGTGACCATGAAGGGATTGACAACCCCTGTATCACGTTGGGTGCCAGTGTTTGATTGTTTCTGCAGGTATTAGTGATTTGCGTGTTCTCCTACTGGATTGATACCTTGGTTCTCATACTAAGGAAAATACTTATCTCTACTTTGCTGCATCAGCCTTTCCTCTTCAAGGGAAAAACCAATGCAAGCTCAAGAAGTAGTAGGAAGAATTTTACGTATGAAGGCTGGATTTTGGATGGGATTAATTATACGTATGGTGCACACATTGAACAAGACCAATTGTGTTCACAAAAAACTGATACAAAGTCTTATCTTTACGTTGATGCTCATAAACTATGTCTACCTTCAACGATATGTTACAATTGGTTTTTATTCTACATTTCAACAGAAATGCCTGTTGTAGCTGTTCCTGGATCGATTTCCCGGCGTTGTCGAATTACACTTGTGCCTGCTAATAACGTCAAAGTGATTGCAAGGTACTACATTTCCCGCAGAAATGGAACCTTTCAAATTAACAAGTTCTCGCTTGTCGTGGGAATGCATCCATATTGGAAAATTGGAGACACTGTTCTACTCATGCTTTACCAAGGCACAAGAGGGTTATTCCTTTTCACTAACGAGATACCAAGTCGATGTGATCAAGCTGCTTCGAGTGGATAGTTATGGTTATTGGCCCTCAGACTCTTAAAATGTGCTAGCTGTTACTATGTTAAGTATGTAGATATGGACGATATGATTATTGGCCCTAAGCCTCTTAAAATGTGATAGTTCTTACTATGTTAAGTATGTAGATATGGACCATATGGTTGTCAAAACCCTGTTACGAAGATACTCCTTTAGTTGAATAGTGTAACCACTATATATATGTTACTCAAATGCTGTTAGCGAAGTTCTTAAATTTTCATGGAAAGTATTAGTATCATACACAGTTTATTGGGTTTAAGCGTGTGCCCGCTAGAGCGGTAGAGTAGAGGATGTCCCTATTTTGGACATGGCGATCAGCTCCGATGTCCAAAAGGCATTTGCATATTAATTGTCCATATTGCAAATGCACACACATGCTAACATAAGGAGACGTATGTGTAACTTACGAATCATCGCGCACGGGTACTCGCAGATGCATCGTGTGGGGTACTCCTAGCCACCACAAGCAACTAGTTTGTATATTTCAAAGTTTTTTGTACACACATAATCGCACACGAATTAAATGTAGTAACTGTCTGTGTTATAATTTCTCATCACAAACAGTTCTTTCGAGTGGGTTGTTTGCCGCATATCATAGACATCTGTTTTACAAGAATCGTTTGTGTTCTTTTGGCTCATCACACATATTTCATCTCTGTGAACTGTATGCCACATATCACAGACATCTTGTTAAGTTGAACCATTTTTGTTGTGTTCCCTAATCGAAAGGAGACCGTCCGAGTGAATTGTATGTTGTAAATCACACACACCTTGATCTGGCTAACTGTTTCTGTTGCATTCCCTAACAGCGAATAGTTAATCTGAGCGAATTGTATGCCGTATATCGCACACACCTTGATAGAGCTGCCCGTTTCTTTTGTTCCGTATATTTGCAAATAGTTCGTATGGACCAACCGTATGCCCTACATCGCACACACAACTAAAATATGAACCGTATTTGATATCTCCTCCATCGCAAACGTTTTGCATCTTTTTTGATGATTTCTGACAGCACATTTTGCGATTAATGCATTGCCCACAGTTTTGTTAAAGGGTCTCTGATTGTAGTGCGTGTTAGCAGCATCCTGCAACAGTGTGTTTTCAAAACCCTCTCCTCGTCCTGCGAGCCACCAAGGGCATAGGCGAGGGAGAGGTCATATGCGTACGTAGTAAGCAAGCTTCCCCCCGTCATGTGAGCCACCGTGCATGGGCGAGGGGGAGGGCATAGTAAGCAAGCTTCTCCTTGTTCTGTGAGTTGATGGGACACATCAAAGTAGTACTAGTCCATACTGTGTCCTTTCTGGTTAATATGGCTTAATTTGAAAGGATAAAAATACACTGGCGGTCAATGTATGTAACAATACGCTCATTACGATCACTATATGGTTTTGCGGTGATTATACTGTCACTAGCTCACATAGAGCAACATATTGCACCCTACTGACCGCCCACATACTCAATGTGGCACATTGTTGACTGGTTAAATTGACACCTGGTTTGTCCCACTGTTAGTTTGTAGAGCAAAGAAATCAGTTAAACAAAACTTTACGCAGGCGCGATAGGAGTCGAACCCTTGCACGTGAACCACCATGGTTGTGTATGTAAGTGCATGCACATGTACTCCCTCGGTCTACGAAAAACTGTACATCTAACATTAGAAAATTTTCCAACAAAGAGTGTACATCTACACTTCCAATGCACTTATTGTTTAATCTAATCCATATTGATTGACTAATGTACCAACTTGTGCTCTAGCTATAGACTGCATGTCTATCCTTAATTACAACATGCAACAACCTTCATTTAATCTTCTTCTCTCAATGGTCGCACGCACACATAAGTTTGGTACTTTTGGGCGTTAATAATGCCATGAGGTTCCTATTCCCCTTGGTCAATGTTTAAATATCTATATGTACAGTCTTTCACGGACGGAGGGTATTGGTTGAGCACTTGAGCATGAATGTGTGTGTCACGTCGTGTGTTGTGTGCCGCATGGATACGTGTGTTGCATGCGTGCATGTGTACATGTGAGTGTTGCATGCATGCATGCATGCATGAGGCTTTTACTCCGTCCCATTGACATGTTCATATTTCAAGCTTCATTAAAATGTTGCATCCAAGAATTAAGAGAAAACTCACCAATGCATGTAAAAGTTCTGGTCTTTTGCTCCTCACACATGCATTCCAATAAAGACATTTGTAAACACAAATTTCTTGAGGAAAACGAGCCCATTATTGAGTACTTCTAGAAAAACTTCTTTGGGAATTCATCATTTACTAGTACCTTCACTACTAGGAAAAGGCCTGCTAGTGGCGCACCTATTTTGGGTACTAATGGGGCACTACAGGTGCGCCACTATTATCACGCCATTATTACTATCTTACTTAGTAATGGCGCACCACATAGAAGTGCGCCATTACTAACAAATTTTTTTCAATATTTTTTCAGAATTTTTTTTTCATTTTTTTTTCAAATTCTTTTTTGTTTTTTTCTTAATCTCGGGTCACTATGGCTTAATCTCGGGTCAATATGCTTAATCTCAAGTCAAATCGAACTAAGTGGTCAAACTTCCCAGAAGGTCACCCATCCTCACACTACTCCAGCTCAAGCACGCTTACGGACGGAGGGTATTGGTTGAGCACTTGAGCATGAACGTGTGTGTCGCATCGTGTGTTGTGTGCCGCATGGATACGTGTGTTGCATGCGTGCATGTGTACATGTGAGTGTTGCATGCATGCATGCATGAGGCTTTTACTCCGTCCCATTGACATGTTCATATTTCAAGCTTCATTAAAATGTTGCATCCAAGAATTAAGAGAAAACTCACCAATGCATGTAAAAGTTCCGGTCTTTTGCTCCTCGCACATGCATTCCAATAAAGACATTCATAAACACAAATTTTTATTCGCACATGCACCACATAGAAGTGCGCCATTCCAATAAAAATGTTAGTAGTGGCGCACCGTGGATGTGGTGCGCCATTAGTATTTAGAGTTTAATGCCGCACCAACACATGGTGCGCCACTGCTATATATTAGTGGTGCCCCACATGTGTGGTGCACCATTAATGTCCATATTATCTATAGCCCTTTTCCTAGTAGTGCTTGTTTGATGATTTTTTATTGACCTATATATAAACCTCTGTACTGGTTTATTGGTCCCCTTCGTACTTAGTGTTAAATTTTGACCATAAATTTAACTACCAAAGTATCAATGCATGTCATAAAAAACTATACCATTAAAAATTATGTTCAAATATGAATTCAGTGATACGATTTTTGGTGACATGCATTAAGATTTTATTAGTTAACTCGATGGTCAAAGTTTGACACAAAATAATACTAGTACTCCTACATTATTGGCACCGGGTGCCTTGGACAATGTTTCATGTTGTTGGACAGGATGAGAGTAGAGGCATAGGGATACTATAGATAGGAGGTCTTGGTGATCCATTATTCCACATCCCGGTCAGAGAGAACTATTCAATTAGTCTTCACAATGAAGCGACAATACACGCTACAGCAGATGGGACAGTTAATTAATAAGCTGAACCACCGTGTTGGCATTACTAAACCAGCCCTACCCTCTACTGCCATCATGTTTTCCAGTGGAGCACGCTTCCGCAAATACGCCTACGCACCTCTCTCTTCAATTAATTGACCTATGGGCCCTCTGGAGGTAGACCCACATGTCATTAGCTTAACTATTTACACTCAGAAGGACAACATATCCTGGTAGTAGTACTAGTAGAATTGAGATTTAATGCACTATCTTGCCCGCCTTTCCCTCTTCTTCCTTCTCTCTTCTTCCTCCTCCTCACTCCCCCATCGTTGGCCGCACACGATTTCCCACCGATCACTGCTCGCCGGCCCGCACCATCTTCCTCGGTAGCTCGCGTGTACCATACCCCCCTCCGCCGGTCACTGCTCGACCACACACGCCATCTTCTTTGCTCACCCGCCTGAATCCACTTCCCCGCTTGCTCGCAGGCACCGAAAACCCCAATCACTCAGCTCCCTAAAAACCCTATGGTAGAACCGACTGACACATAGAGCCGTGATTGGAATTCCCTCCCCGATGTTCTCTTGGAGCATATCTATAATCGTATGGACCTGCTCAACACCGTGCATATGGCCACATGCTCGGTGTCAATGTACCGTCCACCCATCTGCAACCGGCTGACCCTTTTCAAGACACCCTTCTTGCTGATGCCCGATCCTCGCAGGTGGCCCAGACACCTACTTGACGATCCTACGTAGGTTGGCGTCATACGCCCTCGATATGCTAACACTACCCGCCACATATCCTTCATGTGCGGCCACTACTGGCAGGCATGAGGGCCAACTGGATCGTCCTCATCCACCAATCCGCTAGTCCGTTGCATCTCGTGGATATCTATAGCAAGCGAGAGATCACCCTTCCATCATTGGATACCGCCGGCATCAAGCCTTGCGGCCCACCGGACACTCCTACCTACTACGCATGAGACGCGTCAAGCTTTTGGTATGACCTCGGTTTGCTAAAGGTTGTAATCTGCAAAGTACCCACACCATCAGAAGACAACATGGATTACAAGCTCATTGGCTTGTTCGACATTGGATTAGTCAATCTGGAATCCAGTCGCCATACATGGTTATGGCTCATCAACAATCCTTTTGACCCTCCATTTCTTTCTAATGCTATATTGCATGATGGCATCGTTTATGCGGTCGACGCACAGACTGGCTGCATATACTGGTGGAATCTATCATCATGTAATTGTTCTATCTCAACTCATCTTTACCTTATGAATATGATGTCTGTTGATTGTTAGGAATTTTGAATAGATAGTATGTCTATAACCACATCATTGCTATATGTTCCTCTCATTTCCTAGATTTTCATAACCACACATGTTATTATTAGAGTTGACATGAGAACAATTGGCATTTAATGATTGTTAGAATAGATATTATGAGTATAACCTCATGATTGATATATGTTACTCTCACTTCCAAGATTTTTATAACCATGCATGTTATTGTTACGGTTGATATGAGAACAGTAGTAACTGCTATGGTAGAATAGGAGTAGGCCCTGTCATAGTTGTTTTCGTCTCATTTTCACATGATGTTTGATCCATGATATATTGCTAGAATATGAAAGCCATTGGCGTATTTTTTAAACTTGTGGTAAGATTATGACCACGACATTGCAATTCTCTGGCTATGATTTGTGTCACTGCTATAATAACCTTAACTCCACACATACTCTGAACATGCTTGTATATTTTTGTCCTTTTGGTCTCCAATTTGATTTTTTACAGCAGACGCAAATGCGCTGGCCTTCATAGTTCTAGGACCTGGAAATATACAAGTCAATGGGTGGTTGTTTATCGCTCGTTCAACTGACGCTGGTCATTTCATGCTCATTCGCACGTACCAAATTGACCAAACCATTTTATCAAACCACATGTAGTACAATGCCTAGAGCATTCGTGACTTTTATGGCTATGGTTGCTTCGTGTTCGAGAAACATCCCAGCTCCATTGGGCTAGGCGTATTCAACTGGAGGCGGGTTTACAGCCTCGACAACCACTCCATGTTCCTCCGGCTCAATTATCTGATCATCCAACCAATCATCAATCATATCACCGGTGATGATTATCGTGCTATGCAAATTCCATTCGCCAGGCAGAACTATGTTTACACATCGTACCATGGCTTTCAAGAATCACCATATCCAGAGGTACGTCGACACAACTTGTTGTCAAATTATATTTAGTGTGTTAAAGGCATCAAGCTTACAAGCGATGAATGACTTTTGCAAACCCTACATGCGGCGATGTGGTTCATGCCACCAGAAAATATGCACAACTTGATTCGTAGTGACATCTAGCTGAGCCATGTATCCTACTGCTGTAGCATGACCCTATTTTGTTGGATATTAAGTACTTTAGTTAGTTTGAAGGATAGATACCTTTCTGGGATCAAGTGAATCCTAACTCACCTGGGTAGCATGTACTGATAATGATGATGGAGTAAATATCAATTAGGCTTCAAGTGCATACTTGTGGGTGAAAGTGTTGTCCAATGGGAATTATAGCTTTTATTACACATGTAGCCTACAAAGTCTGTCGTGCAGCCTTGTAACTTTGTACTCCATTTATAAATGTGTACTAGTACTAGTAGTCCTCCGTACCGTATATTGCGCTACTCATACTACTACCTCCCTCCTGGTTTATTGGCCCCCTTCATAATTTCTATAAAATTTTGACCATAAATAGAACTAACTAAATGTTAATGCATGTCACAAAAAATTATATCATTGGATTTGTATTTGAACATAGTTTCCAATGGTATAATCTTCAGTGACATGCATTGATATTTTGTTAGTTAAACCTATGGTTAAAATCTGACATTAAATACAACTAGTAAGTAGTACAGTAGTACTAGTATACGTCAGTCAAATTATTCATCATGTCCTCACGTTGAATTGACAAGACAACACGCTGCACATGAGGTGACACAAGTGTCCAAGCGGTGTGTTCGGTTCACCAAAGTGATCATCACCCCTCTCATACTACAGCAACACTCTTGAATTCTCTACAAAATGACTACCCCATTCTATCCCGGTCTCCCAGCCTCCCAGCCGCCGCCTTGTTCTAATCCATCTGGTACAATGAGCGATGAGCTACTGGAGCTGCTATACTTCATTGCAAGTTGTCAAAAGGAAGACTCTGAAAAAATCAATCTCAATAAGGATGCTCTTCAAGCTAGCCGAATGAAGGAACCAGCGAGGCCGCTTCTGTGAGTGTTCGACCTATCGCCCTGTATGATAATTTTGATCTTTATGGGGGTTTTCTGGCCATTAGAGTCTGCATGCAGTGTTGAAGCCGAGACCCCAGTTTTTTCGGGTATTGTGGACTTGAGATTTGGAGTACCAGTTATCTATCGAAATCTTTCATCATTTACTTAAAACAGTGGATTGGTCATACATTGACCACAATTTAACTCGAATTAACCGATGCAAGTTCAAGAAGGATTGGCCAATGCTACGAGTTGGCGTCAAGTTAGATCCCATAGATTAAGAGCTGATCAAGCACCTTGAAGACAAAGTGAGTGCTGATAGCGCAAGATCTCACCCTCTCATCGATTTGTTCATACCAACCATCAACAGGGAGCACGGCATATGCTACACACATCCTGAGAAACTTCCAGGTGAGACACCGACCGGTAGTCTACTTGCACAAACATATTCCTTTGTTCTACTTGCACAAACATATTCCTTTGTTTATACCTCTATTTCTTTTAGACGCAGACCTATTGAAGCAAGTACAATTTGGCAGTTAATAAAAAGTGAAGCAAGTGACTGCAACATGCCAAAGATGTTATGAAAATGACAACTACGTACCCTACAACCTGTATTTGCCAATACTATAGGTATCACACTGAGTGGCCTAAGCAAGCATTTCTTCCAACGTAACTCCAGGGCGTTCAAATGGGGCACGTGGACGCATCGCGAGATACAATCGGAGTGCAGCATGCATGAGATGTAGCACAAGATTGGCAATACCTTGCCGGTGATGGTCAACGACCGGCAGACAGGTAGCAAAAAGGTTCTTGTGTTGCACACCAACAAGAACTTCAACCAGTAGAGGACCAACTGGGTGATGCACCAGTACCACCTCGGGGACCTTTAGCAAGAGTAGAAGCGGGAGCTGGTCGTCTGCAAGATTTTCTACCAGACAAACACTAGGGCCATGACTAAAAAGATTATAAGTTTGGTATTGGTACTTGTACTACGTGGTCCTCTGCAAGTTGGTATTGTTGTTAGGATCTTTCGGTATGAACTTGGCATTTTCTTACAACCATCATGTCGAGGGTCGACGTGGATATAAGGCTAAATCATTTGTTTCGAAATGAATTTTCACGCACCTGATTTTTATTTCATGGGTAGCATAAGCACCTGCCATTCGAATTCCCAGTTCTCCATTTTTTTACCTCGTCGAAGTACAAACGGGATCCATTGGTTTCACAGGCTGATAGTTGGCCGCAACACGTCAGAACTGGGTTGTGGCATGCCAAGCCAACCTGCAAATTCTTAAAAGAGAGGAGGGATGGATTTGGGTCTTCTAGAATAGTTAAGTGTCGCGACCTCGATCATGAAGCGCCTCCCATGGACTAAAGGTGGTCGGTTATTATTAGTTGAAATATGTAAAATATTCCATAATAAAAAGAAATATGTAAAATGAAATGAATTTAGTCCGGTCTCACTGAAAACCATCCGATTTGCATGAAATTCGTCCGTGGAACCACAAGACGGCTGTCCATACAGAGCTTAACCATACGGAACCAGCAGGTCCATGGCTGTATGCAAGCAAGTGCATGCACTTACTATCACGATGGAAAAATAACGCTGACATTTGAGATGGTGCAACCATGAAATTTTTAACGTAGTCAATTAATGAGAGAATTCTGCAAGTACACACTGATAACTGGGATCCAACAGGTATATTGCTTTTTCAGGTCAAGCAAGTTTCTACTAGGCTATAGACTACCCAGGCCTGGTTTTGTTTTTAACAGGCCCAGCCCATGACGACAATGAGACACAAATATCTAGCAAGTATCAACTGGCCACTGGCCCGCTAGCCTTAGTTTTATTTTCTCTTAGAACATCCACATGCACTTTTTCTTACTGAAGAAAACACATAGCCCAGTTCTGTTTTCCTCTTGAAACGCAATGTCCTGCTTCCATTTTCTAATCTCGACCTATGGTTTTACCAGTTCATATACATATATTATTATATTGAAAATATGTAAAGTTCCCTTTTCATCTTTACATCCTTGTTGTTGTTGTTGTTTTCCCTCCTAGCGTTGATTTTTTTACCACTGTGTTTCCCTAAAACCAACTTAATTGTCCCAAGTCTTATTAGCTTACAAAAATAAACCAATACTTCATTTGGCAAATCAATAAGTTCTTAAAAAATAAATGTTTATCCTTTCTGGATTAAAACAGTTCAGACTCCACTGAAATATGCAAAATTAGGTTGAACTTTTTGACCGTGGTCCTGGTTAGAAAATGGGCTGTAATAAATTCCTTAAGAATTAGCAAATGACCTACAAATTATTAAAAAAATAGCAAATGGGCTCTATGTTGTCTGCCACGGATTTGGAAGCTGGCTTGTGGGCCATCTAAGTTCATGCGTACACAAGGTTTCTCAAAAAAAGAAACTTAATCAACAATCGACTCTACCAGTGTCAGACCATTAGATGTCAATCCAATGACAACCGTGCTTCTTCACTATCTGATCTTCCTGCTCCAGCCGCCTAAACCAGCACCCGCGGAACTGCCTACTTCAGCCACCCGTGGGTAGCTATTCTGCCGGACAGGCCTTACGGCCACACCATACTCGCATCCCTAGCCTGGCGATCCCTCTACTCACTAAGACCTCCTATTATTCTCAGGCGACGGCAGCCTCACCCTGCAGCCAAACCAGTAAAACCTCGTACCCACACCACGTGGGAAACAACTACCGAGTCTTCCCCGACTCCAGGTCGTTCCCTTAATTGGCCTCGTCATCGTCCATCGCCTTGGTGCACTCGGCACGGTGTGGTCAACGAACAGCATCCATCAGAAGAGGACTGTACGCGGAGAGGCTGAGAGCTGCGTCCACGATCGCACACAAGGAAGTGCCTCCTTTTTTTCAAATAGGAAGTGCCTCCTTATTACGCACAAAATAATGATTCCTTCTCCTGACCGCTGGGTCCCACCAGAAGGTCCTCTGTAGTTCGCGAAAAAACGTTCCCCCCACTGATAGCTCGGATCCACCAGTTCTATCTTCGCACGCAAGGAAGTGCCTCCTTATTACGCACAAAAATATGAATATCCCCGTTGCTAGGTGGGACCCACCATATGGGGAGGCTGACTTCTGGGTCTAGTAACTTGACGCGGATGTAGGGCTTTGTGAACTTGGTCAATATAAACGATTCTAGCTGCGTTGACCATACGATGTCCATCCAACACCATCGTGCTTCTTCAATCCTCGTCTTCTTGCTCCAGCCGCCTAAACAAGCGTCGACCGCGCCACCTGCTCCTGCCTCTCGTGGCCGCCTGTGCTGTCGCGCAGGCCTCACCACCCCACCCTACTCCCATCGCTGGACTGACCATCCCTGTACTCACCCAGACCTCATGTTATTCTCCGTTGTCGGCAACCTCACACTGCAGCCGAACCAATAAACCCTCATACTCCCCTCCGCATGAGAAACAACTGCCTAGTCTTCCCCGGCTCTGGGTCATTCCCTTCATAGGCCTCGCCATCTTCCACCGCCTTGGTGCTCTCGGCGAGGCGTGGTCAACGTGGTCAAGGAACGACTTCCATCGGAAGAGGACTGTACATCGAGAGGCTGACTGCTGGGTCGACGGCCATAGAAAGGAAGTGCCTCCTTATTACACGAAAAATAGTTACTCCTCCACCTTACAGTGGGGTCCCACCAGAAGGGCCTCTGTATTTCGCGAAAACAATGGTTGCCCCCTGGTAGCTGGGACCCACCAGCTACATCTTCGCACGCAAGGAAATGCGTCCATATTATGGGAAAAATGATTCTTCCCCTGACAGCTGGGACCCACCAGTTATATCTTCGCATGGAAGGAAGTGCCTCGTTATCCTCCCTGATAGCTAGGACCCATCCGGTCGAAGCATACATAGAGTTGTTTATCTGGTCATGAACGTGTATGTACGTACTGGTCGATCGGTCTCTCTACAAGTATGAACTATGGCCGAGTAAGTAGCGGCACGTGTCGTAGTAGAGCACCCAACATAGTAGTTCATGCAATCATGTCTAAACACTGTACACGTACATACAGCCACAAGGCAAAAAATACAACCGCATATGTACATACGGGAGGGATCTCGAACGTGTACTCATGCATACAGATGGTCAGGGCTCATGTACATGGAGAGGCAACGGATGGCAGCAACGACGTCCTGTTCATCGGGCAGCCAACCGGCTGGGTCGGAACGAACAAACATCGTCCTATTCATCGGGAGGCAACATACTAGGACGAAATGCGTCGTGTTCATCGGGAGCCAACCGGCTTGGACGTGCCGAAACGGGGTCTGGTGTACCGCAGTACAGAGGTAACAGACTTGTGTTCAAGCTCCTACGATCGAAATGGGTGCTGTTGATCGAGAGGGGTGTGGCATACTGCAAAAGGAAACAGACTTGTGTTGGAGCGCCTACTGTCGAAACGGGGTCCTGTTCATCGGGAGGGGTGTGGCGTACGGCAAACGGGACTCCATGGGCTACTGTTCATCCACCGTCTATTGCCTCGTTCTAGCCTCCACGGGATAATGTTCATCCACTGTCGACTTCCTCGAGCCGCCACGGGCTATTGTTCATCCACTGTCGACTTCCTCGAACCGCCACCTGCTACTGTACATCCACCGTCGACTTCCTCCTGCCTCCACAGGCTACTGTTCATCTAGCCTCCACCGGCAACTCTTCAACCAGCCCTCCATGGGGTCCTGTTCATCCACCCTCCACCGGCTATTGTTCAACCATCCCTCCACGGCCAGGGTCCACCTGTTTATCCACCCCCATCAAGCTCAGGTGTGTGTGGCGGCCTCCTCGATCGGGATCCTGTTCATCCAGCGGCAACGGCCTACTATACCATGGGGTCCTGTTCATCCAACCCCTACCCGAAACTGTTCATTCAACCCCCAACAATAGTCACTGTTCATCAAGAGGCAGCATGTTCGATCGGGTTCAGTAGTAGCAGTAGTGAAGGAATCACTTGGGTTCAGTTAACAGCCGAGGGATCGATCGGTCGGGTTCAATAACATAGCTAGTGCACTCGCTCGGGTTGAGTAAGCGAACGCCTTGCTCGGGTTTACTTAGATCCCGATGCCTTGCACACACATGCGTACGTGCATGAGAGAAACACGCAAACCTCCATGCATCGCTCGGCCCCGACCACCCACCATAACCGGGAACTCCCCGAAATTTTCCTCGCCCTCGCTTCGACCATGATTTTTTCCATCATGGATGTCCCAAAGAATGTCATGCAGGTGCGTCCCCGGCCCGTCCAGGACGAAAAGCCCATTTTCTGTCAAGATTTTTTGTCATAGAAGTAGGAGCCGACCACATCTATGATGATACGTGCTTTTGTCACCATTATCGTCATAGAAGTGTCATAAGCATGACAGAAAAAATTCGTTCGGCCCATGTCACGGATGTGTCTTTTTTTGTAGTCGAAAGGGCTAGCGAGATACCATTATGTCATATTATATCATCATTGCTTTGAAAAAGTGTTCTCATCTGAGATTTATTATTATTGCTCGCTAGTTGATATGCTATTGATATGAGTAAATTTGAGACCTAAATGTTATTGTGAATGTTGTTAGTTCATAATCTTTGCTGAAAACCTAAACATTGGCAAGACATATTTACAACAACAAGAACAAATAGAGTATGTAAAAGTTTTTCTTTGTCACTTTCAGTTTGGCAACTGAATTGCTTGAGGATAAGCAATGGGTTAAGCTTGGGGGAGTTGATACGTCTGCATTGTATCTACTTTTCCAAACTCTTTTGCCCTTGTTTTGGACTCTAATTTGTATGATTTGAATGGATCTAACCTGCACTGATGTTGTCTTCAGAAAAATTGCCATGGTGTTATTTTTGTGCAGAAATCAAAGTTCTCGGATTGACCTGAAAATTTACAGAGAATTTTTGTGGAATATATAAAAAATACTAGCGCAAAAAGATACCAGAGGGGGGCCACCCAGAGGCCATAAGCCCTAGGGGAGTGCCCTGCAGGCTTGTAGGACCCCTAGACCACCTCCGACCATAACTCCAACTCTATAAGTACCTATTAACAGAGAAAAGAATCAGGGAGAAGGATTTGTCGCGTTTTACGATACGGAGCCGCTGCCGTCTCCTGTTATTCATCGGGAGGGCTGATCTGGAGTTTGTTCGTAGCTCCGAAGAGGGGAATCCATCACCATCATCATCATCGTCAACCTTCCTCCATCACCAATTTCATGACGCTTGCCGTCGGGAGTGAGTAATTCCATCATAGGCTTGCTGGACGATGAAGGGTTGGATGAGATTTATCATGTAATCGTGTTAGTTTTGGTAGGGTTTGATCCCTAGTGTCCACTATGTTCTGAGATTAATGTTGCTATGACTTTGGTATGCTTAATGCTTGTCACTAGGGCACGAGTGCCATGATTTCAGATCTGATCCTATTACGTTTTCATGAATATATGTGAGTTCTTGTCCTATCTTGCAAGTTGTATACACCTATTACAAA
The DNA here is from genome assembly GCF_002162155.2 of Triticum dicoccoides. Classification (NCBI taxonomy): domain Eukaryota; kingdom Viridiplantae; phylum Streptophyta; class Magnoliopsida; order Poales; family Poaceae; genus Triticum; species Triticum dicoccoides. The sequence goes on along the minus strand of NC_041383.1, from coordinate 342,602,139 downwards.
TTATGATCCGCATACCCCAAGGTGACAATAATTGGGATTCTTTCCGGTGATTACCGTACTTTGAGGAGTTCATGTATTCACTAAGTGCTAATGCTTTGTTCTGGTTCTCTATTAAAAGGAGGCCTTAATATCCCTTAGTTTCCTTATAGACCCTGCTACCATGGGAGGATAGGACAAAAGATGTCATGCAAGTTCTTTTCCATAAGCACATATGACTATATACAGAATATATGCTTGCATTATATCCTTGAATTGGAGCTAGTTCTGTGTCACCCTAGGTTATAACTGCTACATGATGAATATTATCCAACACAATTATCATTGCCGATCCAATGCCTACGAGTTTTTCACACGTTGATCTTTGCTAAGTTACATTCGTTGCTAGTGTTGTTACAATCACTACAAATTGATATTGTTACTTTTGCACCATTACTATTACTTCCATACTACTTTTATACTAAATACTTTGCTACAGATATTAAGTCTTTCAGGTGTGGTTGAATTGACAACTCAACTGCTAATACTCATGAATATTCTTTGGCTCCCGTTTTTTCGAATCAATAAATTTGGGTTGAATACTGTACCCTCGAAAACTGTTGCGATCCCCTATACTTGTTGGTTATCTTCAATCATAGAAGACTAAATGATAGTTGAGTATGTCGACTTTCTAAAAAGCTCCTACATGAGCTCCTTCCTAAAAATATGATAAATTGTAATTGCCTTGTTAACTGGGAACATAGTTTGTTAGTTTTCAAGAAAGTTTATGCCTTATACTTCGTTGCTGCTCATGAGAAGTTCTATGATAATGTATATTGCTGCTATAATAATGATCATGATGCTACTATGTTGGTATTTTGTTTTTATCTTCACCTCTCTCTCTAAACATGTGGACATGATTATCGATATCAGCTTTCGCTTGAGGACAAGCGAAGTCTAAGCTTGGGACTTGATATGTCCATTTTTCATCATGTTTTTCTACTGTTATTTATAGTGTTTCTAATGCCTTTTATCTACTAATTTGCAAGATTTTCATGAAGAGGGAGATTGCCGACAACTGGAATTCTAGACCTGGAAAAGCTATGTTAGAGATACCTATTCTACACATCTCCAAATGAGCTCAAATTTCACAGAGATTTATTTTGGAATAAATAAAAAAGATTGGAGAAAACAAATACCAGAGGGGGCACCTTGGTGTCCATGAGGCACCGGGCACGCCTACCCCCTGGGTGCACCCTGGTGGCTCGTGGGGCCACTGGCCAGCCTCTGGTGCCCATCTTCCTGTATAAAAGCCCATTTCCCAAAAAAATGGAGTGAATACTTTCAGGATGGAGTGTCGCCGTGTCAAGGTGGAACTTTGCAGAAGCATTTTTGCTCTCTGGTAGAGTGATTCCACTGGGGATACTGCCATTCGATTGGAGGAAATCGAAGCCATCATCATCATCAACAACCCTCTCATCATGCGAGGACCAATCTTAATCGACATCTTCACAAGCACCAGGTCATCTAAAACTCTACTTCATTTCTTTTATTCAATCTTTATATCAAAACCTAGATTGGTACCTGCGGGTTGCTAGTAGTGTTGATTACATCTTGTAGTTGATGCTAGTTGGTTTATTTGGTGGAAGATTGTATGTTTTGATCCATTATGCTCTTCAATACCCTTTGATCTTAGACATTAATATGATGCGTGAGTAGTTATTTTTGTTCTTGAGGACATGGCATAATTCTTGTCATAAGTAATCATGTGAATTTGGTATCCGTTTGATATTTCGATGATATGTATGTTGTTGTTTCCCTTAGTGGTGTTATGTGAATGTAAATTACATGACACTTCAACATCTTTGGGCCTAAGGGAATGCATTGTGGAGTAGTTATTAGATGATAAGTTGCTAGAGTGACAGAAGTGTAAACCCTAGTTTATGCGCTATTCCGTAAGGGGCTGATTTCGATCCATATGTTTAATGCGGTTAGGTTTATCTTAATTCTTCTTTCGTAATTGCCGTTACCTGCGAGAGGGGCTAATAATAAGTTGGAGGCTTGTTCAAGTTAGGACAGCACCCAAGCACCGGTCCACCCACGTATCAAATTATCAAAGTAGCAAACGCGAATCAAACAGACATGATGAAAGTGAGAAATTCCCGTGTGTTCTCAAGAATTCTTTGCTTATTATAAGGGGATAATTAATTTGGTGCCCTTAGTTGCGTCCCACTCGGCAGTTTTGCCCCTAATTTCGAAAAACCCTTGGTCTTGCCCAAATGCGTTTGATCCCCTTATGCTTTTGCCCTTCTGTCCCAATTCCATCCGGTCAAAGGCCTTTGACCGTTAGTCAGACATTTTTCTGGACCATTTTGCCCTTCCTCTCTCTCTCTCTCTCAGCGTGCCTCTTTCTCTCTGCGTGCCCGCCTCTTTCTCTTTGCGTGCAACAGGGTGCCGCTGCGGCCCCCATAGATCTCTGCCGCCGGCGCCACTGGCCGTTTCGAGCACCACCACGGGCAGCCGTGCCAGATCCGTCGCCCTCACCTCCAGATCTGAGCGACCCCGACCACCTCGCCTCGCTTGCCGGCCCCGTTCCTCTCTCCCCGTTGACCTTCGACACTACCCCGTTCCCCACCCGCGTTCGTGCATAGGAGGCACGCCAGTGCCTCGCGCCGCCCCGATGTGTCGTGCATGTGGCCCGCCATGGCGCTGCCGGCAGCAAGCAGCAGGACCGCCGCCCTTCTCCTTCCTTTTCTCCCTCTGCGTTTTCCTGTCTGAGCACGTCGCCATTCTTCCACAGGTTCAAGCCGCCGTGCCCATGGCGCCCCGAGCTCCAGAACGAGCAGCACCTGCCCATCTGCCCCGCCGCCGGTCGCTAGTGCCTCCCCGACATCCATCCTGAACGGATCCCATCGAGCCCGAGCCTCCCTCCAGAGACAACGCTGCCGCCGGGAAAGGATGCGCGCCACGCGGCACTTGCCCAGGACACCGCACCGTTGGACCACCACCGGAGGAAAGCCGCAGAACCCCTCCGTCCTTCTCCTCCCCCCGTTCATCTCGAGCCTCCTGCGGCGGGATCCGGCTGTCTCTCCACTGCGCGCTCATGCCCCGTGCTGATTCGGGCCCCTTGCCTGACGCCCTCCGGCCAAGCTCGCCAACTCGCCAGCCTGGCCCGACTTTCCGATGGCAATTGCTCGTCGTCGCTGCTGTTATTTGCCCGACGGAAGAGAGACCGGGAGATTGAGAGAGGAGAGAGAGACTATTTTTTCTATTTGGCATTTTTTCCTATGTGGTTGGGACCCACTTGTAAGTGTCATGTTTTTTCTCTTCATATTTTCACTGGAGTTATAAGGAGGGGCAAAATGGTCCAGAGAAATATCTGTCTAACGGTCAAACGCCTTTGACCGGACGGAATTGAGACGGAAGGGCAAAAGCATAATGGAACCAAACTCACTTGGGCAAGACCGAGGGTTTTTGTAAACTAGGGGCAAACCTGCCGAGTGTGACCCAACTAGGGGTATAAAATCAATTATCCCTATTATAAGATACCTTTCCAGCCTGTCCTTTGCTAAAAAAGGATTGGGCTACCTTGCTGTACCTTAGTTACTATTGCTACTTGTCACTTGTTACAAATTATCTTGCAATCAAACTATTCATTACTGATAATTTCTGTACTTGCAGAAAATACCTTGCTAAAAACAACTTGTCATTTCCTTCTGCTCCTCGTTGCGTTTGACACTCTTACTTATGAAAAGGACTACAATTGATACCCTATACTTGTGGGTCATCAAGGCCCCTCGCGGCACATGATGGTAGCAATGTGACTACTCCCTCGCGAAGCAATGCTCGTGATGTCGCCTGAGGAGGGGTGCCCATGAAACATCTTGTGCCCTGCACTAGTGAGGTTGCCACCAAGTTTTTTCAAGTAATGAGGCAGTGCACGCTCGTGAGGTTGCTTGTCAGTACCATATGAGGAGACAAGTACCAAGGACCTTGGTGATGTGATGTGCACGAGAGCAGGCCCGCGAGCCAGAGCTCATTTACTTGGGTTTAGCAGCGCTCCTAGGCGGCCATGTGCTTGTCTTTTGGCTTGTAGATCTTGTTGGAGAAGTTGCAGAGGAGCTGCGAGTCTCCCTTGATGGTGATGAGCTTGATGCGAAGGGCATTGGCAGCCTTGATGCCGGTGATGAGGCCCTCATACTCGGGAATGTTGTTGGAGACCTTGTCGCTGGGCTAGAAGCAGATCAGCACAACATAATACAAGTTGTCACTTATTAGCGAAGCGAGCATGATGCCAGCACCCACGCCCTATCGGGAGAACTCGTCGTCGAAATGCAGATCCTAGTCTATGGGAGCGCCATCTCTAGGCAGCATGGTCATGAGGATCCTCCGGCTGCAGGTCTGTCCATTATGTTGTGAAGTCAGCTATGACCACGCCCTTGATTGTTCTTCTAGTTAGTTACTCTAGATCGAAGGACTGCAAGTCAATGTTCCATTTCGCGACGCAGCTCGTGAAGTAGTCCTGGACAAAGGGGTCCTCATGCAGTCGGCCTATCTCTTATGGGCCGAACAAGTGGGCCGCTTCGCGACGGCTAGAAGGCCGAGCTATAAGGCGATTCCGTATCCGGACAGGAAACCTTCGAAGCCTTGGTGTGTCCTCCAAGTCAATATAGGAGAATCAACATCTTTTATCTCTTTACTATAACCGACCATGTGTAACCCAAGTACCCTTGGTGTCTATATAAACCAGAGGGTTTAGTCCGTAGAGGATAGAAGAAGAACCATCATTCTACTCACCTAGGGTTTAGTTCATCTGATCTCTTGGTAGATCGACTGTGTAACCATCATATACAATTCAATATAATCAAGAAGGATGTAGGGTTTCACCTCTTTTGAGAGGGCCCGAACCTTGGTAAACATCGTCTGCTTCGTCTCATGTTCCCCATTGATCCATGATCCATATCTCGAGACCCCTACCCAAGACCTCACCATTTTTTTTCAATATTCGATCCCATCTTGAGTTTTTTAAACTCACCCAGGGCTCGGGGGCTGCTATATATGAGGATTGCATGAACTTGCCTAAGAAATTATCTTTGTGAAAAAGATATTACATGGCTTACCTCGAAACCCGTCAGGAGGCTGCCAAAAGCTTCCTTCAGTCCACTGTTAACGGACCGAATACTTTGAAAAACCACGCCCATCAGGGCGAGGTGTTGTGTGATGATGGAGGAGCTATTCAAGCCTCCTCCATCATGTCTGGCCACAGAACTCTATGGCGGTTGGCGGGATCCTCTAGACTTTTATGGCTAAGTGAGAGTGATAAAGCTGTATAGTCTGATTGCCTTGTTCGTTGCGCTAAACACCTCCTTAAAGGACCAAAAAATTGGATAAAGAGTGTTTATATTTATCCCGAACACCCTAGTACTAGTTACATGGGGGCAGAAGCCGACGACTGGCGAACTCTCAGATTTTATAAACGGCCGCACATAAGGTAATATTTTAAATCAACAAGCGTTATATAGCCCACATGAACTCGTTTTCATATTACAGGATCAAATGAGTACATTCATTCAAATATTACATCCTTAGCAAACTCCTCTGCCACAAGGCCGATGCCCTTCAGGACACCATCATAATACTTTTTGGGGTGGCGGTGCTCCTTGCCCTTCGGCGGCCCCTCCATCACCAGCTTCTCGGCATCCATCTTTGCCCAGTGCACTTTTGCGTGGGCGAAGGCCCTGCGCGCACCTTCAATGCAGACTGACCGCTTTATGACTTCAAGCGGCGGGCAGGCATTTACAAGCTGCTTCATGAGGCCGAAGTAGCTGCTGGGCAAGTGCTCGGCAGGCCACATCCGGACTATAAGGTCCTTCATGGCCAGTTTGGCTGCCTTGTGCAATTCGACCAGTTACTTCAGCTGGTCGCTCAAGGGCATCGGATGTTCGGTCCCAGTATATTGAGACCAGAACAACTTCTCCGTCGAGCTCCCTTCTTCGGCCCGGTAGAACTCCGCGGCATCCGATATGCTGCGCAGCAGATCTGCGAACGCTCCTAGAGAGCTCCGAATTTGGGTAGGTAAAAGGAATGTCTCCTTCACATGCTTGCTTTGCATAATGAATGCCCTACCCACCGCTATCTTCTTGGCTACCTGAATCTCCTGGAGGGCCTTTTGGGCTTCGGCCTTGGCATCTTGTGCGCTCTGGAAGGCCTTCGCAAGCTTGGACTCTTGCGTCTTAGAGTCACGCTCCAAGGACTAGTATTTTTTGACGAAATCCTGGAGCTCTTGCTGGACCTCGTCGACTCGGGCCTCTTGTTTCTCGCGCTCAGTGCGTTCCGTGGCCGGTTTGTCTTCGGCCTTGGTCAACGCCTTCTTAAGGGCCGCCACTTTGGTCGTGGCCCCTATTAAAGTTCATGACGCTTCTATATGCCGAAACCACTTTTGTTTTCTTTATCAATATACCTCAAGCTGCCTCTTCATGAGGCCGAGCTCTCCCTCGGTCCACTCCATGTCCGGCTTCAATCCGGAGACCTCCGCAGTATGAGCGGCAGCGGCCAGCAGTGACGCCTGCTTATTCACATGGACATTTTCTGTTAGACTCCCGCGGGTGTTATTTGATCCTCTGTTCGGCCTTTCTTTTCCGAACGCCAAACAGAGCATCAGGGGCTACTGTCTACACTATGATATTTTCTCATAATTTGATTACTTACCTCAAAGCCTGTTAGGAGGCTGGCGCAGGCTTCGGTCAATCCGCTTTTGGCGGACCGAACCTTCTCAAACACCACACTCATGATGGTGCGGTGTTCTTCATCAATGGAAGCGCCACGAAGCGCTTCCAGCAAGTTGTCTGATGCCTCTAGATGGACAGAGGTCATCGGCATGGGTGGCTCGCCCCCCTTAGAGAGAGGCTGCCTGGCTGAGTCCAGAACCACTGCGGGATCCGACACAGTATCTGGCTGAGGGCCAGACTTGTTGCCGCCCCCGTCATCAGCATCCATGGGGGTCTTCCCTCCCATGTGCCCGGAGTCTGGGATTTCGCCTTGAGGCATCTCCAGAACTGTTTCCCCTGGTCCGTTATCCTCTGAGACAACACCTCGGTGTCGTCCGTGGGCCGGGGGGAGGTGGCCGTCGGGAGTGAATCGTTGTTCATCGCCGACTGGCCCAAAGAGACATCCGAGGAGGATACGTCGATGTGGGCTTTGGCCGGTCTGCACGATCATGTTTGGCATGATAAGAAACAATAAAGCAAAACATACCAGAAGTATTATAGTGTCCGGATACTTATGACTTCGCTAGCGGCTTGGCCCTGGGCAACCACTCCTCACCGCTGTAGGCGGCTGTGGTGGGTGGTCCGGAGGGAGGGTCTTTCCTTTCTTGGGCCCTTCGGCCTCCCCAGATGAGGTGGCCTTCCTCTTCTCCCCCCCCCCGGTTGGGGGGGGGGAGGTATTTCCTCTTCCTCCTCCTCGTTTTTGTTGGAGGAGAGCGCCTCGATGTCTTCGGACGATGAGTCTGATACAACCTTGCGCCGGAGACCTTTCCTGGTACCCTGGCCTTCTTCTTGGCCTTCTTCTCCAGCACCTTGTAGGGCGTCGGAAACAACAACTCTGTTAAGAGAGCCAATGCTAGATCTTCGGGTAAGGGTGTCGGACAGTCAATCCGCTCCGCTATCCAACACAGTCCTGTTAAATTGGCGTGGAGGCTTATATTCCTCCCACGAATATACTGGGGAAAGGAACATCTTGTAAAATATAAAGAGCTTACCGGATTGGCGGGGCGCTTTGCGCTAAGTCCGCGTTCCTCGGTAATGGGAGGAGGTACCTCGGCGGCCTTGAACAACACCTTCCACACATCTTTGTGCATCGTGTCGAAGAGCTCTCACTGTGTCTGGTGTTCGGCCGGGTCAAACTCCCACATATTGAAAGCCCGTCTTTGACACGGAAGGATCCGACGGAAGAGCATGACCTGGACCACGTTGACAAGCTTGATTTTCTTGCTTAACATATTTTTGATACAGGTCTGGAGTCCAGTCAGCTCCACCGATGAGCCCCAGGCTAAGCCCTTCTCTTTCCAGGTGGTGAGCCGCATGGGTATGCCAGATCGAAATTCGGGGGCCACCTCCCAGTTGGCGTCATGTGGCTCGATGATATAGAACCACCCCGATTGCCACCCCTTCACGGTCTCCACATAGGAGCCTTCGAGCCAGGTGACGTTGGGCATCTTGCCCACCATGGCGCCTCCGCACTCTGCTTGCTGGCTAACCACCACCTTCGGCTTCACGTTGAAGGTCTTCAGCAATAGGCCAAAGTGGGGCGTAATGCGGAGGAAGTCCTCGCACACGACGATAAACACCGAAATGTTGACGATGAAATTGGGGGCCAGATCATGGCAGTCCAGCCCATAGTAGAACATGATCCCACGGATAAATGGGTGGAGGGGGAATCCCAGTCCGCAGACAAAGTAAGAGAGAAACACTACCCTCTCCTGAGGCTTTGGGGTAGGAATGATCTGCCCTTCGGTACGGAGCCGGTGCCTGATGTCTGCGGTTAGGTATATGGCTTCCCGAAGCTTCGTGATGTCCTTCTCCTTAACGGAGGAGGCCATCCACTTTCCTCCCGCTCCGGACATGCTTGGAATGGCTTTGCTGAGATGGAGAAAGCTTGAGCGCTAGGGCTCGAGCGAGGGGGGATGGATGAGCAGAGGAAGAAGGCGTGGTTGGAGAAAGGTGAATCCTTATATCTTTATAAAGGCGATAGAAACGACACGCCTCCCCCCTTGCCCCGAAAACTCGCTTATTCCCCAAGCATCGTGTTGATGGCGTGGTTGGGTTACCCACACCCGTATTGATGAGAATCTCGTGATAAGGGGACACGATCTCTGCTTCGACAAGATGTGCCAATAAAACCGCCTCGCTATATGTGCGGTAGCAGGTTGAGAAAAAATGGTTCGCATAATGACCGGGCTGCAGCATGAGTCACGCTATGAAAAGTTGTCAGCAGATTAGATTTGTGTAATATTGTGCTCTCTACGGTGGTATGTGGAAATTGTTTTGCAGATCCAGACATGATCCTTGTGTTCCAGATCTTCTATGGAGTATTCCGAGAAGGAACCCACCTTGCAATGCCAAAGACAATCTGCGCGCCGCACTCATCGTCATTGAAGCCTGGTTCAGGGGCTACTAAGGGAGTCCTGGATTAGGGGGTCCTCGGACAGCCGGACTATATACTCTGGCCGGACTGTTGGACTATGAAGATACAAGATTGAAGACATCATCCCGTGTCCGGGTGGGACTCTCCTTTGCGTGGAAGGCAAGCTTGGCAATCCGGATATGTAGATCACCTTCTCTGTAACCGACTCTGTGTAACCCTAGCCCCCTCCGATGTCTATATAAACCGGAGGGTTTAGTCCATAGGAAAAGGACAATCATAATCATAGGCTAGCTTCTAGGGTAATCAAGCAGGAAGTAGGGTATTACCTCCATCGAGAGGGACCGAACCTGGGTAAACATTGTGTCCCCCGCCTCATGTTACCATTAGCCTTAGACGGACAGTTCAGGACCCCCTACCTGACATCCGCCGGTTTTGACACTGACAGACCCCCTGTCCGAGATCCACCGGTTTTGACACCAATAGCCGGTGTCATTGGGTGTGTGCAGTACTTGCTCCAGCGGGTAAGACGTGATCACGTTGACCGGGTGGGGCTGGAAGTAGTGGTGCAGCTTCCTTGAAGCGAGCTGGAGCGAGAGGAGAATCTTCTACTGCATGGGGTACCGCTCGTCGGCATCTCGTAGTACTGTGGTGACGAAGTAGACAGGCTGCTCGATGAGGCATGTTGGTGCTGGGTCCCTGACGTGGAGGTCGGGTGGTTTGCGAGGTGGCTCTCCAGGGGCCTTTGGAGTAGGGGAATTGAGAGGGGGCCTCCGGAGGAGGGTGCTTCGCAGGTACTAGAGTGGCATCAGCAGGCTTAGACATGACCTCTGGAGGCACAAGCACTGCAATATTCTTTTATGCGTGGGCTTGCTTTTCTGGTTCCACGACCAGGACCGAGCTGACTGCTACGTCTTAAGGTTGCGTTGGTTTTCCTTGAAGAGGAAAGGGTGATGCAGTAAAGTAGCGTAAGTATTTCCCTCAGTTTTTGAGAACCAAGGTAACAATCCAGTAGGAGGCTCCTCAAAAGTACCACGCACCTACACAAACAAACAAAGAACTCGCAACCAACGCAATAAAGGGGTTGTCAATCCCTTCACGACCACTTACGAAAGTGAGATCTGATAGAGATAAATGATAAGATAAATATATTTTTGGTATTTTATAATATTGATTCAAAAAGTAAAGATGCAAATAAAAGTAGATTGAAAACTTATATGATAAAAGATAGACCCGGGGGCCATAGGTTTCACTAGTGGCTTCTCTCAAGATAGCATAAGTATTACGGTGGGTGAAGAAATTACTGTCGAGTAATTGATAGAAAAGCGAATAATTATGAGATTATCTAGGCATGATCATGTATATAGGCATCACGTCCGTGACAAGTAGACCGACTCCTGCCTCCATCTACTGCTATTACTCCACACATCGACCGACTCCGGCCTACATCTAGAGTATTAAGTTAATAAAGAATAGAGTAACGCATTAAGAAAGATGACATGATGTAGAGGGATAAACTCAAGCAATATGATATAAACCCCATCTTTTATCCTCGATGGCAACAATACAATATGTGCCATGCTGCCCCTGCTGTCACTGGGTAAAGACACCGCAAGATTGAACCCAAAGCTAAGCACTTCTCCCATGGCAAGAAAGATCAATCTAGTAGGCCAAACCAAACTGATACGAAGAGACTTGCAAAGATAACTCAATCATACATAAACGAATTCAGAGGAGATTCAAATATTTCTCATAGATAAACTTGATCATAAACCCACAATTCATCAGATCTCGACAAACACACCACAAAAAGAGTTTACATCGAATGGATATCCACAAGAGAGGGCGAGAACATTCTATTGAGATTCAAAAAGAGAGAAGAAGCCATCTAGCTAATAACTATGGACCCGAAGGTCTGTGGTAAACTACTCACAACTCATCGGAGGGGCCATGTGTTGATGTAGAAGCCCTCCATGGTCGATTCCCCCTCCAGCGGAGCGTCGGCAAAGGCTCCAAGATGGGATCTCGTGGATACAGAAGTTTACGGTGGTGGAAATTGTGTTTTGTTGGCTCCCTGGATGTTTTCGGGGTACGTAGGTATATATAGGAGGAAGAAGTACGTCGGTGGCCACCTGTGGGGCCCAGGAGATAGGGGGCATGCCCAGAGGGGGTGGGCGTGCCCTCCTGTCTCCTGGCCGTCTCGCAAGCTTCTTGACTTGCACTCCAAGTTCTCCGGATCATGTTCGTTCCAAAAATCACGCTCCCGAAGGTTTCATTCCGTTTGGACTCTGTTTGATATTCCTTTTCTTTGAAATACTAAAATAGGCAAAAAAAACAGCAATACGGGTTGGGCCTCCAGTTAGTAGGTTAGTCCCAAAATGATATAAATGTGTAAAATAAAGCCCATAAACATCCAAAAGGGGCAATATAATAGCATGGAACAATAAAAAATTATAGATACTTTGGAGACGTGTCACTGACCGTCTAGGGGGTGGCTGCAAAGTATAGGAGCAGAGGCTCACAGGGGCATGGGGCGACAAAGACAGGAGGGCTTGTGAGGTACTTTTTGAGGCCTTCGAAGGCCATGTCAGTCTCAGGAGTCCAGTTGAAGGGCTCCGATCTCTTCATGATCTTGAAGAAGGGCATGGCCTTTTCGTCGAACTTAGAGATGAAACACCCAGGCGACACTGACGGAGTCCTAGATTAAGGGGTCCTTGGACAGCCTGACTATATACTTTGGCCGGGCTGTTGGATTGTGAAGAAGACTTCGTCCCGTATCAGGGTGGGACTCTCCTTTGCGTGGAAGGCAAGCTTGGAAATTCGGACATGTAGATCTCCTTTTCTGTAACTGACTCTGTGTAACCCTAGCCCCCTCCGGTGTCTATATAAACCGGAGGGTTTAGTCCGTAGGACAAGAACAATCATAATCATAGGCTAGCCTCTACGATCTCGTGGTAGATCAACTCTTGTAATACTCATATCATCAAGATCAATCAAGCAGGAAGTAGGGTATTACCTCCATCGAGAGGGCCCGAACTAGGGTAAACATTGTGTCCCCCGCCTCCTGTTACCATTAGCCTTAGACGCATAGTTCGGGACCCCCTACCCGAGATCCGCTGGATTTGACACTGACATTGGTGCTTTTAGTGAGAGTACCACTATGTCGTGACGATAAGGCTTGACGGCTCGCCTTGTTGTCAAGGACAACATCACCTGTGAGGAACCCTGGCTGTAGGCCAGACTCTTCGGCCGGGCGTCTTCGTCATGACCGCATGTTCGGCCGCCGCGCCGACGATGACTTCTCAGGTCATCAAGAACGGACTCCATGTCAGCTCGGAATTCACCGAGCAGATGGATCCAATGGAGCTCTCCTCCCTTAACGAGCTCTTGGATGGCATCGCTGCACTAGGAGTCGCTATGGACTATGATCGGATCGGGCTTAAACCCGACCCAAGGGAGATCAACTCTCTGCCGGTCACCCATCAGATAGCGGTGGTGGAGGAACAATGCAGTGATTCTTCCTGTATTGTGAGGACGAACTATGTCCGGATTCCCGAGCTTTCCGAGCCGGATACCCGTCTACGGGAGGACATGACCCATGCTTCGAACCTAGAATCGGACGGCGGGCCAGGAAAATTGGCAACATCCTGGATCCTAAGCTGCCAAGCTCGGAAGCTCCCCTGCCCCTGGGTCTCAGATCAGGTCAGGGTTTGGACTTAAATCTACCCACCCACCCAGATACAAGCAATCTTTCCCACATTAGACAAGAGCCCCAAGAGACAGTACATCACTTCTGGGCCAGATTCCTCCTTGTAATGAGCAAGGTTAAGGACTGTCGCAAGGAAGACGTAATCTCATTCTTTTCCAAAAATTGCACGGACAAGGGAACCTCAACGCCATAAGTCGTTGTGTCATAGTACACTTCGCTGACTTGGCGGCCATAGTGCAGAAGTACTGTGTGATGGAAAGCTCCTGGAAAATCCAAACAAAATTCTGGGATCCTCCGGCTCTCACTAAACCCCCCCGTCCAAACTAAAAGGGTGCACTCTCGCAAGTCACCCAATCCAATTATAAAGAAAACAAAGCCCACTACAGGGCGTGGAACCTTATTGGAGCGATGGGTTAATGGGCCATGCAAAATTCACAGTACACCGGATACCATACCAACACACAACCTTAGAGCATGTTGGATACTCTGGCAGGTGGCCAAGAGCGGCGAGGATCTCCTCATCAGCAATACCGCAGAACACCATCCCGCAGAAAATAACAATACAATACTGACAGCCTTCGAGACTTTCACCTCAAATAATAGGCGCAAGCGAGCACTCCGCAGCCTCGCCGAAGTCTGCCAATCCATAGAATGACACGGCCATAACCTTCAATGCCAGTGACGAACCTCAATTCCGAACAGTCCGAGCACCAGCCGCTCTGGTCTTAGTCCAATTGTGGACGGCTTCCGGCTCAATAAAGTGCTCATGGATGGCGGAAGCAGATTAAACCTCGTCTACGAGGAGACTCTTAACAAAATGGAAATAGACAAGAGCCGCATTGAGCAAAGAAGCACGACCTTTAGGGGAATAATCCCTAGTCGGGAAGCACGATGTGCGGGAAAAATCACACTAGATGTGGTATTCGGCATGCCGGAGAATTATAGATCCGAAGAAATCACATTCCAAGTGGCCCCGTTCAGGAGCGGATACCACGCCCTTTTAGGGCGGGATGCATTCACGAGCTTCCAAGCCATACCCCTTACGGGTACATGAAGCTAAAGATGCCCGGGCCCAATGGAATAATCACTCTAGCAAGTGATTTGGACGTAGCACTCCACGCCGAAAATAAAACCGTCGCTCTAGCTCTTGAGGAATTATCTAAAGCCCTTGCAGCCGAAGAACTAACTGCGCTACGCTCCACGGTGGACAGGGATGATGTGATACTCGACAAACGGCCCAAGTCCACCTCTTTCAAAACAACAAATGAAATAGTCAAATTCCAGGTCCACCCAATGGACCCTACAAAAACAACATCCATCGGGGCACAACTGAGCCCCACAATAGATGTCGCACTGCGACAGTTCTTGCACGAGAATTGGGACATCTTCGCCTAGCATCCTTCAGATATGTTAGGTATCCCACGTAGGCTGGCCGACCATAGCCTAAACATCCTGAAGGGATACAAGCCGGTCAAGCAGACTCTTCGGCGCTTTTCAGAACCTAAGAGACAAGCCATGGGAGAAGAGCTAGCCAGGTTACTCGAGGCCGGATTCATCAGATAAATAAAACATCTAGACTGTCTAGCAAACCTCGTGATGGTACCAAAGAAGGACAAATCTTGGCGCCTATGTGTCGATTTCAAGGACCTCAATAAGGCTTTCCCTAAGGATCCCTTCCCACTCCCCCGCATCGATCAAATCATCGACGCTACTGCAGGACACGACTCATTGTGCTTCCTCGACGCGTACTCCGGATACCATAAAATCAAGATGGCGGAGTCCGATCAAGCCGCAACAGCATTCATCACTCCATACGGCCCCTTCTGTTTTAACACCATGCCTTTCGGGCTCAAAAACGCCGGTGCAACCTATCAACGCATGATTCAGACATGCCTGGAAACACAAATCGGCAAAATAGTGGAGGCATACGTAGATGATGTGGTCATCAAAACCAGACACGCCAAATCTTTAATAGACGACTTGAGGCTTAAGTTCGACAATCTACGAACATATGACATCAAGCTCAATCCGAAAAATGCGTTTTCGGTGTACCTGCCGGAAAGCTCTTGGGCTTCATCGTTTCCAATAGAGGAATTGAAGCAAATCCGGCTAAAATTCGAGCTCTGTCATAGTTGGCTACCCCAACACACCTCAAGCAAATCCAGAAATTAACTGGATGTGTGGCTGCTCTAAGCCGCTTTATCTCCCAATTACGAGAAAAGGCACTACCTCTATATCGCCTTCTTCGACGCACCAAACACTTCGAGTGGATGGATGCGGCTAAGGGCGGACTGGAAGAAATAAAGGCCCTCCTGGCCAGCAATCCAATCCTGGACGCACCAAATATCGGCGAACCTATGCTGTTTTATATAGCTGCAACACATCAGGTTGTAAGGGCAGTGCTCGTCATCGAACGAGAGACAGACGGACATAAATTCCCGCTTCAAAAGCAGGTATACTACGTATCCACTGTCCTCACTCCATGCAAGTCATGGTACCCACATTATCAAAAGATAGCATACACGATCTTCATCGCATCCGGGAAACTACGACACTACTTTCAAGAGTGTTCAATCATGGTGGCCTCTGAAGTACCCCTTAACGATATAATAAATAACCGCGATGCCATGGGCCGGATTGCTAAATAGGCTATCGAGCTCCTCCCGTTCGACATAACATATAAACCATGGCGAGCCATTAAGTCACAAGTACTGACTGACTTCGTCGCCGAATGGACAGAAGCTGAACTCCCTAAAGAGTACGGCGCGTACTCCAATTGGATCATGCACTTTGACGGCTCTAATATGCTGGCTGGTCTGGGGGCAGGCGTTGTCCTGACATCCCCCGCCAGAGATACAGTCCAATATGTACTCCAAATACTATACACAAACTCCAACAATGCAGCCGAATACGAGGCTCTGTTGCACGGTCTTCGGATGGCAGTCTCCACGGGCATTCAACACCTAGAAGTGTGTGGGAATTCGAACCTCACAATATCTCAAATAAATGGAGACTTCGATGCGAAAGACCCAAAAATGGCGGCTTATCGCAATGTCGTCCTCAAAATGTCAACTCGGTTCGAGTGGCTCGAATTCCACCATGTGGTCCGGGAAAATAATCAAGCGGTGGATATCCTCGCCCGCATCGGCACCAAGAGCGACCCCGTCCCACCTAATATCTTCTTGTAAAGGCTATTCAAGCCATCCGTGGTGTGTGAAGGGGAGACCGGCAATACCAGTCAGGATCCGAACACAACCCCAGATCCCGAACACTTTGACATAATCGGAGGCTCCACCACTGAAATAACAACTTCGGCCCGCGTGATCATGGCTGTCATCGCCCCGTGGCCTAGACCCTTCTTAGCCTACTTAAATAGGCAAGAACTCCCTAAGGACCAAAATGAGGCACGTTGCATTGAGTGGCACTCTAAAGCCTACAAGGTCCACGAGGGAGAGCTTTATAAGGAAAGCGCGACTGGAGTGCTCCAAAGGTGCATCTTCGAAGAGGAAGGGAGGCAACTCTTGGCCGAAATTCATGCCGGACTCGACGGCCACCACGCTGCAGATCGGGCACTCGTAAGCAAGGACTTCCGTATAGGTTTCTACTGGCCGACAACCCGGGCAGACGCACAGGACCTTGTCCAACATTGCGTCGGTTGCCAGCTTTTTGCAAATCAATGCCATATGCCACTTACCTCTCTCCAAACAATCCCCATAACTTGGCCCTTTGTGGTCTGGGGGCTCGATATGGTTGGACCCCTTAAAGGAGGAAACCATAAGAAGAAATACTTGTTGGTCATGGTGGATAAATTCACCAAATGGATAGAAGCCAAACCAGTTAAAATGGCTGAGTCCGGACCTGTGATAGACTTCATATCCGGGGTTGTACACTGTTATGGTGTCCCCCATAGCATCATCACCGATACCGGCTCAAACTTCACAGCCGACAAGGTAAAAACTTGGTGCGGCAAAATGGGCATTAAGCTCGATTATGCCTCCGTCTATCACCCCCAAACAAACGGTCAAGTCGAATGAGCAAATGGTGTTATTATGAGCGGCATTAAACCCCGACTAGTGCGATCCTTGAAGGATTCAGATATGCACTTGGTCGAGGAGCTCGACTCCGTACTATGGGGGCTACGGGCCACGCCAAATCGCACCACCGGATACACACCATTCTTTATGGTGTACGGCGCAGAGGAAATGCTACCCTGCGATATCATTCATGACTCACCTCGAGTGTGCATGTACGAAGAGAGAGAAGCCGAGCTGGATCGGCAGGACAGTTTAGACGCCCTGGAGGAGGAGCGTGACGTTGCAAAGGCCCATTCCGCATTCTATCAGCAGCAGGCTCAAAGGTATCAAAGCAGAGAAGTACGGGCCAAAACTTATAACATTGGCGAACTGGTTTTACGCCTACCAGAGAAGAAAAAGGACAAGCTCAAGCCCAAATGGGAGGGTCCCTTCATCATTGATAAAGTTCTCACCGGAGGAGCGTACCGTCTGTGTGATGCATCAAATAATCAACTCGAGCCAAACCCATGGAACACGGCCAGACTCGGAAGATTTTACGCCTAATGCCAAACTCTGTGTTTGTCTCCTTTCCTCCAGCTTTTTTAAGTTATATCCTTTCTCTCTTTCTATTTTGTAGACTTAAAAGCTTCAAGTATGCTTCGACGGCACACTCCTGCCGTGCTATGCGCGCTCAATATACCTGGGGGCTTCTTATACATAAGTTTAATATAATTATCTTCTGGGCTTTATGCCCACCACATATGCATCATTCCTCCTTATTTACCTTTTTTCACCATTATATGCATCGATATGACTTAAGTTTTGGCCAAGCTGGGTTGCCTGGCTCTTGTGTTTATGCCCTACGTTCCCGTTAATTTGGCTAGGGCATAAGGGGAGCACCTCTGCGATTGTTACTGCCAGGTCAGTCGGATGTGTACCCCAGACTGGGTGAAGCCGAAAGCTAGCATTCTTAAGCGAATATTCGGTCGGTGAACAAAAGATGTTTCTTACTTATTGCAATACATGCCCCCAGATGCTTATATCCTGCATCATTTTTCACAGTTTGGACATGCACATTAATGCATGCGTACCGAGGGAAAGGAACCCTTAACGGAACTATTCTCCCTGGAAGATGTTTCTTACTATCCATGTAATATAGCATAGCTAGTTGGGTACTTGTCTGTTCAAGCACTTATGACCCCTACGCCTGGTTTCCATGCGTGCCCTGGTTTTTACATAACTGAACGGGTATTTGGATACACTCCGAACTGTCGGGTCCAGAGGTTTAAGCGCAAAGGTCCGCCAAGACAAATGATTTACAATCCGGCTAGGGACAAAATATGTCCTTTGAAGTACAAAGTCACTTGGACTGACTAAATTCTTCTTCTATACAATCCAACAGGCTGTCTAGCCTACAATAATATTGGGAATCCTTCGCGGCTAATGCTACCTGGTCATATACCAGACTAACGGGGATCTCTTTCCCATCTGACCCTACAGGTCCGACCTCGGCCATGTGCTTCGGGTCATCCTTGGTGTATCGTGTATTCATCATGGCCGAGGCCTCCCTTGCACCTTGTCGGCAGGCCGATATCTTCCATAATCGGAAGCGCCACCGCGCTCCCTTGAGCATCTCCACGAGCTCTCCCATGCCTCCTGGCAGGGATGCAGACGGCCACAAGGCTTGGGCAATACCCTGCATCACCTGCCAAATTTATTCGTGCAGTTGTGAGAGCTCTTGCAGAAGATCACCTGCAGATCCGGAGATCTCCTCTTCGGGACGACCTATCAGCATACCTACAGACATAATTCTGTTAGCCCACTTCTTTGCCGAACTTTATAAAGGTTCGTTTGGGCACTTAGTAAAAATGCCGCGTCAAAGCCTCTTATTCTCCTTCACGGTGTCAGCAAGCTGGGCCCGAACATCTTTTAATTCAACGTCCAGCCGAGTCTTCGCGTCCTGGAGATCAATTTTCTCCCGTATAACCTTTTTAAGCACGCGCTCGCCAACCTTTAGCTGTCGTTCAACATATTGCTCATCCCCCGGTACGATTGTCGGATTACCTCCGGGATTGTCTGCAGAATCTATTGTTAGATTTGCATTCATGCCGAATACTAACTGGTACACGTCATTATATTTGTTCTGATCAAGACAAGTATTACCAGATAGGGCCTTCTTGGACTCCTCCATTCCGGCCACTGCGGCCCGCAGCTGGGCTTTGCACTCCTCCAGCTCTTTAGACTGCTGGGTATTCTTCTCTGTAAGAACCTATGCGTACAATGATCCTTAAATTAGTTGTGCCAACTGTTTCAAGTCTCAGGGGCTACTAATATACATACTTATTAGATTTTCTTACCCGTATATCCTTTCCATACTGGTCCGTGGCTCTGGCGAGGCCATCTTGAGCACCTCGAATGTATGCGTCTCCTGAGTTGAAGGCATTGAACGCCTCTTCAGAGTAATTAGGGTCGCGTAGTGCGGCCCGTCGGCACCCATGATTCATGGCGCTCTCCACTTTGGAGTTTGTAGCGGATAATCTATCTGCATCCTCTGTAGGAGGACCGTCCGGCGTTGTCCCTGTGTTGATCTCCGCCCTTGAGTCCGGCCTTGGAGTCCGGCTGGTGGAGGCGTGGCCGGCAGGCTCTCCGGATACAGTGACGAGCGCTTTTTCTGCCAGGGAACCATGGACTTCATTATATTTCAAAGACAATAATCATGGAGCAGATTTTTAATCATACCTCTGCAATGGCGTCTCGGTCCTGACCGCCTTCCTTTTAAGCCTACCTAGCTTCGGTGCCCCTTGTTGATAAGTCACCGCGGGTTCGGCACGGCGCCTGGATGGCCTTCCGTGTAAAACGCAATACATGTGCGGTGTGTAAGGTGCAAAGAGGGGATCCTTCTTGGAAGGTGGGACTCCGGTTTTACTTACGTGTGATGCAGGGAGTAGGCCAGGATAATCAGCTATGATGCCCACCAAGGCACCGTCACAGCTTAACTGATAAAATGTCCTGTTGACGAGTTCCACAAATATGTCCGGTTCTTCTTCAAGTCCGGGGTCGAGGGCCTGGTTGGGGTCGTCTGGCTGTGGGGACGGGCTGTGGACCTCCCTCATAGCTTTTCGTAGTTCCTGCTATGAATTGGCAAGGTAAATATTTGTGATGAAGAATGCGGGAAAGACTGGAATAAAAGATAGCAGCTCACCCAGCTTGGGGGGTTGTACATGGAGAATCGATCCCATGGCTTAATACGGATGAACTCCTCTTCCTCTCCTTTGTACAAATCGGGCAGTATTTTCGCCAGAGCGACGGCAGGGTACGGACCTTTACGGCCGCAGTGGGTGGCATCGTCTTCTCCATTGAAGTGCCACATGGGTTTCCCCCGATATTGAAGTGGTTGCACCCCTCGTATTATACATATTAACATAACCTCAATTATTGTCAACCCTGATTTGACCAGCGTCTTTATCCTGTCCATCAGGAAAAGGACCTCTCTGTTATCTTCCTCCTGGGGGCTCCAAGGGCGCCAGCTTTGACGTTTCTTCAACGGGGCATTTACAAACTCAGGAAGGCCCATCCTAATAGGGTCTGCAAGGGGGACGTCCTCCATATAAAACCACTCTGAAGGCCAGTCTTCACACTTCTTCTTCGGAGTACCAGACAGGTATCTGGTCTTGGCGATGCGCCATATTTCGGCTCCGCTCACTTGATATATCGACCCTCCTGAGTGCGGGGTACGAGGAATAATAGCGTCTTCCATAGCTCGAAATGAGCTTCACAGCCCAGAAATAGCTCGCAGAAGGCGACATAGCCTGCGATGTGTAGTATCGAGGCAGGAGTGAAGTTATGCAATTGGAGGCCGTAGAACTCCAGGAGCCCATGGAGGAACAGATGGATTGGAAATCTGAGTCCCCTTAGCAAATAAGGGACAAGGCATACCCGCTCCCCCTTGGATGGGTTGGGAGAACTCTTCGCTTGCTCTCCGCCATTATAAGTGGCTAGTCCGGCTCAGTCGGGGACCATGCACGCAGGCGGGAGAAAACCCTTGGTCTGCAACTCTACCAATCGGCTATGGGGGATAGAACACTTCTCCCAACCGCCTGGCTTCGTGCTACGGGAGCGAGAGGAGGAGCTGCGATGGCCGACCATGATGGGATGGTTACTTCCGGGTGCGCTCTGATGGATACTCACTGGGGGAGGATGGTGTGATTTGGATCTAAGGATCCCTGTCTCTTTAAATAGACGATTTACTTACATGGTCAGGGTGTTGAATGTAAAAATTCCCCGACTTCTCGCATTCACTCGACACGTGGAGATAGCCATTATTGAAGCACAGAAGCCAAGGAGTGCAACATTGATGGGAAGCCGGACACTGCTCGTTACAAAAGGTACTCAGGGATTTTGGAGAAGAACCCACCTTGCAATGCCGAAGACAATCTGCGCGCCGGACTCATCGTCATTGAAGCCTGGTTCGGGGGCTACTGAGGGAGTCCTGGATTAAGGGGTCCTCAGAGAGCCGGACTATATACTTTGGCCGGACTGTTGGATTGTGAAGATACAAGATTGAAGACTTCATCCCGTATCCGGGTGGAACTCTCCTTTGCGTGGAAAGCAAGCTTGGCAATTCGGATATGTATATCTCCTTTTCTGTAACCGACTCTGTGTAACCCTAGCCCCCTCTGGTGTCTATATAAACCAGAGGGTTTAGTCCATAGGACAAGAACAATCATAATCATAGGCTAGCTTCTAGGGTTTAGCCTCTACGATCTCGTGGTAGATCAACTCTTGTAATACTCATATCATTAAGATCAATCAAGCAGGAAGTAGGGTATTACCTCCATCGAGAGGGCCCGAACCTAGGTAAACATTGTGTCCTCCGCCTCATGTTACCATTAACCTTAGACGCATAGTTCGGGACCCCCTAGCCGAGATCCGCCGGTTTTGACACCGACAGACACCATGCATCCTGTTGAGTGCTGCATATCCTTGAGGTTCCAGGGTTGGCGCATCTCCTCAATGGCCTTGATCTTCTCAGGGTTATCCTCAATGCCATGGTGGAGACCAGGAACCCAAGTAGCTTGCCCGAAGGGACTCTAAAGACGCACTTGGCTGGGTTTAGCTTGAGGTTGATCTTGTGCAGGTTGGCAAATGTTTCACCAAGGTTTATGATGAGTGGCCTTACCTTGCGAGTCTGGACAACGATGTCATCGGTGAATGTTTCCTTCCTATCACACTCTTCAGGCTGAAGAGCATGTATATGTAGGAGAACACTCCGCCGGAGGTGATGAAGGCAGTATTCTTCTCGTCCCCTCTGCCATCTTGATCTGGTGAAAGCACAGGTGCTCCTTGAGTGATTTTCATAATTAATGTCAACATATCTCTTGTAGGACTGATTCTTTTATCTAGTGTATTTCAGATAAGTTCAACAATGGCATGGAAAGGACAAGAGGATGTGGAACCCCTTCAAGGTGTCTAGGACATGCATTGGAAAAATCTGGAGACACTTCATTTCATTTTTAGTGATCCAAGATCACATTGAGTCCATAGGAAAGCCAATACTATTAAAAGGGGATGAGGAGTTGCTTAATGGTCTACTTGCTCTAGTTCTTCGTGATATTGCTCCAAATCCCTCAACCACTTTCTCATTCCAAATATGTAAGAAACACAAAGTCAAACTCGGCCTCACCGATTCTTTCCACCCAGCGCCACCGAGTTTATATGACATAGCCACTGCCACAAAACCTAACAGTTTGGTCACACCAATACGGATATTGGTCTCACCGAGATGGCCTTGCAAACTCTCTGTTTCCCTTTGTAACATTTTGTTCTCACTGAAATGAGCAATCGGTCCCACCAAGTTTGCTTGCCATCTTCTCTGTTTGCTCATTGCTTCACTTTGGTCTCACAGAGTGGATGCAATCGGCGCCACCGAGTTAATGTTTGCCCTAATCCCTAGCACATAGGTCACACCGAGTTGTTCCACTTGGTCCCACTCAGATTCCTAACGTTCACATCTTGAACTAAATCGGTCTCACGGAGTTCTTCTATTTGGTCTGACTGAGTTGGGTCAAATGTGTGAAACGATTAGATTTTGTGTGGAGGCTATATATACCCCTCCACCTCTTCTCTAATTGTTAGAGAGCCATCAGAACGTGCCTACACTTCCAACATACATTTTTTGAGAGAGAACCACCTACTCATGTGTTGAGATCAAGATATACCAATCCTACCACAATAATCTTGATTTCTAGCCTTCCCCAAGTTGCTTTCCACTCAAATCATCCTTCCACCATATCCTAATCTGTGAGAAGGAGTTGACTGTTGGGGAGACTATCATTTGAAGCACAAGAGCAAGGAGTTCATCATCAACACAATATCTATTACCTTTTGGAGAGTGGTGTCTCCTAGATTGGTTAGGTGTCGCTTGGGAGCCTCCGTCAAGATGTGGAGTTGAACCAAGAAGTTTGTAAGGGCAAGGAGATCGCCTACTTTGTGAAGATCTACCCGAGCGAGGCAAGTCCTCCGTGCGCGATGGCCATGGTGGGATAGACAAGGTTGATTCTTCATGGACCCTTCGTGGGTGGAGCCCACCGCGAATTCACGCTGCCGTTACCCTTCGTGGAATGAAGTCTCCATCTGCGTGGATGTACAATATCACCACCTATCGGAACCATGCCAAAAATCTCCGTGTCTTCATTGTGTTTGCACACTCCAATCCCATCCCTTTACTTTCTTGCACATAACATGCTTTACTCTTTCCGCTGCATATACTCTTGTCATGCTTGCTTGAAATTTATTCTGAATGCCTAAACTTGTGCTCAAAATCCACCTTAACTTGAAGAACTTAAAAATTGCCACTTTTACTTGTTGAGGGTCTAATCACCCACCTCTAGACTCCTCTTCTCGATCCTTTCAATCGGTATCAGAGCATTGGTGTCCATTGCTTTCGTTTAATCACCATTGGAGGAAGATGGATGAGTCTACAATAGGAAGTACTAGACGTAGAGTACCTATGCTTGACGGAGAGTTCTTCAATTCTTGGAAGAATGAGATGCTTGAGATTTTCAATGAATATGATTTGAACAAGTATATTACTATCCCTTGTGCGCCCCCAATTGATCCCTGCTACCTCTTGAGCACTGCGTTGGTTTTCCCTTGAGGAGGAAAGGGTGATGCAGCAAAGTAGCATAAGTATTTCCCTCAGTTTTTGAGAACCAAGGTATCAATCCAGTAGGAGGCTCCTCACAAGTCCCTTGCACCTACACAAACAAAAAAGAACCTCGCAACCAACGCGATAAAGGGGTTGTCAATCCCTTCACGATAAATATTTTTGGTATTTTTATGATGTAGATTGAAAAGTCAAGATTGCAAAATAAAGTAGATTGGAAACTTATATGATAAAAGATAGACCCGGGGGCCATAGGTTTCACTAGTGGCTTCTCTCAAGATAGCATAAGTATTACGGTGGGTGCACAAATTACTGTCGAGCAATTGATAGAAAAGTGCATAGTTATGAGAATATCTAGGCATGATCATGTATATAGGCATCACGTCCGCGACAATTAGACCGACTCCTGCCTGCATCTACTACTATTAATCCACACATCGACCGCTATCCAGCATGCATCCAGAGTATTAAGTTCATAAGAACAGAGTAACGCATTAGGCAAGATGACATGATGTAGAGGGATAAACTCAAGTAATATGATATAAACCCCATCATTTTATGCTCAATGGCAACAATACAATACGTGCCTTGCTGCCCCTGCTATCACTGGGAAAGGACACCGCAAAATTGAACCCAAAGCTAAGCACTTTCCCCATTGCAAGAAAGATCAATCTAGTAGGCCAAACCAAATTGATAATTCGAAGAGACTTGCAAAGATAACCAATCATAAATAAAAGAATTCAGAGGAGATTCAAATATTTCTCATAGATAAACTTGATCATACACCCACAAATCATCAGATCTCGACAAACACACTGCAAAAAGAGTTACATCGAATAGATCTCCAAGAAGAACGAGGAGAACATTGTATTGATATTCAAAGAGAGAGAAGAAGCCATCTAGCTAATAACTATGGACCCGAAGGTCTGTGATAAACTACTCACAACTCATCGGAGAGGCTATGGTGTTGATGTAGAAGCCCTCCATGGTCGATTCGCCCTCCGACGGAGCACCGACAAAGGCTCCAAGATGGGATCTCGCGGATATAGAAGGTTGCGGCGGTGGAAATAGGTTTTCGTGGTGCTCCTGGATGTTTTCAGGCTACGGAGGTATATATAGGCGAAGGAGGTAGGTCAGGGGATCCACGAGGGGCCCACGAGGGTGGGGGCGCGCCAACCACCCTAGGGCGCGCCCTCCTGCCTCGTGGCCTCCTTGGCCTCTTCTTGACGTCCACTCCAAGTCTCCTGGATTGCGTTTGTTCCAAAAAGATAGCTCCCGAAGGTTTCATTCCGTTTGGACTCGGTTTAATATTCCTTTTCTTCGAAACACAGAAATAGGCAAAAAACAGCAATTTGAGCTTGGCCTACGGTTAGTAGGTTAGTCCCAAAAATGATATAAAAGTGTAAAGTAAAGCCCATAAACATACAAAACGGGTAATATAATAGCATGGAACAATCAAAAATTATAGATACGTTGGAGACGTATCAAGCATCCCCAAGCTTAATTACTGCTCGTCCTCGGGTAGGTAAATGATAAAAATAGAAATTTTGATGTGGAATGCTACCTAGCATATTTCTCAATGTAATTTTCTTTATTGCGGCATGAATGTTCAGATCCAAATGATTCAAAATAAAAGTTCATATTGACATAAGAGATAATAATACTTCAAGCATACTAAAAAGTAATCATGTCTTCTCGAAATAACATGGCTAAAGAAAGTTTATCCCTACAAAATCATATAGTTAGGCTATGTTTCATTTTCATCACACAAAATACTCCCATCATGCACAACCCCGGTTTCAGCCAAGCAATTGGTTCATACTTTTTAACACGCATCAGTTTTTTTCAACTCTCACGCAATACATGAGCGTGAGCCATGGATATAGCACTATGGGTGGAATAGAATATGATGATGGAGGTTGTCTGGAGAAGACAAAAAAGAGAAAGTCTCACATTGACGAGGCTAATCAACGGGCTATGGAGATGCCCATCAATTGATGGTAACATGAGGAGTAGGGATTGCCATGCAACAGATGCACTAGAGCTATAAATGTATGAAAGCTCAACAAAATAAACTAAGTGGGTGTGCATCCAACTTGCTTGCTCATGAACACCTAGGGCATTTTGAGGAAGCCCATCGTTGGAATATACAAGCCAAGTTCTATAATGAAAAAGTCCCACTAGTATATGGAAGTGACAACATAAGAGACTCTCTATATGAAGAACATGGTGCTACTTTGAAGCACAAGTGTGGAAAAGGATAGTAACATTGTCCCCCTTTTTTGTGCCTTTCTTTTCTTTCGCCTTTGTCTTTTTTTATTTGGCCTTTATTTTTTTATAAGGGAAAATGCTCTAATAATGATGATCATCACACTTCTATTTATTTACAACTCATGAATTACAACTCGATACTAGAACAAGATATGACTCTATATAAATGCCTCCAGCGGTGTACCGGGATAAGCAATGAATCAAGAGTGACATGTATGAAAAATTATGAAGGTGGCTTTGCCACGAATACGATGTCAGCTACATGATCATGCAAGCAATATGATAATGATGAAATGTGTCATGATGAACGGAACAGTGGAAAGTTGCATGGCAATATATCTCGGAATTGCTATGGAAATGCCATAATAGGTAGGTATGGTAGCTGTTTTGAGGAAGATATAAGGAGGTTTATGTGTGATAGAGCGTATCGTATCACGGAGTTTGGATGCATCGGCGAAGTTTGCACCAACTCTCATGGTGAAAAAGGGCAATGCACGGTATCGAAGAGGCTAGCAATGATGGAAGGGTAAGATTGTGTATAATCCATGGACTCACATTAGTCATAAAGACCTCATATACTTATTGCAAAAAATTTATTATCCCTCGAAGCAAATTACTACTAAGCATGGTCCTAGGGGGGAGGTTGGTAGGAGTTAACCATCGCGCGCCCCAGACCTCCACACATAAGGAAGGCAATCAAAAGAGCACCCCATGCAACAAATTTGTTATACAACTTTTACCATACATGCATGCTACGGGACTTGCCAACTTCAACACAAGTATATTTCAATTTCATAATTAACCAACTAGCATGACTCTAACATTACCACCTTTATATCTCAAAACAATTATCAAGCATCAAATTGATCATAGCATCCAATTCACTTCCTATGATAGTTTTTATTATACCCAACTTGGATGCCCATCATATTAGGACCAATTTTATAACCATAGAAAATACCATGCTGTTCTAGAATACTCTAAAAATAATATAAGTGAAGCATGAGAGATCAATTATTTCTAAAAAATAAAACCACCACCGTGCTCTAAAATATATAAGTGAAGCACTAGAGCAAAACTTTCTAGCTCAAAAGATTTAAGTGAAGCACATAGAGTATTATAATAAATTCCGAATCATGTTGTGTCTCTCCCAAAAGGTGTGTACAGAAAGGATGATTGTGGTAAACTAAAAATCAAAGACTCATGTCATACAATACGCTCCAAGCAAAACACATATCATGTGGCGAATAAAATATAGCTCCAAGTAAAGTTACCGATAGACGAAGACGAAAGTGGGGATGCCTTCCGGGGCATCCCCAAGCATGGGCTTGGTTGTCCTTGGATTATCTTGGGGTTCCATGGTCATCCACAATCTTAGGCTCTTGCCACTCCTTATTCCATAGTCCATCAAATCTTTGCCCAAAACTTGAAAACTTCACAACACAAAACTCAACAGGAAATCTCATGAGCTCCGTTAGTGCAAGAAAGAAAAATCACCACTTAAGGTACTGTAATGAACGCATTCTTTATTTATATTGGTGTTAAACCTACTATATTCCAACTTCTCTATGGTTCATACCCCTCGATACTAGCCATAGCTTCATCAAAATAAGCAAACAACACATGAAAAACAGAATCTGTCAAAAACAGAACAGTCTGTAGCAATCTATAGCTTTAGAATACTTATAGAACTCTAAAAATCCTACAAAAATAGGAAATCCTAGGAAATTTGTCTATTGATCTACTGCAAAAAGAGTCAACTAAAAATCCCGTTTCTGTGATTTACTAAAATTATTATCGTGCATGCAAAAGTTTCTGTTTTTCAGGAGAATCAAATTAACTATCACCCAAGATGATCCTATAGGTTCTAGTTGGCACAAACACTAATTAAAACGTAAAACCAGATCTAAACAGAGCCTAGATGAATTATTTATTACTAAACAGAAACAAAAAGCAAGGAAAAAAAATAAAATTGGGTTGCCTCCCAACAAGCGCTATCGTTTAACGCCCCTAGCTAGGCATAAAAGTGAGAATACATCTAGGTATTGCAATAATAATAAGATAAATCACAAAAACTCATCTCATATTACCTACGTTCAGAAGAAAGTTTTCTTTGTGGTAAGAAAAAGTAATCGAAATGGCTAAATTTAATGGGACAAAAGTCCCCAAGATCAATCTCGGGAGGTATGGTTTCCTCCTTTGGCCCTTCATATTGCACAACCAATTCATCATTATAAGCATTCTTTTGGCAGAAAGCTTTGAACCTATACTCAAGATAATATCCTAACTCTTGTTTTGAATAGCAAAATCATTATTAAGTTCCGAAATTCTATCAACTAGAACATTGATAGGAACCTTTTTTCTAAGGGTTTTCATTAAAAGCAACATAATCTAAAGATTGAAAACGCATTATGTCCTCTTGACCGAAGAGGATTGCCTCTATGGGAGGACAGCCAACAGCCACCCTATAATGCGCAAAAATTTCTTTGGCTTCTTTTATTATGAATCTGAACTCATGAGCCAAAAAGATAGTAGCTGCACGCTTAACAGAAGAATGCTCAATATTGGAAAATTCTAGGAAAATCCTTTGTGTGCAAGGATGCATATGCATAAACTGTCTTTCAAGTTCAACTGTAAGAAAGGATATAGCATCCGCAAGACTACTGGTTCTATGAAGAATACATCCACCCATAGCGGGCAAAGCACCAACACAAGTAAAGAAATCTTGAATAACCCCTTTTCCGATAATATTAACACTACCGATTCAAAACTTTTTAGTATGTAAGGTAGGTGGTTCTTCAACAGGATCATCAAAAGCATCAAAGTTCCCCATGTTATTACTATTGTTCTTATCAATGATAGCCTCCCCAATTTTAGACATAGCAGCAGAAAATACGAGGAACAAGCAAAAAAGAGAAGGCGAATGGAAAAGAGAGGGTGAATAAAATGGCAAGGGTGAAGTGGGGGAGAGGAAAACGAGAGGCAAATGGCAAATACTGTAATGCGAGGGAGATGAGTTTGTGATGGGTACCTACTATGTCTTGACTTGAGCGAAGACCTCCCCGACAACGGTGCTAGAAATCCTTCTTGCTCCCTCTTGAGCACTACGTTGGTTTTCCCTTAAAGAGGAAAGGGTGATGCAGCAAAGTAGCGTAAGTATTTCCCTCAGTTTTTGAGAACCAAGGTATCAATCGAGTAGGGGGCTCCTCACAAGTCCCTCGCACCTACACAAACAAACAAGAACCTCACAACCAATGTGATAAAGGGGTTGTCAATCCCTTCACGATAACTTGCAAAAGTGAGATCTGATAGAGATAATAAGATAAGATAAATATTTTTGGTATTTTTATGATATAGATTGAAAATTAAAGATTGAAAAATAAAGTAGATTGGAAACTTATATGATAAAAGATAGACTCGGGGGCCATAGGTTTCACTAGTGGCTTCTCTCAAGATATCATAAGTATTACAGTGGGTGAACAAATTACTGTCGAGCAATTGATAGAAAGGTGCATACTTATGAGAATATCTAGGCATGATCATGTATATAGGCATCATGTCCGCGACAAGTAGACCGATTCCTGCCTGCATCTACTACTATTACCCCACACATCGACCGCTATCCAGCATGCATCTAGAGTACTAAATTCATAAGAACAGAGTAACGCATTAGGCAAGATGACATGATGTAGAGGGATAAACTCAAGCAATATGACATAAACCCCATCTTTTTATCCTTGATGGCAACAATACAATACGTGCCTTGCTGCCCCTGCTGTCACTGGGAAAGGACACTGCAAGATTGAACCCAAATCTAAGAACTTCTCCCATTGCAAGAAAGATCAATCTAGTAGGCCAAACCAAACTAATAATTCGAAGAGACTTGCAAAGATAACCAATCATACATAAAAGAATTCAGAGGAGATTCAAATATTTCTCATAGATAAACTTGATCATAAACCCAGAATTCATCGGATCTCGACAAACACACCGCAAAAAGAGTTACATCAAATAGAACTCCAAGAAGATCGAGGAGAACATTGTATTGAGATTCAAAGAGAGAGAGAGAAGAAGCCATCTGGCTAATAACTATGGACCCGAAGGTCTGTTGTAAACTACTCACAACTCATCGGAGAGGCTATGGTGTTGATTTAGAAGCCCTCCATGGTCGATTCCCCCTACGGCGGAGCGCCGGCGAAGGCTCCAAGATGGGATCTCGCGGATACAGAAGGTTGCGGCGGTGGAAATAGGTTTTCGTGGTGCTCCTGGATGTTTTTAGGGTACAGAGGTATATATAGGCGAAGGAGGGAGGTCAGGGGAGCCACGAGGGGCCCACGAGCATGGGGGCACGACCAACCCCCTAGGGCGCGCCCACCTGCCTCATGGCTGCCTCGGCTACTTCTTGACGTCCACTCCAAGTCTCCTGGATTGCGTTTGTTCCAAAAAGATCGCTCCCAAAGGTTTCATTCCGTTTGGACTCCATTTGATATCCCTTTTCTTCAAAACACTAAAATAGGCAAAAAAACAGCAATTCGGGATGGGCCTCGGTTAGTGGGTTAGTCCCAAAAATGATATGAAAGTGTAAAGTAAAGCCCATAAACAACCAAAACGGGTAATATAATAGCATGGAATAATCAAAAATTATAGATACGTTGGAGACGTATCAATCCCTTGCATCCTACGCCCGATGAGTATCTATACATGACCCACAATCTTAGAACTATTGATCTTATCATGAGAGGATTGCCTAGGAATTTACTTGTATGCTTGCCTACATTTGAATGTGCTTATACTATATGGAAATATCTTCAGGAACACTTTCCAAACTATTCCTTCAAAAATCTAGATGAAATTCTTCATAAGTGCATTGCTTTTCATAAAATGAATCCTAGTGATCCTAAATTTGATGATTGTCTATTTGAGCTTCGTGACCTTATGCGTGCCAATGGAGATCTTGGAGTTATTAGTATCATCGTCTCAAAAATTATTATATTTCATAAACATGCACATTTTCATGGTCATAAATCTAATGAATCACTCTCTTTAGGTGATGATCGTTCACATCATGACGTTGAACATGGATATTATGATGAGGACGATGATAGTGACACTGATCTTCATGAGTCGATGAGACACTTTGGTCTTATGGCTAACCTTCATGTTTACATGGCTGGAGGAAAGGAATGGGTGCTTGATAGTGGATGTACTGATCATATGGCCGGAGATAAGGACATGTTTCATGAGCTTGCTGAGAACGACGGTCCCCGAAAGTATGTCACTTTTGGTGAAAACTCTAAGGGTAAGGTAGTTGGCCTTGGTAAGGTGTCCATCTCCCATGATAGCTCCATCCAGAATGTTATGCTCGTTGAATCTCTTGGTTATAATCTACTTTCTGTATCGAGACTAGCTGACTTCGATTTTAGTGGTTTATTTACTGAAGTAGATTGCCAAGTGTTTCAAAGAGATAATCATAATACGGTCTTTATCGGTATTCTTAGAGGTGACCTATACATTATTGATTTCACTAAGAGAGCTCAACCTCATACTTGCTTAATTGCTAAATAGTCTAAAGGTTGGTTATGGCATAGAAGGTTAGGTCACGTGGGCATCTGAATTCTTGATAAGCTTATTAAAGGTGATCATATCCTTGGTGTTAAAGATGTCATATTTGACATGGATAGACTTTGTAGTGCTTGTCAAGAAGGAAAACAGGTTGGAGGTTGCCATCCAGTGAAGAACATCATGACCATGAGAAGACCGCTTGAGCTACTTCATATGGATCTTTTCAGTCCCAATGCTTACAAGAGTCTTGGTGGTAACCCGTTTGGTTTTGTCATTGTTGACAATTTTTCAAGATTTACGTGGGTGTTCTTTCTTGATGATAAATCGCAGGTCCAAAAGATCTTCAAGAACTTTGCTAGGAAGGCCCAAAACCAATTTGAAGTGAAGATCAAGAAGGTTCGAAGTGTCAATGGAACGGAGTTCAAGAACGCCAAGGTGGATACCTCCCGTGACGAACAAGGGATTTCACATGAGTTCTCGACTATGTACAACCCTCAACAAAATGAAGATGTTGAGAGGAAGAACCAGACACTTATTGAGATGGCAAGAGTGATTCTTGATGAATACAAGACGCTAAGAAACTTTTGGGTGGAAGCTATTGAGAAAGTTTGTCATGCTACGAATCGACTATACCTACACAAGCTTCTCGGCAAGACATCATACAAGCTTCTCACCGGTAACAAACCCCATGTTGGATCCTTTTGAGTATTTGGCTCAAAGTGCTACATTCTTGATAAGCATCGTCGTTCGAAATTTGCTCCTAAATCTCATGAAGGTTTTATACTCAGTTATGGCTCAAACTCTCACACATACCGTGTCTACAGCAATTTCACCCGAAAGGTTGAAGAGACGGTAGATGTGAAGTTTGATGAATCTAATGGCTCGCAAGTAGAGCAATTGCCAACTGATGTAGGAGACAACGACCCTTCGGAAGCAATTCAAGACTTGTCTATTGGCAAGATTCGCCCAACGGAGGTGAAGGAGAGTACTTCATCCATTCAAGTGGAAGCCTCAACTTCACATCAAGGTGAACCACAAGTTAAGTTGGAGGCATCCACAAGTGGAACATGTCAAGACGGAGAAAATGAGGAAGTACAACAAGATGAACCATATCGACCTCCCTCTCTGTTGGGGATATAACTATTGGTATGATCCGCCCAGGAGGGGCCGGGTTATACCTACAAATAATCTTGAAGCCCAAGACCAAGGTTGAAGATGGTGGTTCAGTTAAGGGCCCAAATCCCAGAGGTGACTTAAGGCCCGTAGAGATAAACCTCCATATGTACATGACTTGTATTGTAAGGCAAGAATAAGTTAGAGACCGAGCCAAACACTGTTTATGAGTTGGCCGGGACTCTGAGAGCCGCTGGGCAATGACATATGTATATAAAGGGACGACCCGGCGGTGGTTCAAGGCAAGTAACATTAGATCGAGAGCTAGGTCAAGTGATTCCGCTCCCTAGTAATCGAGTCATAAGCAATCCCACTCAAAACTGGATCGTAGGATTTTACCTTCACTGTCGGGGAAACTGATCCACGAACACCTATGGGACCGGCGGACCGAGCCCCTTTCGGTTCGGCGGGGGGCGGAGATTGCACGAAGAGCGGATCGAGGTGAAGCACACGAGCAGTTTACCCAGCTTCGGAGCTCTCCAGAGAGATAACACTCCTACTGCTGCATGTCTGAGTGTATTGAGTTCTTGCTCGGGAGCGCTAAGTTCTATAGTACACACCAGCTGCTAACGAGACCGAGGTGAGTGTTTTTCTGCCTTTCCCCCAACCCCCCTCTACGTTGCGCATGGGCCTCCTTTTATATGCTAAAGGGGTCTCCGACAGGTGGCAACGTAGACAAGGGTAAAAATGGAAAAGGAATTGCGATTGGTACAACTACCTGTACAGTGTATCATACCTAACCCTGACGGCAGGGGACAAAGGCATTAAATGCCCATCTACATCGCCCAAATAGTGCAAAAAGGGACCGTCAGGGACGCCACCGCTTGTCACGATGGCAATCTTGTCAGCGTCGCTTGCCACCGTGCACCGCTGGCCGCACAGCCTCTTGCCACGCGCGCCTGGAAAGGTCTCAGGGCGACACGTTGGTGGATGTGCTGGAGCGCGGGTACAGAGTGGTAGTTTGCCACGGCAAGCGCCTTGCCGCGGTCGTTGTCTTGTCGCGTCCGGAAGCTGGTCGCTCACCGGGCCTCGCCGGGACGCATGGCGCATCACGGCAAGTTCCTTGAGATACCTTGGTTGGCCTTCCCGGCAAGCTCCTCTTGCCAGGGCCTTGTCTCCTTGGCTCGAATACTTTGTTCTTGAATGGCTCCGAAGGAACCACGGAGGACCTTGGCGGTCACCCGGCAAGCCTTGCCGCGGGGTGCTGCAACTGCCCGTGCACAAGTTCGGGATACTAGGGTACGCCTACTCTAGTACACCAACAGGAGCCCCCGGGCCTGGGCCACACACGGTGCCGAGCGCTGTTGGGCCAGGCCCAAAACGGGGCACGGGCACGCGCGGCCTGGGTTACGCCGTATCTCACTCTGTATCCACCGCGCCCTCCCCGAACGGCATGCGTCGAATGCGGCATCGTGGGAGAGATCTTGGGTGGTTTCCTTATTCGGAAAGACGGAACGTCTGCCCCCTCCCTCTTTATTAGCAGGGGAAACAGGGGCAGTTCGCCCATCTCGCCAGTTGCTATTCCAATCTGAAAAACCTCCGCCGCTCCCCCCTTATTCCCAAAGCTGAAAGAGAGCAGCGCTCCGCCCCCCATCGCCACCGGCACCACCAACGCCGTCGATCTCTCTCACCACCTCCGCCATGGCTCCGAAAGCCGGGAAGGTTGTGAAGTCGGCTGAGGCGCAGCGGCTCGCGGCGCTGCGAAAGGAGCGGGCAATCTTCCCCCCTCAGCTCGCCGCGAAGGAGCTGAGGGAGTATTACTACCTCTTCTGGTCGACGGAGACGCGAGCGCATCCGCGCACGAAGGTACTCTCAGCTGCCGCTTCGGAACTGGCTCCGAATGGATATCCCTTCTTCGCGCTGTTCTTCTACTGCGGGCTCTACCCGCCTTTCTCTAAGTTTTTCTGTGACATAATGAACACCTACGGGTTCCGCCTCCTTGACTTCACCCCCAACGCCGTTCTGACCATGGCAGTTTTCGCACATCTCTGCGAAAACTTTGTCGGAGTCTATCCAAATGTAGCTCTTTTTCGCCACTTCTTTATGCCCCGAGTTGAGAGAGGGGAGCCTTTATCCGGCGGAATCGCCTGGATCTCGAGAACTGGCAAGAAGGAAGTTTATCTGGAGGGAGAGCTCCGCAGCAAGTGGGAAGAATGGAGAGCAGACTGGTGCTGGATTGTCGAGGAGAACCCGCAGCCATTTACCGCCCAGCGCCAAGCCCCAGTAGCGCGATGCAACGATTGGAGCAACGTGGCCCCGGAAGACGATAGGCTGAAGATTGCCGTCACCCGGATCCTACGCCTCAGGCTTGCCGGGCTCACCGTAGGCGCCGTTGGCGCAGATTTTCTTCGCCTTCGCATCGCCCCCCTGCAGGAGAGGAGGAGACCCGCCTGGGAGTTCCAGAATGCGGCGGATATCATGAGGCTGCGCCCGGGCCTCAACTTCAACTTCACTGTCTTGGAACTGGACGCGATGCTCCTGGAACTGTTCAAGCGCGATACTCAACATCCCGAAGCGTTCATGTTGCCGAGGGGTGTCGTTCCGCTGTGCAACAACTCCTCGATCGACCGCATCCGTGCAATGATGCCGCTGTGCGATTCGCATGGAATTGTCCCAACTTGGCAAGAGCCTGCAGACGACATCGTGCAGGAGTTCTTTGACGGCTTGGTAGAAGTGCCGGTCCGCTCCGATGAACAGAAGAGCCTTACTTGCGACACCACCGATGCGGAGATGCAGCACATCGCCACTAGGCTGGAAGAAGCGGCGGCAGCAGCTGCCGCGGGCGAGTTTGGATCACCGTGGAGGAGGCATAGGCAGCAGATGCGGCAAGCCTTGCCGAGCGAGAGGAGCTTGCCGGTGAGGGAGAGCTTGTCAGGCCTGAAGCTGAGTCGAGCGAGCCCGCTGAGGGCGCGAGCGACTCGTTGAAGATCGACTCCTCCTCTTTCTCACCTTCAGACAGCTCGCCGCAAGCGGAGCCCCCAGCTCCACCACGAAGGCGTCTCCGCAAGGCCGTGGACGTAGCGGGGCGGCAGACGGGTCAACAGCCGCCGCGCCGCGCGATGCGCTCCACCGTGGCAAGCACTGTTGTCGCGGGAGCATCTCATGCCGCTGCGGCAACTAGAGCGGGGCCCTCCCGGACCACCGCTTCTGCTCCCGCCAAGCGGCTAAGGGAACCTACTCCTCCGCCTTGTCGCGCCGAAGGTGGGCCGGACTTCGACCTCTCCGCGCTCAGCTCCGACGAGGAAGAGGAAGAGTAAGATTCTTTGCTGTAACTGTAGTTCTTCAGTTCTTGCTATTTTGTCTTGTATCTGATTTGCTTTACTCCGAACCCATTCTTTTTCAGGACTCTGGACTAGAGAGTGGCGAAGAGAGCCAAGGTCCCGGTGATTGTCATCGAGGATGAACCCACCGCGACAGCAGGGGGTGTGTCCGAGACCACCTTGCCGGACCCGGCAACTATTCCCCAAAGCAGCCCTCAGCGCAGCCCCCAGCGTAAGTATATGGTTTACTTCCTGCTGTTAGACACGCATGGGTGCTCTTTCTTTGCTGACATCTGACTATTGGTTTGCATAGGAGCAGAGCAGTTTGACCAGGAGTGCCCGGAAGCCGCTCCCGACATGCCCTCTGCTTCGACTACACCGCCAAGGGAGGATTCCCCGGCAAGGGAGCGTTCTTCGGCAAGGGAGAATTTTCCGGTAAGGGAGAAGTCTCCGGCAAGGGACAGTTCTCTGGCAAGGCACAGCACCAGCGACCCCCCGGTGGCGGAGACCACGAGTGTAGATCCTAGTACAGGTAATCCTCTTGCTTGAATACTTCCCTTCGGTTCTTCTTCTTCTGATTTTCTTTATGAATATTTGCTTGACTTTTCTCCCTTTTCCGGTCGTCAGGTCCATTTGCCACGGAGCCGATGGAAATCGAGGTCGCCGGCGAGGAGAACGCGCGCGGCAATACCGACGACGCCGCTGTCACCGAAAAAGAAGCCGGCGCTGATGATCCCGCCGGCGGAGAGGCCGCCAAGGCTGCCGCCACAGAAGCTGGCGAGGGGTCCGGCGATCGCACTGACGGCCCCGACGCCGCAGGAGCATCAGGCGCTACGCCGACCGCCGATCCCTCCGCCGCTGCTGCAGCGTCAGGCTCCGAAGAGCCCAGCCCGGCGCCTATTTGAAGGCCGGCGATGCGTCTTCATCAAGCTCCCCTGGGCGTCGAGCTCCAAGGCGCCGATCGAAGGAGAAGTCTTTGATGAAGAGTTGCTCGCCTCCGCTGGGCTGACGCTGGTCGACGCGCCGAGCAGCAGCAGCGGCGAGCCTGAGGAGGAGCAGCTGCTGCGGAAGCTGTTGTCACTCTTCCGCGCCCGATAGGCCAAGCTGGTATCCCGAGAAGCGCTTGTCGCGAAGGCGGGAGTGGACATCGAGAAGCACGCGGAGGAGCTCCGGGGCCTCAACCAGGAAGCTCTCCGGTCCCTGGCAAGGGAGCGGGAGCAACTCGCCGAGGAGTGGAAAGCCTTCCTCCTCGAGAAGGCTGAAGTTGAAGAGCAACATCGGCTTGCTGCCGAGAAGCTGTCTGCGCAGGAAGGCGAGTTGGCGCAGCGGAAGGTTAACCTTGACAGCCATGAGGAGGAGCTTGCCGCGCGCGAGCAAACATTCGGCGGGGCTCTCAAGGAAGCAGAGGATGCTGCCGCAGCTGTCGAGGCCGCCAAGAAGGAGCTGGAGACGAAAGTGGCGCAGTTGGAGGCCGATCTCAAGGTGAGCGGCGAGGAGCTTGCTGCGCTCAAGCGTGAGCACGAGAAGGACGCCTACACCCATGGGGAGCTGCAGGGTCATCTCACCGAGAGGAGCAAGGAGCTTAGCACCGCCAAGGACTCCAACGCAGATCTTGAATTGAAGCTGACTACTTTGACCAAGACGCTGGACGGTGCCAGGGAGCAGGAGGTGGCCTTAAAGGAGAAGATCAAGGCCGACGAGGCGCTGCTGGCGAGTGCTGCTGCCGCCCAGAATGCTTTTAGGGAGAATGTGGAGCACTGGACCGAGGGTCTCATGGATGTTGCCGCAGCCATCGACAGGGAGCTGGCGCAGCTGGGGATGGAGGATCTCGGGTATTCCTGCGATGAGCACCTCCAACCCAGCGCCAAGCTCAGCTTGTTCTTCAAAGGCGTGGCGACGGCCCTCCAGCGACTCCGGGAGAAGATCCCAAAGCAGATGGCCGACGAGTCGCGCAAGATTTATGCGGGAGCTCTTCAAAAGGTGCCGGTGAAGGTGGCTTTACGCAACCCAGGCCTCAACCTCACCAACGTCCTCAGGACCTTGCCGCCGGATGCTGATCTGGAAGCGCTCAAGACCCTTGTCGCACCCATTGTGGACAAGGTGAGCGGGATCAAGAGGGTTGAGGGCGATCGGGTAGATTAGGCCGCCCGTTTTCTCTTTTTCTTGTCGCTGCTGGTCATGTTATGAGAACAATCTGTTAGAGCTGCGACAAGCTATCTTGTAATATGACTCTATTTTGGGTAGCGATTGCTATGTTATTTCCTTTACTTGATTCCTTCCTTTGTATGTTTTTGCCCTACGCTTCTAGGGAACTTGTCGGCGCAGGCACCTTAGCCGCGAGCACTGAGTGCGGGACATCAGCAGCCTGCTGGCGGTGCCGCTACCGACAAGAAACCTTGTCGCAACTAGTCGCAGCTCACTTAAGTTGTTGAGCGGACTCGAAACAAAGTAAGGGCGCAACTAGCTA
The DNA here is from genome assembly GCF_002162155.2 of Triticum dicoccoides. Taxonomy (NCBI): domain Eukaryota; kingdom Viridiplantae; phylum Streptophyta; class Magnoliopsida; order Poales; family Poaceae; genus Triticum; species Triticum dicoccoides. The sequence goes on along the minus strand of NC_041383.1, from coordinate 342,563,402 downwards.
CGAGTTGGTTCCTCTGTGCACAGGTTTTCCATACAAAGCACGGTCGTTCGAGGAAGATAACTTAAAAATTTTAAAACTGATTTCTCAAACTTTAGCAACTTAGCTTTCTGTCGTTTGCTTCCCGGTAAGGCGAAACTTCCTCGAACGACGCTTGGTCCACACCATTATCTTCTCCTTTCCTTTCCCTCGGAAAACTTGTGGGCGAGGGAACCTTCCTTACTTTGAGAAAGAGAAAGAAGAGAAAATAAAGATATGGAGCCTTACGGCTTGTTATTGTTTACCGGGGGTTGGCGCTGCACAAAGTGTCAGATAACGCATGCATAGTAGAAAGCATGAAATTGACAAGATGTGCGGAGCACATGAGCTTTACTTATGCACGGGGTCTGCGCCTAGCTTCGTACAAAGGATTACATGCAACATCGGCAAGACTTGTACAAAAGGTGGTTGCCGGAACAGGTTCCGGCAACCGCGCCCTACAGGTAAAACTTACGAAGATGCTCAATGTTCCAGGAGTTGCTCACCGGAATGCCATCTTCGGTCTCAAGGCGGACAGTGCCAGGCCTAGTGACTCGTTTCACCCGGTAAGGGCCTTCCCACTTCGGCGTCAACTTGTTGGAATTCTTGGCGGACTGAATGCGCCGAAGAACAAGGTCGCCTTCCTCGAGACTTCTGGCGTTAACTTTGCGGCTATGGTAGCGGCGCAAAGCTTGCTGGTATCGAGCAGCTCGTACAGCGGCCTAAAGACGGTCCTCCTCAAGGAGCAGCGCGTCATCTTGTCGCAACTGCTCTTGCTCAAGCTCATCATAAGCGAGCACTCGAGGTGACCCGTATACGAGTTCCATGGGGAGAACTGCCTCTGCTCCATAAACTAGAGCGAAAGGTGTCTGGCCAGTGGCTCGATTTGGCGTCGTCCTGATCGACCAAAGAACCACCGGCAGCTCCTCAATCCAGTTCTTTCCGCACTTGCGCAGCCTGTCGAAAGTCCTGGTCTTGAGCCCGCGCAGCACTTCAGCATTCGCCCTCTCCGCTTGACCGTTACTTCTCGGATGAGCAACAGAAGCGAAGCAGACCTTGGCGCCAAGATCTTGGACGTACTGCATGAAGGTGCGGCTCGTGAATTGCGTGCCGTTGTCGGTGATGATCCTGTTAGGGATCCCGAAGCGGCAAACAATCGACCTGAAGAACTTGACTGCTGACTGTGCTGTCACCTTCCTCACCGCTTCCACTTCCGGCCACTTTGTGAACTTGTCGATTGCAACGTACAAGTACTCAAAGCCCCCGACAACTCGGGGAAAGGGGTCGAGGATGTCGAGCCCCCAGACCGAAAATGGCCAGGATAAAGGGATCGTCTGGAGAGCTTGAGCTGGCTGGTGTATCTGCTTGGAATGGAACTGGCATGCTTCACACTTGGTTACTTGTGCAGTTGCATCCTGGAGGGCTGTCGGCCAAAAGAAACCTTGCCGGAACGCTTTGCCGGCAAGTGCTCTTGCGCCAATGTGGTGACCACATATGCCTCCATGTATCTCTGCCAACAGCTTTTGTCCATCTTCCTGGTGAATACACTTCAATTTCACGCCGTTGAGTCTTCTTCTGTACAGTGTGTTGTCCACAAACTGGTACATACTTGACTGCCGGGCTACTCTTTCCGCTTCTTCTTGCTCTTCGGGAAGTTCTCCTGTCTGAAGGAAACGGACAATCTGCTGTGCCCATGCTGGAGCTTGCGGCTCGACAACAAGGACTAAAGGCACATCTGCTACTGCGGGAACATCCGCTTCTACGGCGAGAACCTGCGGCTCAGCCGGAGCTTGACGTTCCCCGGCAAGCTTGCCGGAGTAGAACTTGTCAAGAGCGTCTGCTTCAACGGAACAAACCCTAGGGCTTGCCGGAGTAGACTGCTCCTCAGCACCCTTGGTGTTGATCTTGAGGACCTTCTTGGCGGCGGCTTCGGGGAGCTCTGCCGGAAAATAGTCACCAGAAATCAACTTCCTCTTCTTGCTCTGTCCAGTTGATGGCGTTACAGACGGTCGAGTCAGTTTGAGCACAAAGATCCCTGGTTCCACACGTAACTTAAGTGCGGCGCACTTCGACAGGCCATCGGCAATGTCGTTCTGAGCTCTTGGAACATGTTCCATCTGTAGGCCGTCAAAGTGCTCTTCTAGCTTTCTCACTTCATCAACGTAAGTTCCATCGACGGACTCTGATAATTCTTGTTCACTTGGCGGACGACAAGCTGTGAGTCACCCCTAACAATGAGCTTCTTGATCCCAAGGTCTGCTACGATCCTGAGACCGGCAAGAAAACCTTCATACTCGGCGGTATTGTTCATTGCTTGCTCCTGGACTACGTACTTGAGGTGCTCTTCGGTGGGTGCAACAAGTAGCACGCCTGCACCGGCGCCTTGTAGCGAGAAGGCACCATCAAAGTACATCAGCCACTCTTTGCTTGCTTCCTTGACGGGGATGCTCGTTTCTGGAATTTCTTCATCTTGTGTTGGCGTCCATTCTGCTATGAACTCCGCCAATGCTCTGCTTTGGATAGTTGAAGTGCTCTCAAACTTGAGGCCAAAGCTTGACAGTTCCAGTGCCCACTCGACAATCCTGCCTGTTGCTTCTGGATTTTGCAGTATCCTCTTCAGGGGAAAACGAGTGACGACTATGATCTCATGTGCTTGGAAGTAATGGCGCAGCTTTCTCGAGGCCATGAGAAGGCCGAAAAGCAATTTCTGTACACCAGAGTACCTTGACCTAGCCCCCTGCAGAAGGGAACTGACAAAGTAAACTGGGCGCTGCACCATTCTTTTCTGCATCTTCTCACGCGCCTGCGCAGATCCATCTTTGTCGGGACCAGAGCTTGCCGGTGAAGTTCCCTGCTTGTCGCTGGATGCATTTGCCGTGGTTGCTGGCTCATCATCCGCCTCCCTCTCCACTACTAACGCAGCACTAACCACTTGATTGGTTGCCGCTATATATAGCAGCAACTTCTCTTGTGGCTTAGGTGCGACAAGTGTTGGAGTGGATGACAGGTATCTCTTTAAGTCCTGCAGTGCAGCCTCCGCTTCCGGAGTCCATTTCATTGGACCTGCCTTTTTCAATATTTTGAAAAATGGCAAGGCGCGCTCAGCAGATCTAGAGATAAACCTGCTGAGAGTAGCTACGCAACCAGCAAGTCTTCGTACATCCTTGACGCGCTTTGGTGCTTCAATCTGCTCAATGGCCTTGATCTTGTCGGGATTGGCTTCAATTCCCCGCTGAGACACGAAGAACCCGAGAAGCTTGCCGGAGGGGACTCCAAACACACACTTCTCGGGGTTAAGCTTGAGGTTGATCTTGCGTACATTTGTAAAGGTTTCGTCTAGATCTTGAATCAGAGTCGCATTGTCCTTGCTCTTGACCACTATGTCATCCATGTAGGCTTCCACATTTCTGTGTATTTGCGGTTCAAAAGCGTCATGGACTACCCTTGCAAATGTTGAACCAGCATTCTTTAAACCGAAAGGCATCCGTACGAAACAATATGTGCCACATGGGTGATGAATGCGGTCTTCTCCTCATCCTCTTCTGCCATGAAGATCTGATGGTATCCTGAGTATGCATCAAGAAATGAAAGCAAGTCACATCCAGCCGTGGAGTCAACAATCTGGTCGATGCGCGGCAAGGGAAATGGGTCTTTGGGACAAGCTTTATTGACATCGAAAAAGTCGATACAAAGCCTCCATTTCCCGTTTGCCTTGCGCATGACTACAGGGTTGGCCAACCACGTAGGATGGAGCACTCCTCTGACAAGGCCTGCTGCTTCCAATTTCTTGATTTCTTCTGCGATGAATTCTTGGCACTCCACTGCCTGCTTCCTGACTTTCTGCTTGACGGGCCGCGCATGAGGACAGACAGCAAGATGGTGCTCGATTACTTTCCTGGGAACACCGGGGATGTCGGACGGTTGCCAAGCAAATACGTCGACGTTCGCCCGCAGGAAAGCAACGAGCGTGCTTTCCTATTTAGGGTCGAGAGTGGCACTGATGGTAAAGGTACCACCAGTGCCATCCTCCTTGGCGGACACCTTCTTGGTCTCTGGTGGAGCTGCCATTGTCTTCTTACACTTGCCGGTGGAGCTCGATGGTGCGTCCTGGACGGTAGCACAGCACTCCGAAGAGGTGCGCTTGCCGGAGTGGGCATCAGAACTCTTGCCGGACTCGGTCTTCTTCTTCGCCCTGGGAGCTTCAACGGCAAGTGACTTGCGATCCGCCGGTCCCATAGGTGTTCGTGGATCAGTTTCCCCGACATCTTTGGCGCGCCAGGTAGGGGGGCGGAGATCGCACGAAGAGCGGATCGAGGTGAAGCACACGGGCAGTTACCCAGCTTCGGAGCTCTCCGGAGAGATAACACTCCTACTGCTGCATGTCTGAGTGTATTGAGTTCTTGCTCGGGAGCGCTGAGTGCTACAGTACACACCAGCTGCTAACGAGACCGAGCGTGAGTGTTTTTCTGCCTTCCCCCCAACCCCCCTCTACGTTGCGCATGGGCCTCCTTTTATATGCTAAAGGGGTCTCCGACAGGTGGCAACGTAGACAAGGGTAAAAATGGAAAAGGAATTGCGGTTGGTACAACTACCTGTATAGTGTATCATACCTAACCCTGACGGCAGGGGACAAAGGCATTAAATGCCCGTCTACGTCGCCCAAATAGTGCAAAAAGGGACCGTCAGGGACACCACCGCTTGCCACGATGGCAATCTTTTAAGCGTCGCTTGCCACCGCGCACCGCTGGCCGCACAGCCTCTTGCCACGCGCGCCTGGAAAGGTCTCAGGGCGACACGTTGGTGGATGTGCTGGAGCGCGAGTACAGAGTGGTAGTTTGCCACGGCAAGCGCCTTGCCGCGGTCGTTGTCTTGTCGTGTCCGGAAGCTGGTCGCTCACCGGGCCTCGCCGGGACGCGTGGCGCATCGCGGGAAGTTCCTTGAGATGCCTTGGTTGGCCTTCCCGGCAAGCTCCTCTTGCCGGGGCCTTGTCTCCTTGGCTTGAATACTTTGTTCTTGAATGGCTCCGAAGGAACCACGAAGGACCTTGGCGGTCACCCGGCAAGCCTTGCCGCGGGGTGCCGCCGAACCAGTATAAACCTCGTGTCCTTTGTCCCGATTAACCCCTTTAAGCTTCCTAGTTGCAATGGCTGCACGACTAAGTCCTTTCACTAGGACATCTGACGTGAGAATTCCACGACAATTGGCGCCCACTGTGGGGCCAACGCACGGTGGATTTGAGTTCTTGAAGGTGCTGTGGGCCGGATGACCAAGAGTCATCGCGGCAAGCTCTACATCGACGACGCAAGCTGGGGCCCCGACACCGGGTCAATTGAGTACGGGTACTGGGTCCTCTTCGGCGGAATTCACGTCTTCATTGGCAAGATCGGCGAGCCGGGCCCAGAGCCGGACATCTGCACCGACCTCGTCAAGACGGCTCAGCGTGCGAGACCTGCCTGGGCTCTGCCTTCTGTGAAACGTGCCTTCATGGGATGCACCCACGGAGGACTCTCTGAAAGATCTGCATCTGGCGGTGAGACGGCCATCTATTCTGATTGTGCAGGCAAGATGGGTTCGTTGTATCAACTGCAAGACGGCGGGCTTGGGGGCTGTTCTGATGGCGGCAATATTCCGGATCCCCTTGAGCCGCCGAGCAGGGTTGGAATCTTCATGGCCGGCACACAACTATTCAAGACTCCACAACTGCGGTAACAATAACCTCCGGGTCAGCAGCATCCGGGGCAGGAGGCCCTGTGCGCTTGTCGGCTCAGGTGCTGATGGATCTCACGGATAAGATGACCGCTCTGTTAATCGCCGTGGTCAACCCGGCGGATCAAGCTCAACATGATGCGGAAGTGGCGCAGTTAAAACTAGATATAGTGCGGGCTAAGGAAGATCTGGCAGTGGAAGATGTCAGGATGACCACAGAGCGGGCAGCTCTGGACGCTCAAGCTCAATGGATTCAGGTGCAGACTTTCCGGCTCATGATGGAACAGAACGCGTCCAATGAGGTCATGAGGAGAAGATACCAGAAGACTCAGTCTCGGCTCCCTCCGGTTTATGATCGTCGAAACCTCTTCCATACACCCGGTGTAGGGCCCAGTAACCCGCCCGGTGATAGACCGGGTTGCAGCACCCGGGGGTGGAATGCCGGTTCAACCATGGGTGATGGGGCCTCCCCGTATGAATACTGCTCCACCTCAATATGTACAAACGCCACCGGGTCATTATTCTAACCCGTTGGAGAACATGATCGCTGCGGCGGCACGACTGGTGGCTCTCCCGGTGGAGGGCGACTCTCCGACGGCGGTTGAAACCCACAGGGTCAGAGAACTTCTTCAAATGGCCTTAGCACAGCAGGAGGCGTACTCATATAGTCGGGGCATGATTCATTCAACCCCTCGTCCAAGATGGAGCCCGAGTTATAGCAGTTACATGGACTCAGCAGCCATTTGAAGCAACGCCCGATGCTATAACCAGCGAGGAGGGCATGACCCGGCGTGCAATGGAGCCTTTAACTTGGTGGATCAGGGCAGAATATGTCTAGAGGCTGAGCGGGCGGCTCAGCAGGCGGCTGAGCAGGTGGCTCAGCTGACGGCTTACCAGCCTTTTCTGGTTTATCCGACGACTTCTATTGAGCCAGGCGTGGCCACCAGGACCGGAGGTGTCCCCTGTCTGGTGCTGGCTCTGTGTAACGAGCGTTTTCCCAAGGATTTCAAAGGACCTAGGAAGGTGCCTAATTATACGGCCGACTTACAGCCTGGGGCATGGATTGAAAGCTACGAGATAGCTATGGAGTTACTGGAGGTCAGTGACGCTGCGATGGCCAAGTACTTCACCATGATGTTGGATGGGACCGCCCACACTTGGTTGAAGGGGCTACCGCCTAATTTCATCAGTTCATGGGCAGAGTTAAAAGCCCGGTTTATTGAGAACTTCAAGGATACATGCAAGCAGCCCATGTCAATTGTGGATTTGACTAGTTGCAAGCAGGAGGAGGGCTAGTCCACAACCCATTGGATGCGCCGAGTCAAGGCCATAATACATCATCTGATAAGATGGATGATGGCTCTGCAGTCTTAATGTTGGAGAAAAATTGTCGTTTTCAGCCTCTAAAGATGAAGATTGGGCGGCTCAACCGCGATTGCAATGATATGGGTATGCTGATGGCGGCTCTGGTCAAGTACGCCGACTCTGACAGTACCAAGGATCCTGAGTCTGGAGAATGGCAAGACAAGGAAGGGAAAGAAGAATGGCAACGACAAGGACCCTCAGCATAACCCGACAAATCAAGGAGGTAATAAGCGTAAGGCTGATGGTAGCTTGGAGTTTGTGGCTAACACCAATGCGCAGGGTAACAATCAACGACGTAAGGGGAGACCACCTCCCCAGTCCAGCGGGTCAAGCCCAACGCTTGAGAAGTTACTGAATGAGCCCTGTGTAAGGCATGGCACTCAGCAGAAGCCGACCACTCATCTATGGAAGGACCGTACGATCATGAAGGCTTTCAAGAATTCCAACATGTTCGACGGTAATCATGGGCAGGGCGGCGGCTCAGGTGGCGGCGGCTTTCATGGCCCGGCTGCTGTTCAAATTCCAATTTTCACAATTCTCAGGGTAATCTAGGTGGTCATAACCAGCAACCTGGCCAGGGTGGTCAGTAGCAGCAGCAGGGTGGATACTAGAGCCATCCAAAGCAGCTGAATAGTGGGCAATATCATGTGTTCACCACCAGTTTGTGTAAACGAGACCAGAAGCTTCATAAGAGGGCTATGAACGCTATTGAGCCGGCAGTTCCTCGTTATTTGAGATAGTCTGAGCAGCCTATTCTATGGAGTAGGGAGGATCACCCTCCCCGGTTTGATAATCCGGGCCAGTTGTCCTTGGTGGTAGCACCTCAGGTTGGTTGATACAAGTTCACTAAGGTGCTCATGGATGGAGGCAGCAGTATTAATATCCTCTATTATGAGACCTTTCGCCGCATGGGTTTTACTAACAAAAATCTCAAGACTTCCAACACTGTTTTTCATGGAGTGGTTCCTGGTAAGTCGGCATACCCAGTGGGTAAGATTGAGCTGGAAGTGGCCTTTGGAGATGAACATGATTCTAGGGCAGAGAAGCTAACCTTTGAGGTGGTCAAAATCAGAAGCCCGTATCACGCCCTCTTTGGGCGGCCGGCTTATACCAAGTTCATGGCGAGGCCGTGTTATGCTTATTTGCAGCTCAAGATGCCGGGTCATAAAGGCACCATCACAGTGCATGGGAGTAGGAAGAAAGCCTTGGAATGTGAGGAAGGCGATGTCGCTTATGCTAAATCTGTTTCTGCGACAACATTGTTGAAGTTCTACAAGGACAATGTTGACCCAACAGATATGACGTCTTTGAAAAAGCCAACCACAGAGCATGAGCCGGTCATGAAGTTTAAGTTGGCCGATGATACTAAGCTTGTTTACTTTGTTCCAGGCGACTCGTCTAAGCAGTTAAATATCAGTGCCAATGTGGATCCCAAATAGGAAAGCGCACTCATCGAGTTCATCCGTAAGAACCAGGACATCTTTGCATGGAAACCTTCTGACATGCCGGGTGTACTGAGAGAACTGGCTGAGCACACTCTTAATATTGATCCAAAATTTAAGCCGGTCAAGCAGTTTCTTCGGCGGTTCAATGAGGAGAGGCGTAAGGCCATTGGTCAAGAGGTAGCCCGGCTCTTGGCGACTGGGTTCATTATTGAAGTTTTTCATCCAGAATGGTTGGCTAACCCGGTGCTTGTGCTTAAAAAGAACGGCACTTGGCGTATGTGTGTGGATTACACGGGCCTAAACAAATCTTATTGATGCTATGGTGGGTTGTGAGCATTTGATCTTTTTGGATGCTTACTCTGGTTATCATCAGATAAAGATGGCAGTTAAGGACCAGGAGAAGACGACATTCATTACTCTGTTTGGAGCCTTCTGCTATGTATCTATGCCTTTTGGGCTCAAGAGTGCCCAGGCGACTTATCAGTAGTGTGTGTAGAATTGTCTTCATAATCAGATTGGGCGCAATGTTCATGCTTATGTGGAGGACATCGTGGTGATATCCAGAGAGAAGGAGACATTGATTGATAATCTGAAGGAGACCTTTGACAATCTTCGGGTCTAGAAGATGATGCTTAACCCGGCCAAGTGTGTTTTGGGCGTGCCTGCAGGCAAGCTTTTGGATTTTCTAGTTTCTAACAGGAGCATCGAGGCTAACCCAGAGAACATCATGGCAATCACCTCTCTGGCTAAGCTGGCGTGCATCAATGATGTTCAGCGTTTGGCGGGTCGGATCGCTGACGGTTGATAAGCCGGTTAGGTGAGAAGGCCATACTACTGTATCAAATGATGAAAAAGACAGATGACTTCATCTGGAGTGACGCTGCCAACACTGCCTTTGATGATTTTAAGAGACAGCTAGCTGAGCCGCCGGTCCTTGCTGCTCCCATTGATAACGGGCTGTCAGTGTGGCCATCATGGTGGAGCGCAAGGAGGCTGGCAAAGAGCATCCGGTTCAATGGTCGGTTTATTATATCGGTGAGGTACTTATTGAGTCCAAACAAAGGTATCCACATTGGCAGAATGTCACAGCCCCAGATCAGCCCTTGTTTGTTTTTGCTTTAGCATCCATGCAACATGTTTAAATTTTATGAAACTTCAAATGGGGATGACAAACCCTAGCACTAAATAAAATGCAATTAGGATCAAAATAAAAATATTTTCAATAAACCCAGAATGCCCTTTAGAAAAGTTCATTATTTTTGTTTAAGGTGAAAACCCCTGCCATCAATGATGCACATATTTCTAGGCCATTCTGGATTTTTGAATTAAATCCTATTGTATTTGACCTTGGGCATTTAAATACTATAAATAATTTAAATGTTCAAATAAATGTTGGAAATTGTTAAGGGTCACTGAAATAATTCAGAAAGCACCCACAATTGTTTCCAGGATTTTATAAAATGATTTGGTATTTTAAATCAAATCAAAAACAAAATAACAGAAATAGAAAAGAAATAAAAGAGAGAGAGAGAAGGAAGTTACCTGGCGCCACTTACCTGGCCCAGCACGGCCCAGCCCATCTCCACTCCCCCTGTCGTCTTCCTCCTCGCCAGAAGGACCGAGGCGTGGCGCGCGCCCGAGAGGCCTCGGCCACCTCCTGCTTCCCTGGCCACCTCCTGCATCTTCTCGTCGCCCTGGACCCCGTCCGCGACGCCACGCACCCTCCCAGGCCTCGCACTCTCCCCGTGCCTTCTCCCCCCCTTCTCTGGCTCCCTCTCTCTTCCACCGAGCGGAGCCCCGTCGCCACCGACGCCGTTCGCCGCGGCCACAACCACCGCCTCGTCTCCCCGACGCCTCCCAAAGCTCTGCCTCGACCTACTCTTCCTCCCCACCGCTCCAAGCAACACCAGGAGCCCTGCAGTGACGCCATTGCCGCCATCTTCACCGACGGGCATCGAAGATCGCTGTCCGATTCGCCGTCTCCGTCGCCTCCCCGAGCACGCCGACCCTCTCTTCGAACTCACCGTGAGCCCCTGAGCATTTCCCCTCTGCCCCCTTCTTGCTCCCGCCCCCTAGCCGTAGCCCCGAGGTCACCCGAGGCTGCCGTCCGCCATGGCCGGCGAGCCCGCGTTCCCGAGCCTCTCCTGCTCGCACCAGGGGCACTGACACGCTCCTGGCGCCTCCAGGAGGATGCCTCTCCACTCCGTTTGCTCGCTCGAGCGCTGCAGCCGCGTCCCTGCCCCAGCCCGAACTCCGGCCAACGCGGAAGTGCATGCCGCCGTCGTCTCCGGCCACCCCGCGGCCCCTCGTGCAGCCAGCTAGGTGTGGCCGTGTACGGGCTACCTTCTGGTGGCCTTCGCGCGTCCAGCCGCCGCCCGTAGCGCAACCCCGGCGAACATCCGCCGCGTTTCGAGTCGCCGCCGGCCGAACTCCGGTGGCCAGTGATGTGGCGCTGTCATTAGCCACTAATGACGCACTAACCAACCCCCTAGGCCACTGACTGTGGGCCCCACCCCTGGTCAAACCCCAGTCAGCGTTGGGTTTGACCGGGATTAGGTCCTGTGTCACTGACGTGTGGCCCCCACACGTCAGGTTTGACCCGAGCCAGCCCAGTTGACCCTGCTGACGTCACAGTGACGTGGTGCTGACGCCATAATTCATTTCTGGATTTATTATTATTCAGGAAATTTCAGAAAATGCCCTAAACTTCAATAAATCATAGAAAATTAACCGTAACTCCAAATTAAATAATTTATATATGAAAAATTATCAGAAAAATTCAAGGAATCCATCTGTACCATTTTCATGCATGTTAGAACAACTTATAGCTGCTGTTTAGCACAAATCAATTAAATGGCATTTGAATAATCACATATGGAGTTTGAATTTGAATCTTGTATTCAAACCAACTTCATTTAATCTGTTGCTAGTTGCATTAGCCCAAAACACATTCATTTTGCCATGTCATGATCATGCATCATATTGTGCATTGCATTGATTGTGTTCCCTTCTGTGTTGCCGGTATTTGTCCCCTCCCGGTAGACGATGTTCCGACGTTGTGATCGTCGACACTGATGAAGACTCAATGTTATCTTCAGAAGTGCCAGGCAAGCAAAACCCCCTTGTTCATTCCGATAAAATCCCACTCTCTCGCTCCTGCTCTCTTTTACTGCATTAGGACAACATCGATTCATCTGTTACTTGCTGCGGTAGCTGAACCCCTTTATCCTTTGCATGACCTGTCATTGCCACAGTAAATAGATGAAACCCACTAGCATGAGTAGGAATTGTTTGAGCCCTGTTGTGCCTACTCATTCATGCTTGTTTGTCCTGCCTGCTACTGCTTAGAGTTGAGTCAGGTCTAATTCATCGGGGATGAATCAGAGGTGTGTGAACATGTCCTACTGTGTGTGAGCTAAGTGTGTGAATACGATTTGGTAAAGGTAGCGGTGAGAGGCCATGTAGGAGTACATGGTGGGTTGTCTCATTGCAGCCGTCCTCAGGAACTGAGTTCTGTGTTTGTGATCCATGATTCAGCTACTACCACGCATTGGGCCCGAAACCAATGGACCCTCTCGGCTTCTTAATCACCTTGTCCTCTGTCCAGGAGTTGCAAGTAGTTTTTGGTGTTTGTAGTATGCTGGAGGCCGTGGGCAGCGCTGACCGTAGGGGTGGGCTGTGATGCGGTAGGCACGTGGCCGGGTAAACCGGGCGCCCGTTTGGTGTCACGGAACCCTGTTCACATCGTTTGGGGCTGTGAGCGAAACTCCGGCCGGATCTCCTCATGGATGGAACCCGAATAGGCGATAAACCTGGACTAGAGACTTGAGTGTTTAGGTAGGCCGTGGCCGACACCCACGTTGGGCTTCCGCTTGAAGGTTGTCGAGTACATGTCGTGTAAACGGCGGTAAGTGGTGAGAGCGTGTGTGAAGAAGTACACCCCTGCAGGGTTAATATGATCTATTCGAATAGCCGTGTCCGCGGAAAAGGACTTCTGGGTTGCTTGTATCAGTTCATAGACAAGTGAAAGTGGATACTCTAAAATACGCAAGATAAGCGTGAGTGCTATGGATGGCGTTCTCGTAGGGAGACGGGAGCGGATCCATAGTGGTGTATTGATATGGTGAATATGTGGACTCGTGTGCGCCACCTCAAAAGAGTTACTTGCAGTCGTAGTTCAGGATAGCCTCCGAGTCAAAGCTGGCTTGCTGCAGTTAAACCCCACCATCCCCTTTGTTGATAATGATGCATATGTAGTTAGTCCTGATGTAAGTCTTGCTGGGTACATTTGTACTCACGTTTGCCTATTTTATGTTTTTGCAGAGAGACTTCGGTCTCGCTAGTAGTTCCGCGTGGACTTCGACGTTTAGCTTGTTACCTCAGCTACGATCTTGTGCCTCGGCAGGATCTGGTAGATAGTCAGGCTTCTCAGCCTTTCTCATTTATAGATGTCTGTACTCAGACATGATAGCTTCCGCTTGTGCTTTTATTTGTATGCTCTGAATGTTGGGTCATGAGACTCATGTTTGTAATATCTCGCTCCTCGGAGCCTATTGGATAAATACTTGAGTCGTAGAGTCATGTTGTGATGCCATGTTGTGTTTGCACATATCGAGCATATTGTGTGTATGTTATTGAAATGCTTGGTATGTGTGGGATCTGACTATCTAGTTGTTTATCTTTAGTAGCCTCTCTTACCGGGAAATGTCTCCTAGTGTTTCCACCGAGCCATGGTAGCTTGCTACTGCTCCGGAACACTTAGGCTGGCCGGCATGTGTCCTTCTTCGTTCCTGTGTCTGTCCCTTCGGGGAAATGTCACGCGATGAATACCGGAGTCCTGTTAGCCTGCTACAGCCCGGTTCACCGGAGTCCTGCCAGCCCAGTGCTACAGCCTGGATTCACTCGCTGATGACCGACACGTTCGATGCTGGGTCATGGATGCCTGTCCCTGTAAGTCTGTGCCACTTTGGGTTTACGACTAGCCATGTCAGCCCGGGCTCCTTATCATATGGATGCTAGCGACACTGTCATATACATGTGACAAAAGGCGCAAACGGTCCCGGGCTAAGGTAAGGCGACACCCGTGAGAATACCGTGCGTGAGGCCGCAAAGTGATATGAGGTGTTACATGCTAGATCGATGTGGCATTGAGTCGGGGTCCTTACACAGAAACTCGTTTATGGGGTATTCATGGCAAGCCGGAAGCTTAAGCAATATTTCCAGGGTCATCCCATCACTGTGGTCAGTTCTACTCCTTTAGGAGATATCATTCAAAATAGAGAAGCCACAGGATGAGTCGCTAAGTGGGCCATTGAGCTTGAGCCTCATAGTTTAAAATGTGTGCCACGTACTGCTATCAAATCTCAAGCACTGGTGGACTTTATTAACGATTGGACAAAACTGCAGATGCCTGAAGAGAAGCCAGACAACACGTATTGGACTATTCACTTTGATGGGTCCAGGCAATTGGAGGGCTCGGGGCTGGAGTTGTTTTAGCTTACCCTTGAGGCGATAAATTTTGTTATGTGCTACGGTTGATGTTTCCCTGTACTAAGAATGTAGCTGAGTATAAGGCCTTACTCCATGGTCTTTGGATGGCTAAAGAAATGAGCTTAAGCCGGGTAAGGTGTTTTGGCGACTCATATTTGGTGGCTCAACAAGTATCAGGCAAGTGGGATTCCAAGGATCCTCTCATGGCGGCTTATCGCCGTGAAGTTGATGCCATTGCTGGACATTTCAAGGGTTACCAAGTGGAGCACATTGACCGTAGAAAGAATGAGGCGGATGATGCCTTAAGCTGGTTGGGCTCTCAGCGTAAGCCGATGCCGCCTAATACTTTCTTGGATATTCTGCATAACCCTTCTATCAAGTTACCTACAGAGGAAGACTTGGTTGTTCCTGACTCGGAAGCACAATTGGTGGTGGCTCTTCACGTCATCCCAGATTGGACAGTACCATAATTGTCAATTGGTGGCAAGTTGCCTGAGGATGAAACCTTGGCCAGGAAGATAACCCGGCAGTCTAAGTCGATGTCAATTGCCAATGGCGAGTTGCATCATCGCAGTGTCACTTGGGCGTTTCAGCGTTGTGTTTCTCCTGAAGAAGGCCATGAAATTCTACGTGAGATTCATGAAGGGGATTGTGGCCATCATGTCGGGTCAAAATCCCTTGTGTCCAAGGCTTTCCGTCATGGATTTTATTGGCTCACAGCTCATGCTGATGCAGAGGACCTGGTCAGTAAATGTGACGGTTGTCAGAAGTTCTCAAGACGTGCTCACGTGCCGGCTCAAGAATTGAGGATGATTCCCATTACTTGGTCGTTTGCAGTCTGGGGGCTTGACATGGTTGGGCCTTTCAAAAGGTCCAAAGATAAAAAGACCCACCTTTTGGTGGCGGTTGACAAATTTACAAAATGGGTTGAGGCAGAGCCAGTTAGTAAGTGTGATGCAGCTATGGTGGTTCAGTTCATGAAGGAGGTGATATTTCGCTTTTGCTTTCCACACAGCATTATAACTGACAATGGTACTAATCTGTCTAAAGGCACCATGGAAGAATTTTGTCAACGTGAGCATATTCGGCTTGATGTTTCATTAGTGGCTCACCCCCAATCCAATGGTCAAGCTGAGAGAGCTAATCAGGAGATCTTGAAAGGTATCAAGCCCCGACTTTTGGTCCCCTTGCAGCAACCCACAAGTGTAGGGGATCGCAACAGCTTTTGAGGGTAAAGTATTCAACCCAAATTTATTGATTCGACACAAGGGGAGCCAAAGAATATACTTGAGTATTACCAGTTGAGTTGTCAATTCAACCACACCTGGATAACTTAGTATCTGCAGCAAAGTATTTAGTAGCAAAAGTGGTGTGATAATAAAGGTAACAGTAGGAAAAGTAAAGATAAATGTTTTTGGGTTTTTGTAGTAGTTGTAACAGTAGCAACGGAAAAGTAAATAAGCAAAGAACAATATGTGAAAAGCTCGTAGGCAATGGATCAGTGATGGATAATTATGCGGGATGCGATTCCTCATGTAATAGCTATAACATAGGGTGACACAGAACTAGCTCCAGTTCATCAATGTAATGTAGGCATGTATTCCGTAAATAGTCATACGTGCTTATGGAAAAGAACTTGCATGCCATCTTTTGTCCTACCCTCCTGTTGTAGCGGGGTCCTAGAGGAAACTAAAGGATATTAAGGCCTCCTTTTAATAGAGAACCGGAAAAATGCATTAGCACATAGTGAATACATGAACTCCTCAAACTACGGTCATCATCGAGAAGTATCCCGATTATTGTCACTTTGGGGTTGTCGGATCATAACACATAATAGGTGACTATAGACTTGCAAGACAGGATCAAGAACACACATATATTCATGAAAACATAATAGGTTCATATATGAAATCATGGCACTCGGGCCCTAGTGACAAGCATTAAGCATAGCAAAGTCATAGCAACATCAATCTCAGAACATAGTGGATACTAGGGATCAAACCCTAACAAAACTAACTTAATTACATGGTAAATCTCATCCAACCCATCACCGTCCAGCAAGGCTACGGTGGAATTACTCACGCACGGCGGTGAGCATCATGAAGTTGGTGATGGAGGATGGTTGATGATGACGATGGCGACGAATCCCACTCTCGGGAGCCCCGAATGGACTCCAGATCAGGCCTCCCAAGAGAGATTAGGGCTCGGCGGCGACTCCGTGTTGTAAAACGCGATGGAACTTTCTCCTTGATTTTTTTCTCCCCAAACGTGAATATATGGAGTTGGAGTTGACGTCGGCGGAGGTATAGGGGGCCCACGAGATAGGAGGCCGCGCCCTAGGGGGGGGGCGCCCCCTTGTCTCGTGGACAGCCCTGTGGGCCCCCTGGCATTGCTTCTTTCGCCAAAAATTCTTATTAATTCTGAAAAGTGCCTCCGTGGATTTCCAGTACATTCCGAGAACTTTTCTTTTCTACATATAAAACAACATCATGGTAGTTCTGCTGAAAACAACGTCAGTCCGGGTTAGTTTCATTCAAATCATGCAAGTTAGAGTCCAAAATAAGGGCAAAAGTGTTTGGAAAAGTAGATACGTTGGAGACGTATCAACTCCCCCAAGCTTAAACCTTTGCTTGTCCTCAAGCAATTCAGTTTATAAACTGAAAGTGATAAAGAAAAACTTTTACAAACTCTGTTTGCTCTTGTTGTTGTAAACATGAAAAGCCACCATTCAAGTTTCAGCAAATATTAGGAACTAACCATACTCACAATAACACTTAGCTCTCACAACTACTCATATCAATAACATAATCAGCTAGCGAGCCATAATAATAAAACTCGGATGACAACACTTTCTCAAAATAATCATAACATGATATATAAAAATGGTATCTCGCTAGCCCTTTCTGAGACCGCAAAACATAAATGCATAGCACCTTTAAAGATCAAGGACTGACTAAACATTGTAATTCATGGTAAAAGAGATCCAGTCAAGTCATACCCAATATAAACCTATAATAATGAATGCAAATGACAGTGTGCTCTCCAGCGGGTGCTTTTAATAGGAAGGGTGATGACTCAACATAAAAGTAAATAGATAGACCCTTCGTAGAGGGAAGCAGGGATTTGTAGAGGTGCCAGAGCTCGATTTTAAAAATAGAGTTTGAATAACATTTTGAGTGGCATACTTTCGCTGTCAACGCAACAACTGTGAGATGGCTGTATCTTCCATACTGAATGTATTATAGGCAGTTCCCAAACAGAATGGTAAAGGTTTATACTCCCCCAGCCACCAACAAGCATCAATCCATGGCTTGCTCGAAACAACGAGTGCCTCCAACATACAACAGCCCTGAGGGAGTTTTGTTTAATTATTTTGATTTGCTTTGATATTTTTGGATCATGGGACTGGGCATCCCGGTTACCGGCCCTTTCTCGTGAATGAGGAGCGGAGTCCACTCCTCGTGGGAATAACCCACCTAGCATGGAGGATATAGGCAGCCCTAGTTGTAACATGAGCTGCTCGAGCATACAAAACAGAATTTCATTTGAAGGTTTGGAGTTTGGCACATACAAATTTACTTGGAATGGCAGGTAAATACCACATATAGGTAGGTATGGTGGACTCATATGGAACAACTTTGGGGTTTAAGGAGTTATGCTCAAGCAGTATTCCCGCTTAGTACAGGTGAAATCTAGCAAAAGACTGGGAAGCGACCAACTGAGAGAGCGACAACAGTCATAAACATGCATTAAAATTAATTCACACCGAATACAAGCATGAGTAGGATATAATCCACCATGAACATAAATATCATGAAGGCTATGTTGATTTGATTCAACTACATGCGTGAACATGTGCCAAGTCGAGTCACTCAATTCATTCAAAGGAGGATACCATCCCATCATACCACATCATAATCGTTCTAATAGCATGTTGGCATGCAAGGTAAACCATTATAACTCATAGCTAATCAAGCATGGCACAAGCAACTATAATCTCTAGATGTCATTGCAAATATGTTTACTTCATAATAGCTAACTCAGGAATGATGAACTCATCATATTTACAAAAACAAGAGAGGTCGAGTTCATACCAGCTTTTCTCATCCCAATAAGTCCATCATATATCGTCATTATTGCATTTCACTTGCACGACCGAATGATGTGTATAATAATAAGAGTGCATGTGCATTGGACTAAGCTGGAATCTACAAGCATTCAACTCAAGAGAGAAGACAAGGTAATATGGGCTCTAAGTTAAATAAACAATTATGCATATGAGAGGCACTAAGCATTTTTAATATGGTCTTCTCGACCCCCAAAGGAAAGAAAAGATACTAAAACTATTTACACGGGAAAGCTCCCAACAAGCAAAAAGAAGAACTATAAATCTTTTTGGGTTTTCATTTTAATTTCTACTATGAGCATAGAATTTAAACTAACTAATTTGTTTTTGGTTTTTCTTAAGGTTTATCAAACACATAAGAAGAAAACTAGAAAAAGAAATTTAAACTAGCATGGATAATACAATGAAAGAGTATGAGCACCGACGACTAGTGTGTGAATATGAATGTAAAGTCGGTGAGAAATACGTACTCCCCAAGATTAGGCTTTTGGCCTAATTTGGTCTAGTACCAAGGACCGCCGCTACTCTCCCCGGTGTAGTGGGAGGTGTAATCAGGATACCACTGGCTGGTCATCTCCGGATCCCACTGGACAGATGATGCACGATAAGGGTCCAATTCAGGTTCCGGCTTAGGTTCATGTTCCGGAGTAAAAGCTTGGGCTAGATGGTTGTTCACCGCTTCCGGTGTGACAAGATGATTTTCTGCAAGCAAATCAAACAACAGAGGCGTAGGCAAAATAATATACTCAAAGTGTTTCTTATTGAATCTAAGTCTATAAAAGAGCATCTTCTCTTTGTTGTCAACAATAAACTTGTGTGCTACCATGCCCTTGTAATCTAAAATGTGAGGATTCAATTTTATCTCATCCTCCTCATGGTGCCTAATGGGTATCTGAAAATGTTCAACAAGACGTGCAACATAGATACCTCCAAATATGGGGCCTTTTGTATGATTCAGGGCTAGCCGTTTAGCAACGACGGCACCCATACTAAAAGTATTGTCTCCTAGCAAAGCATGTTGAAGAATAATAATATCTGGAACGCTCACATTGCCACTATTTCCACGACCAATCAAGCATCTACTAGCAAATATGGCAAAGTAGCGTAAAACAGGAAAGTGTATGCTAGAGACCTTCGCCTCGGAGCCCTTCTTTGGCTCCTCTATAGCAATAGTATTAACAAAGCCACCCACATCTTCACGATGGGGTTCATCTAATTCTCCCTCATAAGGTATCCTACATATCACGCAAAAATGATGTAAAGACATTTCTTTGAATTCATCATATAAATGAAATGATACTGCAGGCGGTGATTTCTTAGGATAATAATAAAAGTTTTGCACGAAAGTATTGGTGAGTAAGAGATACTATCGATTCGGTCGTTTATGAAACCAGTGAGGCCTACAGTCTCGATTAAAGCATAAAAGTCTTCACGAATTCCGGCTTCTTTCAAGAAATCCTCACATGGCCATTCGCACAACCGTACTTCCGCTAAGCGAGGAAGATTGTACTTGGCTTTTTCCTTCTCTTTGGCTTGTTTTTCCTGAGAGCTTTGGCTAGAACAGCCTTTAAAAAGCCTCCTTAACATTTTCTGAAAATTTCTAAAATTTTAGTAACTTCAAAATAAAAGTGAATAAAACTAAACAAGATAGATAGAAACTACTCCTACAAGTGCCTAGAGCCTATATCATGCATTGGAATTGCTTGGGACCTCAAAAATTTAACATGCAAGCTCAAGAACACGATCACCTATGCAGCAAAAATTTGCAATGAATAAAGCACTAGAACAAAAACTAATTGGACCAATGGAGGAGTCACATACCAAGCAACAATCTCCTAAAGCAGTTTCGTGAATGGAGCTTTGAGCTAAGATATCGAAAATCGTAGCAAAACGAGCTAGAACTCGTGCTTGAGCTGGATGGGGATTTTTTGGGTAGAAGATGAAGTGTGTAGGTGCTGGCATAAGTGGAGGGGAGCCACCAGGGGCCCACGAGCCAGGGGGCGCGCCCTCCTCTCTCGTGGCCTGGTGCTTGCCCCTCCTGCAGTGTTTTCAGTGCCTAAAATCCTTAAATATTCCAGAAGAAATCATACTAAATTTGCAGGGCATTTGGAGCACTTTTATTTTCGGACTATTTCTCAATGCACGGATAATTCAGAAAACAGACAGATAATACTATTTTTGCTTTACTTATTCTAAATAACAGAAAGTAAAAAGAGGGTACAGAAGGTTGTGCCTTCTAGTTTCATCCATCTCGTGATCATCAAAATGAACCCACTAACAAGGTTGATCAAGTCTTGTTAACAAACTCATTCTGAATAACACGGAACCGAAGAAATTTCGAATAACACTAAGTTACCTCAACGGGGATATGAAAATCCCAAACAATGAGAATATCATACTTTTTCTTAACAGTAGGGAGAGGAAATTCAAAACCTCCAAAAATGATAGTTGGAACTTTTTCAATAGAATTGATCCTATGAACTTGAGATTGTTTCCTCGGAAAGTGTACCGGATGCTCATTTCCATTAACATGAAAAGTGACATTGCCTTTGTTGCAATCAATAACAGCCCCTGCAGTATTAAGAAAAGGTCTACCAAGGATAATAGACATATTATCGTCCTCGGGAATATCAAGAATAACAAAGTCCGTTAAGGTAGTGACATTTGCAACCACAACAGGCACATCCTCACAAATACCGACAGGTATAGCAGTTGATTTATTAGCCATTTGCAAAGATATTTCAGTTGGTGTCAACTTATTCAATTCAAGTCTATGATATAAAGAGAGAGTCATAACACTAACACCGGCTCCAAGATCACATAAAGCAGTTCTAACATAATTTCTTTTAATGGAGCATGGTATAGTTGGAACACCCGGATCTCCAAGTTTCTTTGGTATTCCACCCTTAAAAGTGTAATTAGCAAGCATGGTGGAAATTTCAGCTTCCGATATCTTTCTTTTATTTGTAATGATATCCTTCATATATTTAGCATAAGGATTTACTTTCAGCATATCAGTTAAGTGCATACGTAAGAAAATAGGTCTAATCATTTCAGCAAAGCGCTCAAAATCCTCATCATCCTTTGTCTTGGATGGTTTAGGAGGAAAGGGCATGGGTTTCTGAACCCATGGTTCTCTTTCTTTACCGTGCTTCCTAGCAACAAAATCTCTCTTACCATAATGTTGATTCTTTGATTGCGAGTTATCAAGATCAACAGCAGGTTCAATCTCTACATCATTATTTTTGCTAGGTGGAGCATCAACATGAACATTATCATTAAGATTATCACTAGGTTCATGTTCATCACCTGATTGTGTTTCAGCATCAGAAATAGAAATATCATTGGGATTCTCAGGTGTGTCTACAGTAGGTTCACTAGAAGCATGCAAAGTTCTATTGTCTTTCTTTTTCTTCTTCTTAGAAGAACTAGGTGCCTCTAAATTATTTCTCTGAGAATCTTGCTCGATTCTCTTAGGGTGGCCTTCAGGATACAAAGGGTTCTTGAGTCATTCTACCAGTTCTAGTAGCCACTCTAACAGCAAAGTCATTTTTATTATTTAATTCATCAAGCAAATCATTTTGAGCTTTAAGTACTTGCTCAACTTGAGTAGCAACCATAGAAGCATATTTGCTAACGCGGTGAAGTTCATCTTTAACTCTAGCCAGATTATCACTTACGCGTCCTATCTCGAAAGCATTATTCTCTAACTCTCTACCAACATAAGTATTAAAACTTTCCTGTCTAGCCATAAAGTCATCAAATTCGTCTAAGCAAGGGCTATGAAATTTAGTAGAGGGTATTTCAAATTTATCATATCTATAAAGAGAATTTACCTTTACTACCTGTGTCGGGTTATCAAGACAATGTGGTTCTTCAGGCGGTAAATTAAGACCATGTATTTCTTCAATAGGAGGTAAATTCTTAACATCTTCAGCTTTAATACCTTTTTCTTTCATTGATTTCTTTGCCTCTTGCATATCTTCAGGACTGAGAAATAAAACACCTATCTTCTTCGGAGTGGGTTTAGGAATAGGCTCAGGTATTGGCTCAATTAGTTCAGGAACTGGCTCGGGAAGAGTCCAATTATTTTCATTGGTCAACATATTATTCAATAGTATTTCAGCTTCGTCGACTGTTCTTTCCCTGAAAAAAACAACCAGCACAACTATCCAAGTAGTCCTTGGAAGCATCGGTTAGTCCATTATAGAAGATATCAAGTATTTCATTTTTCTTAAGAGGATGATCGGGCAAAGCATTAAGTAAACGAAGAAGCCTCCCCCAAGCTTGTGGGAGACTCTCTTCTTTAGTTTGCACAAAATTATATATTTCCCGCAAGGCAGCTTGTTTCTTATGAGCAGGGAAATATTTAGCAGAGAAGTAATAAATCAAATCCTGGGGACTACGCACACAACCAGGAGCAAGAGAATTATACGAAGTCTTAGCATCACCCTTTAATGAGAACGGAAATATCTTAAGGGTATATAAATAGCGAGACTTCTCATCATTAGTAAACAGGGTGGCTATATCATTCAACTTGGTAAGATGTGCCACAACAGTTTCAGATTCATGGCCATAAAAAGGATCAGATTCAACTAAAGTAATAATATCAGGATCAACAGAGAATTCATAATCCTTATCAGTAACATAGATAGGTGAAGTAGCAAAATCAGGATCGGGTTTCATTCTAGCATTAAGAGACTACTGCTTCCATTTAGATAATAATTTCTTAAGATCATTTCTATCATTGCAAGCAAGAATTTCCATAGCAGCTTTTTCATTCCTAACATAACCCTTAGGAACAATAGGTAATACATAATCATTGGGGGAACCTTCATCATCACTATCATCAAAAATAGGTTCTTCAATATTTTCATTCCCCCTAACTCTAGCAAGTTGTTCATCCAGAAATTCACCTAATGGCAAAGTGGTATCACGCACAGAAGTAGTTTCATCATGCATAGCAGATGTGCCATCATCAATAACATGCGACATATCAGAATTCATAGTAGTAGTAGGTTTAGGTTTCGCAAGCCTACTAATAAAGGAAGGAGAATCTAGTGCAGAGCTAGATGGCAGTTCCTTATCTCCCCTCGTAGTTGAGGGCAAAATCTTGGTTTTAGCATCTTTCAAGATCTTCATAGTGATCAACAGATATAAATCCCAAGTGACTCAGAGAATAGAGCTATGCTCCCCGGCAACGGCGCCAGAAATTAGTCTTGATAACCCACAAGTGTTGGGGATCGCAACAGCTTTCGAGGGTAAAGTATTCAACCCAAATTTATTGATTCGACACAAGGGGAGCCAAAGAATATTCTTGACTATTAGCAGTTGAGTTGTCAATTCAACCACACCTGGATAACTTAGTATCTGCAGCAAAGTATTTAGTAGCAAAAGTGGTGTGATAATAAAGGTAACGGTAGGAAAAGTAAAGATAAATGTTTTTGGGTTTTTGTAGTAGTTGTAATAGTAGCAACGGAAAAGTAAATAAGCGAAGAACAATATGTGAAAAGCTCGTAGGCAATGGATCAGTGACGGATAATTATGCCGGATGCGATTCCTCATGTAATAGCTATAACATAGGGTGACACAGAACTAGCTCCAGTTCATCAATGTAATGTAGGCATGTATTCTGTAAATAGTCATACGTGCTTATGGAAAAGAACTTGCATGACATCTTTTGTCCTACCCTCCCGTTGCAGCGGGGTCCTAGCGGAAACTAAGGGATATTAAGGCCTCCTTTTAATAGAGAACCGGAACAAAGCATTAGCACATAGTGTATACATGAACTCCTCAAACTACGGTCATCACCGAGAAGTATCCCGATTATTGTCACTCCGGGGTTGTCGGATCATAACACATAATAGGTGACTATGGACTTGCAAGATAGGATCAAGAACACACATATATTCATGAAAACATAATAGGTTCAGATCTGAAATCATGGCACTCGGGCCCTAGTGACAAACATTAAGCATAGCAAAGTCATAGCAACATCAATCTCAGAACATAGTGGATACTAGGGATCAAACCCTAACAAAACTAACTTAATTACATGGTAAATCTCATCCAACCTTCACTGTACAGCAAGCCTACAATGGAATTACTCACGCACGATGGTGAGCATCATGAAATTGGTGATGGAGGATGGTTGATGAAGACGATGGCGACGAATGCCCCTCTCCGGAGCCCCGAACGGACTCTAGATCAGCCCTCCCGAGAGAGATTAGGGCTTGGCAGTGGCTCCGTGTCGTAAAACGCGATGAAACTTTCTCCTTGATTTTTTCTCCCCGAACGTGAATATATGGAGTTGGAGTTGACGTCGGTGGAGGTCCAGGGGGCCCACGAGATAGGAAGCCGCGCTCTAGGGGGGGTGCCCCCCTATCTCGTGGACAGCCCGTGGGCCCCCTGGCATTGATTCTTTCGCCAAAAATTCTTATTAATTCTGAAAAGTGCCTCCATGGATTTCTAGGACATTCCGAGAACCTTTCTTTTCTACACATAAAACAACATCATGGTAGTTCTGCTGAAAACAACGTCAGTCCGGGTTAGTTTCATTCAAATCATGCAAGTTAGAGTCCAAAACAAGGGCAAATGTGTTTGGAAAATTAGATACGTTGGAGACGTATCACAGCGGACGCTGGGTTGTTGGGTTGAGAAGTTACCCTCTGTGATATGGAGCATCAATACTACTCCCAACAGGACTACAGGTTATACGCCTTTCTTCATGGTTTATGGAGCTGAGGCGGTTCTCCCTAGTGACATCCATCATGACTCGCCCTGTGTGGCGGCTTATGTTGAGGCAGACAATGAACAGGCGCGTCAGGATGCCCTTGACCTATTAGATGAAAAGCGTGACTTGGTAGCAGCTCGCTCAGTGATTTACCAACAGGACCTGCACCGCTATCACAGCCGCCGGGTTAAGTCCAGAACCTTTCAGGAAGGTGATTTGGTGCTCTGGCTCATCCAGGATCAAACTGATGCACATAAGTTATCCCCACCTTGGGAAGATCCCTTTGTGGTCAGCAAGAACTTGAACAACGGGTCATACTACCTTATCGATGTTCGAGAGCACAAAGACTCATGTAAGTCCGAGGAGGAGACCCATCGGCTGTGGAATGTCGCTCATCTTCGGCCTTACTACACTTGAGCCACCGGCTCTCATGATGTACATATTTTGACAATGTATATATTATGATAAATAATAAAGCAGGACCTCTGTCCTTTTTTTCATCCTCAAAGGTAATATGTCATTCTCTTATCATTGTCATTTCACATGATTACTTGGGGGCTGATCGTATCCGAATCTAGCTTGACCCGTATGATCCGGCTTATGATCGTATTCGAATCTAGCCGTTAAACCTTATGATCACTAGGGGGCTTCCTGTTCAAACATAGGTCGTATTCGAACCAAAGAGAACATAGCTATCGGTACCCTTTTGATTAGCACACTACCGAGCTCACTAGGGGGCTTCTTGATCGTATTCTAATCATAGCTCAACCCCTTTTGGGAACCGACTTTGATTGTATTCGAATCAGAGTCGTTAAAAAACTCTCAAGGTCATTAGGGGGCTTCCTGTTCAAACATAGGTCGTATTCGAACCAAAGAGAGCATAGCTGTCGGTACCCTCTTGATCTGCGCAACGCCAAAGCCACTGGGGGCTACATGATCGTATTTGAATCCTAGCTTAACCCCTTTGGAACGGCTTATTGATCGTATGCGAATCAGGAGACTTGAATTTTTTATATTCTATTTGGTTCAAGTTTTTCTTTGAAAGCAGCCTTTATTCGACTTGAGACTTTTTGGAGGTTTAAAAGTACAAGTGTGGTTAATTTTAACCCAGCTTGATTTTGGCCGTCACCAATATATGAGAATCATCATACCGTTGGAAGTGTTGGATTCCAAAGTTTGGGCTATCACCCTTACTGTCCGGGTCATATAAGCTGGCAGTGCAAATCAAAAGATCACAGGTATAAGATTATAGTTGTGTTTCAACATTATATGTTACAACAGGCTTATATGTGATTCTTTTTCTATCTTAATATATCAGATTATTATGACCCGCCTTGCGGTTAAGCCGCCAATGGATCTTGTGATCTATTTCTATGTGCAGGATGGATAAAAGACTTGGTCAAGCATAAGGAAAGCAGATGAAAAGTATAACACGGGTGAATATAACATGGCGGCTTAATAGTACTAAGCACCAAAAACGTGCATGATGGCACGGACAAATCAAAGTTATTTCTATTCTATTACATGACTCCCCGAGTCCAAATGATTCATATTGTTTTTTAGCACACCACAGGTATGACCCGCCATGGCATATTAACTCTCATGTTGGCGTGAAGCGTCCGGGTTAGCCCTCTCCGCTTCTTCGCCCTGTTCCCTTTCCTGGAAGGTTGATGATGACCAGTCAATGTTGTTCAAAGCTTCAAATTCAGCTTCATAATGAACTAGTCCGGCTGGGTCAACTTCAGGGCGAAGGTATGCTTACGGAGTGGGGGGATCAGACTGGTCACTTTATAGTGAGGCGTTGGAATTCTCCGGTTCTCCGCGTCGTAACCCGGCTAGTACTTGGAGAGGTCTGCTTCGTCATCTATCAGGGTGGCCAGAGGGATAATATCCTTCACGCAAGCGGCAAAGTCTTCCTGTTCAAAGGGAGTGCCATCCTCCTTGAAGCTTGGATAACCAGTGGTGAGGTCTGCCGGGTCTAGCTCCGGTAGCCAAGCTTTGGCCCGACTTAAGGCAGCCACAGCTCCGGCTCTCACAGACGATCGCCTCAGTTCGGTGAATCGCTGGGGTAGCATAGAAAGTTTATTTAGCACGTCTACCAGGAGTGTGGGCACTTCATTGGACAGGGCCACCGAGGCTAAGGCACACTGATACCCAGTGTACAGTTGTTCCACCAGCGTATAAACCGCCTTCAGCTTGATCAGCATATCTTGTTTCAGATTTGAACTCCTACGGCCTACATAAACATGGTTAGATGAGTCAATTCCAATTTATATGATCAATTTAAAGGTTCAAGTATTTAACACTTGTAGGGCGACTTACCAAAGATCGTTGAGACCATCTCAGAGACATGGCATTTAAGCCGGTTAATTCACTTGTTGCCTCTTCAAGAGCCGCCTCTGCCTTCTCGAATCAATTAATCAATGCAATTTTTTCATCAGTCCTGGCCTTTTTCTCCATTTCAAAGACTTTCTTCAGTTTTTCTTGTTTAGAAACGCTAAATTTAAACTTGGAGTCGGCTCTTTGGGTTTCCGTCTCTTGGGCCTCAAGGCAGTTCTTTAGATCAGCCACTTCTGATTCAAGTTGACTCGTGGCGGCCTATACAAATATCGGGTCAAAATCAGGACAATCATGATGCAATATTAAGTCCCAAGCCTTTTGCAAGCAACAACACTTGGAACTTGGGGGATAATGTCTACCGAAGAATTTTACTTAAAGTGGCGGTTCAAGACAGTAAGTCCCAAGCACTTTGCAAGCAACAATACTTGGCACTTGGGGGCTAATGCATATTGTTGTTTAAGCATTTTAATTATTTTATTCTATACAACCATATGAAGGACTGACTCAACCATGACGGTTAGGCCGCCCCTTGGGGACTACGGAGTAAGCCGGATTTCTTGCATATTTTATCCATCTATGTTACTAATGTCACTAAATTTGTTTCTAAGTCTACAACATATTTATCATAAGCAATAGACTTGGGGACTGGCATAGTAAAGATAAATGAATACAGAGAAAGGGTTGTACCTCAAATTTTTGGTGCATCTGCTTCACCATGTCAATCTCGAGGTTACAACTGCTGTGCACTTGGCTCATATAGCCAGAAAAGACTTCTCCAATACTCATGTGAGTATAGTCCGCGACGTCAAGCTTGACCCGGCGGTGTTCCAGAAGCTCCTCCTTGGTGGAACACTTGGCTCGCACGGTTGGCCTCCCCGGCTCAGCAAAGCCGGTTTTGGTGATCTC
Source organism: Triticum dicoccoides (assembly GCF_002162155.2). Taxonomy (NCBI): domain Eukaryota; kingdom Viridiplantae; phylum Streptophyta; class Magnoliopsida; order Poales; family Poaceae; genus Triticum; species Triticum dicoccoides. Next base: position 342,535,276 of record NC_041383.1, on the reverse strand, counting down.
AACATTAGTGTCTTGAGGATCATCCATCCTGACCGGGCTAGGGGCTTCTTGGTTTTCTGAACCATCAACGGCTCGCTCAGTAGGTGGGTCAGCAATTGGAGTTGATGTGTCTTCATCCGGTTCAGTGGCAGCTCATGAGTTGAAGATTCAGGCGTGGTGGTTCCAAGTTCTTACTCTGTTATGACCGTTTCTTCGGTCGACTTGTCCTTCTTGACCCTTTTGTTGGGCTTGGCCTTTCCACTTCATAAAATCAAAAGGTTAAGGGCAAATACAATGAATTGAAATGAATACAGGATAAGCAGGTTATCATTACCATGGCGCGGTCCTGAAAGCCGGTAGGTTGGACTGCATTGAGTCACTGTATGAAGGGGAAATTTCTTGATAATCCGAGTCAGAAGAATTGAGCGGTTGACAACTGAGACCCGCCAAAGGACAAAAGAGATTTAAATCAGAGGTGACCTCATTCCGGCGCTTCCTTGGAGTATTCGGCAAGCCAGAGGAGAGCTCCACATCCTTGCTGGTCCGGGTCTGCCTCCGGCTCTCATGAATCTGTCGCTTCAAAAGAAATTGAGGATCTTGATAAGCTAAGGGATGTGAAAATCTTACTTTCCGGGTTACTCTATGGATTTTTTGTCTTGGCAAAGGCTCGGAGTCGGAGGAAATGATAGATACCTCTTCAGCCTTGCTATGACTCGCTCTTGTGTCCTCCTGCTGATAATCAGTGTCAATAAGATGGCTAAAAAAGGAGCCAAGAGAGTCAAGGGCTACCTCCGACTCAGAAGAATCTTCTAGCTGAAGCAAGTCAGAGGTGGTGGCTTTCTTGCCCTTCTTTTTCGCAGCCGCTTTCCTGGCGGCTTTCTTGGCCTTCCTGGCTTTCTTTGCAGCTTCGTGGTCATATTTGACCTTCCAGAATTTGTCACCCGCCTATAAAGAGTTAGCAGAGGTATGAGTATGGATAGAACATCGAAAAACCAAAGTAATTTATTCAGATGGGCGGCTTACCACTGGCGCCGGGTTAGCCTCATAGAAGGGGGCTAAGCCTACCTTACCACAGTCTGCCAGGCTCTCGTTCAAAAGGGATTTTGTCATATCGTTGATGACATCTTCAGGCAAGTCTTCAGGACTGTGTCGCAGAGGGTCATCCTTTTTGCCCGTGTAGGTGCACATCAAGTCGGGGCGGCGGCTCAATGGAATGACCCGCCAAGCTAGCCAAACCCGGATTAAATCAATGCCAGTTAACCCGTTCCCTAGAAGAGCTTTGATCTTTGCTAGGGTAGGGGCGAGTGTTTTGCGCTCGGCGGGTGTAATCTTGTCACGAAGCTGATGGCTGGACCCAAGACGTAGAGCGCGAAACCCGGGCAGAGGGTTCTCACTAGACGGAGAGGTGTCTTGGCAATAAAACCATGTCTGGTTCCAGTCTTTGGGATGACTCGACAGGTTGGCATAAGGAAAGATTACGTCCCTACGACGTTGGAGCGAGACACCACCAAGTTCCAAGCTCTGGCCGTTGGCGCATTCATTCTGATGGTTCAAGTAGAATAGCTCCCTGAAGAGTAAGATGTTGGGTTCTTATCCAAGATATACTTCACTAAACACTTGGAAATTGCAGATGTTAGACACGGAATTGGGTCCGATGTCTTGTGGGCGGAGGTCAAAAAGGTGCAACACATCTCTGAAGAATTTTGATCCGGGTGGAGAGAAACCCCGGTTCATGTGATCGGTGAAAACAATAACCTCCCCCGTTTTGGGTTGAGGAAATTCCTCCTCGGCGTTAGGAGCATGATAGGACATGATTTCCTTCTTCGGCAGATAGACGGTCTTCACAAAGTCATCAAGTGTGCTGTCTGTGACAATGGATTTGACCCAGTTGCAGGAAGTGGGTGCTTTCGGCGCCATTGTGATGAAAGCCTAATACAGAGTAAAAATTACCGGTTCAAATTTAAGCCGGAGATAAAAATATTATAGTGCATATTCAAGATGGTGGTTTATGAAGGGTCCTAATGGTATAAGGATAATTATGTCAAGATTATTTAAGCCGCCATAGGCTCCATAAGCAGTTAAAGTTTTTTAAACCGCCATGGGTGGTCAAGGTTATCAATTGAACATTGCCTTGTTAAGCCAGTGATAAGAGTCGCCATGGCTAGGTGGATCTAACAAATATAGATTTTTGCCTAAGTGTTGCATAAACAAGTTTCACAAATTGCAGCTACTATTTTGGATCAAATGGCTGTTTAGAAAAGAAAAATTTCTAGACCTAAAAACATGGTACAGAGGAGTTCATGCGTTCTAATGAGGTTTCTTTTCAAAGAAAAAGGATCTGCTAGTGACAAAAATGGATGTGAAATAGCTATCGCATGAGTTCTATGCCGCTGTTGGATCAAAAGAGGCTACGGCAGAAGAAACCCGAAGAAACTGAGATGAACTATGAACTGTACAGAGGAACTCGCAAACCCTAGCATGGATCTAAGATGTAGAAAGGGGAAAGCTTAAAGTGGCAGATCTGTTGCGGAGGGGCGCCACCGTTCTCTGGTCAGATTCAGGTTGATGCAGCGGCCAAGGTTGACGGAGGCGAGGTGCGCTGGGGCAGCGGCGGAGCTCGAGCGACAGTTGAGGTGCGAGAGGATGAAGAAGTGGAATGGGTGAATGAAGAAAGACCTGGTCGAGTCTACTTATAAGGAAGGACAACTAAAAGAGCGGGAAAAACAAGGAGGCCGAAAACATAAGTTAACCAACTACAAGGGCGCCTCGATTTTCGGGGAAGATCATTATGATAAAGATCCGTTGAGATACATTGGACAAAACGTGCATTTATGGCAGGTGACGTCATGGTGGGTTATCGTAAATCCAAGAGATGATGTCATGGCGGGTCACAAAAATTTCATAAGCAAGGAGCAGAAGATTTTTCTAAAGTTTTGAAGATTGATATGAACCAGTTCAAATCAATCTGGGGCCTAATGTTGGGGATATAACTATTAGTATGACCCGCCCAGGAGGGGCCCGATTATACCTACAAATACTCTTGAAGCCCAATACCAAGGTTGAAGATGGCGGTTGAGTTAAGGGCCCAAAGCCTAGAGGCGACTTAAGGCCCGTAGAGATAAACCGCCATATGTACATGACTTGTATTGTAGGGCAAGAATAAGTTAGAGACCGAGCCGGACACTGTTTATGAGCCGGCCGGGACTCTAAGAGCCACTGGACATCGACCTCTGTATATAAAGGGATGACCCGGCGGCGGTTCAAGGCAAGTAACATTAGATCGAGAGCTAGGTCAAGCGATTCCGCTCCCTAGTAATCGAGTCATAAGCAATCCCACTCAAAACTGGATCATAGGCTTTTACATTCACCGCAAGGGGCCGAACCAGTATAAACCTCATGTCCTTTGTCCCGATTAACCCCTTTAAGCTTCCTAGTTGCGATGGCTCCACGACTAAGTCCTTTCACTACGACATCTGACGTGAGAATTCCATGATACTCTCCACCTCCACAAGAGAACGACAACGTAAACAACAATGAAGAAAGAGAAGGAGAAGAAGAAGATGACAATGGATAGATTGTTCCACCTCAACCCAAACAAAAGCTATCTTGATTTGGAGCAAGAGTTACAAGAGGTCATCCCGTCGAACAAATCTTCAATGATATTCTAACCGGGAGAATTACTCTCTCTAAAACTCATTTGGCTAACTTTTGTGAACATTACTCATTAATTTCTACTGTTGAACCTAGGAAGGTTGAAGAAGCCGTTGAGGATCCGGATTGGGCGAATGCTTTGCATGAGGAGCTACACAACTTCGAGAGGAATCAAGTCTGGACATTGGTTGAAAAGCCTGACAACAGGCACAATGTCATTGGAAACAAATGGGTGTTTTGGAATAAGCAAGATGAGGATGGACAAGTTGTATGCAACAAGGCACGTCCCATCGCTCAAGGCTACACTCTAGTCGAAGGTATGGACTATGGTGAGACATATGCCCTATTGATGGACTTGAGTCCATACGCATCTTACTTGCTTATGCCAATCACCATGATATCACTTTATACCAAATGGACATTAAAAGTGCTTTTCTTAATGGAGAAATTGAGGAGGAAGTATATGTTCAACAACCTCCCGACTTTGTCAATCCCAATAAACCTAATCATGCCTACAAACTTCACAAAGCTCTGTATGGTCTTAAACAAGGTCATAGAGCGTGGTATAAATGCTTGACCAAGTTCCTTATTGAAAAAGGCTTTGAAATTGGGAAGATTGATTCTACACTTTTTATTGAGAGGGTTAATGGTGAATTATTTGTGTGCCAAATTTATGTGGATGATATCATATTTGGTTCTACTAACCCCTATTTTATTGAAAAGTTTGGAAGGCTAATGTCGGAGAGGTTTGAGATGTCTATGATGAGTGAACTGAAATTTTTCCTTGGTTTGCAAATCAAGCAAACTAAGGAAGGTACCTTTGTCTCTCAAACAAATTATACCAAGGATCTTTTCAAGAAGTTCAACATGCAAGAAAGGAAAGGTATGAAAACACCCATGCCTACTAATGGACATCTTGACTTGACTAAGGATGGCAAACCGGTTGACCAAAAGGTTTACCGCTCTATGATTGGTTCATTGTTATATCTATGTGCCTCCCATCCTGATATGATGCTAAGCGTGTGCATGTGTGCATGATATCAAGCGACCCCTAAAGAATGTCATCTTAAGGCCATGAAAAAGGTAGTGAGATACTTAATTCATACAACAAACTTTGGCATTTGGTATCCTAAGAGGTCACCTTTTGATCTTGTTGGCTACTCCGATTCGGACTATGCCGGTGACAAGGTTTATAGAAAGCCCACTTCGGGTACTTGTCAATTTCTTGGTAGATCCCTTGTATATTAGTCCTCCAAGAAACGAAACTCGGTATCCTTATCCACTGCCCAAGTGGAATGCATTGCAGCCGGATCATTATGTGCTCAATTACTTTTGATGACCCAAAATCTTAAGGATTATGGGATACATGTGAAACATATTCCATTGCTTTGTGATAATGAAAGTGTTATTAAGATTTCTCATAATCTTGTACAACATTCTCGAGCTAAGCATATTGAAGTTTGTGATCACTTCATTCGAGAACATGTTGCTAAAGGAGACATCAATCTAAAGAATGTTCATACCGATAAGCAATTGGCGGATATATTCACCAAACCGCTTGATGAGAAAGTGTTTTGTTGTTTGAGAGGTGAATTGAACATCATTGATACATTTGGATACATGCAAGGCATAAGCCTTATTGACTAATCCTTCTCGTATGACGATGATCATATGTCTCGGATCTCTACTTATACCCTTGCATGCTTATCTAACCCTTGTAGGCACTTGGATGAACTCAACTCTATGATATTGCAAGCCACTCACATTTTGAGCAATCTCTACATCACCAAGTTCCCCCGACATGGTTGTTGAATTCAAGGAAGCACAAACTCCCTCAACATATCCTTTGACAATTCCACTATATCAAATTTTATTTGGTACCAAGTTTCAGGATTGTCATTTTGGTTACACAAGTGCTCTTCCTTGCAAGTCTAACCCATGTAGGAAGATGAACTCAAACTACTAGGGTGCTCCCAACTCTTAATGAACTACATCAACCTTGAGCATCCAACACAAATTCAACTACATGATCAGGACCAACACCACAACCCAAGGTATGTAATCCCACATTAGAGAAGCTTTGCTCCAAGTCATGAGCTAAAGCAACTAAATGAGGTGTGAATACATCAAAATGCTTAAACGAAAAATTGTAACCCCATTTTGAGCTTAAACGATGAGTATGACCTATGATCAAGTGATCTCACTTGACTCCTATCTCAATATACTCTAACATAGGTCACTTTGTCGCCGACCCCTTTTCTAGATAAAGTTCTCTTGTGCTCTTTTGCTTAGTTGTTGTTTGTATATGCATATTTTTTCTGGCTACTTTGTCTCTCTCTATTTCAAAAAAAACTTCATCTAGATCTCTTTTCTACTTTTCATCTATGACCCTATTGAAAATTCTTTGCAAATCTTTCTATTAGTTCCTTGCAAATCCCAGTGAGATTACATTTGCCAAGTGAGCTGAGTTGACAAAATATTTACTCTGTGTTGAACTCGGTCCCTCCAATCTAAACCCATCGGCTCGACCGAAATACAAGGACTCCTTGTAAATAGTTCATCGGTACATCCAACATGGACTACTTCGATCTCACCAATGGGGAGTTTTTGTGACTCTGTTATCTCGGCGTCACTGACAAAAAACAAATCTGGGTCACCGATTTCAACTCAGAGAATTTTTTTGCCACTTCTTATTGCCTATTTTCTTCAGTTCTACTCAATGATTCTTTCCTCTATCAGCATCACGAACTACTTGTTGCTTTGTAGTGACTCTCAAGGACCACACCTACTTGAATCATGATCCAGAAGTGTCCTTGGAAATTCTTGTTGCTTGATACTAAAGAGGAGAGAAGTCACATGTCTTTAAGAGGGGAAAGACATGTCAATATGTTTGATCCTAGATATTGCTAAAATTCCTGTTGCTCTGATTTAGGCTGATATTACCCTATTTTCCTCTAATTTTGTCTCACCCTATCTTCTCCTATTAACCAATATCAGATTCAGGGGGAGAAAGAATTCATATCTAAGGGGAGAAAATCTTGGGAATTAATTCCACATCTCTAGATCTTTGGGGACATATCAATATCTAAATGAAGTACTCAGTACTCACCCATTACATGTCATCCCATTCTTAGTATTCTTATGGTTCTCTAAAATCTGCTTTACTTAGAGTGTTCTTGTGTTATCTAACAGTATTTTCTCAAGTCCACTCTTTCCAAAGTTAGCTCAAAACCACAAGGTAACTATATGCATCACACTCATGTGAATGATGATCTCTTGCTTATGTACATAATGTTTGCAAGAGGGATTCATAAACATGGAGGTAAACTTCTTAATCATATCATTTGCTCTGATGCATATAGCCAAGATACATGTAACTCTCTGATTGCTCTGTCATGCTTGTGCATTCACATGTTAGTACATTCTATCTTCACATGATTGCATACATGTAGGTTGAGCTTCTGCATGTTACTTGTCTTTCCGAAGCTTTACTTGTTACTCTTCATATCATTTGTCTAAAGCTTTGATGTTTGTTGCTATCAATTAGCAAAAAGGGGGAGATTGAAAGCACAAGTGCTCCCTGGGTGATTTTGGTAATTAATGTCAACATATCTCTTGTTGGACTGATGCTTTTAACTAGTGTATTTCAGATAAGTTCAACAATGGCGTGGGAAGGACAAGAGGATGTGGAACCCCTTCAAGGTGTTTAGGACATGCATTGGCAAAAGCTCAAGACTCTTCATTTTATTTTTAGTGGTCCAATATCACATTAAGTCCATAGGAAAGCCAATACTATTTAAAGAGGATGAGGTGTTGCTTATTGGTCTACTTGCTCAAGTGCTTAGTGATATTTCTCCAAAGCCCTCAACCACTTTCTCATTCCAAATATGTCCAAAACCCAAAGTCAAACTCGGCCTCAATGATTCTTTCTACCCGTCGCCACCAAGTTCATATGACATAGCCAGTGCCAGAAACCCTAACAGTCCGGTCACACCAATATGGATCTCGGTATCACCGAAATGGCGTTTCAAACTCTCTAATTGCCTTTGTAACATATCGGTCTCACTGAAATGAGCAATCAGTCCCACAGAGTTTTCTTCACATCTTCTCTGTTTGCTCATTGCTTCACATCGGCCTCACCGAGTTGGTGCAAACGTGTCGGATTCAGGGCTCCACAGACCCAAGAAAGTTTCGAACTCTAGGGTGTGTGCAATGAACTCCACCTCTCCAGCCAGCCAACTCCTCGCTCTCACGGTCTAGCTCGATGAACAGGAAAAGAAGTGGACTCCGCAGTTTTACCTAGGTTCGGGCAACCTTGCGGTGTTAGACCCTACTCCTACTTTGTGGTGGATTGGCCCCATGAGGGGCTGAGGATGAACTAGTACAAAGGAAGAACAACCTCAGGAGGTTCACTCTTGAGTTGGTTACAGCTAGAGAAGTCTCTCTCTCTGTCCCACGATGGTGGCTAAGCTATATTTATAGCGGCCTTGGTCCTCTTCCTCCAAAACGAAGGCGGGAAGGGATCCCAAAATGGCCAATTTTGAAAGGGGACAAGTAGTACATCCTATCCTAACAAAAGGTAGTCTTCTCCAGCAAATCTTCTGGTTGTGATGCTGTGGTGGGCTCGGCGATGAGATCCACCCTGCCGTCCTGGCGGTCTTGGTCTCATTCCACAGGAATGGAAACCTTTGGCTGAATCCTGGGGACCTCGCGCATGCACTTGCCTCCTTAGCACCAAAGAGGAAACCTGCCGCTCTGTGCCCGCGGGCGCTTGCCCGACCTAGGTCGTCATGGCTTGCGTCACCTCGACCTCATGAGGTGAGTTCTTGCATAGGAATCTCCGCTCCTCCGGAGTCCACCTAGGGTGGCCGCTCCCTCCGGAGGTCTTGGTGTCATCCGCTCATGGGGCTTGGCCCCTTCGCAAGGGTCTTGCATTGTCGATGCTAAAGATCGTCGTACCAGGAGGCAGATGGAGCCACGCCATGGGCTACATGCAGGCAAGTCCGGGTACCTTGGTTCCCAGAAGACCGATAGTAGTCCCCGATCCCAAGGCGCGCTCGCACTTGGCTTTCAGGCAAAGCCAAAGGGCAAGGGTGAAGCGCAGCGGGCCCCAATCACCCGCGGATCGAGTCGATGCATGGCGCTTGATGGGATGTGGGCGTCTCCACTTCCCCACGCTGCCTCGACAACCATCACGGGCTAACAAAAGTGTTGGTGCTTGCAGCCAAGCCTTCACTGCCTTCTCTTTGTCTTCCTCATGATCTCTTTCCCTTCCCACCAAGAGCACCTCCACATCCACAGAATCTTTCCCCCGAGCTCTTCGCTGATGGCGACCAAGAAGGCGAATCCCGCCGCTCTGGTCATGCACTCTGCCTCTTTGCCCGTGCAATCCCTCAGCTCGTCCTCTATCACTCAGGCGGGTCACCTTGTCGTCGTGCTCCCGCTGATGGCGAGCAACAATAAAAAGGGGAGGGAGATAGAGCTTCGGGTCGGGTTGACCAGGAGGGAGACCCTGGTGGGGACATTCTATCCCTTCTTCCTCCACAGCGTCTTCGAGGGGCTCGTCCCGCCCTTCTCCAGGTTCTTCCTCGCTGTCATCGAGCATTATCAGATCCATGCTATTCACCTCTAGCCCAACTCCATCCTCCTTCTGTCCATCTTCGCCTTCTACTACCGAGGCATTTGTGGGCGTGTTGCCCTCCATTGTATTGCTCTACCACTTCTTCTCCCTTTGGATGCACGATTCGACCCAGTGCTTCAGACACGTCTCCTTCATTGCACCCCACGGCAACGTGCTCATCAGGGCCAGGAAGAAGGTGGAGGACTTTCTGCGCAAATGGATTTACATGGACGCCAGGAGCCTCCACACTCGGTTGGAGCTGCCAACTAGGTTGCCAGAGAAGCTGGAATAGTGGGATGACGAAAAGCTTACCGACCCCCGGGAGACGCCCGTCCAGAGGCTGATGCATGCAGACGTGGACTCCAAAACGCTGACAGGGGCCATGATTGCCAGGGAGTTCCTGACGCAGCGCCTAGCCCCTCTCCAAGCACAATCGCGCCCCGTGTGGGACCTCAAGGGCACAGATCGCGACCTCCGACTGCGCCGAAGGAGCCTGACGTGCGAGGAGCTAGGCAAGGCCATGCGTACCTTGCTTGAGAAGGATCCAGGCGGTCTCCCGGCGGCCTACCTTCTGTTGTATCGCCGCAGCGACTGGGCGGAGCTGGGGCTTGTGCCGCCCAAGCTCCTCAACTCCCTGGTGCCGGTGTCCTCCGGCGAGGGCTCCGAGGAGGAGGGCTAGGAGGACTTGGAGGCGACCATGGAAGAGGTAGGGGATACTTCCCCTCCGTTACAGTGCGAGCTCCTCCGCAATCTCCCCAACGATGACGCCAACGAGTACTTGGTCGAAGGTCCCCCACACTCCCTCAGGGTTGCTATGAGGTCCAGGGGGACCCCCCTGCGGAGGCTAAGCCAAGCAACACCGAAGAAGGGCGACGTGGCGTCGCTTGCCAGGGGCTACGCGCCTACCTTGTCGTCTACCGCCGCCATGCGCCCGACTGATCCTCTGGGCACATTGAAGCCCGTGCTCAAGAAGCCCGAGGGCGCTGCGGTCCTGTCCAGAAAGAGGGCGCATGTTGCCAATGACAAGTAAGCATCTTACATTGTTTTTGCTTTCCTTTCCTATCACCGTGCCCATGATGTTCTCCTCCTGGTGGCAGGCAGAAGCCCGCTGTGAAGAAGAGGAAGGAGGAGGCCAGGGCCTCTGAGGCCATGATACGTCTCCAACGTATCTATAATTTTTGATTGTTCCATGCTATTATACTATCTGTTTTGGATGTTTAGTGGGCTTTATTATACACTTTTATATTATTTTTTGGGACTAACCTATTAACCGAAGGCCCAGTGCAAATTGTTGTTTCTTTGCCTCTTTCAGTGTTTCGCAGAAAAGGAATATCAAACGGAATGAAACCTTTGGGAGAGTGATTTTCAGAACAAACGTGATCCAGAGGACTTGGAGTGGATGTCAAGAAAGAAGCGAGGAGGCCACGAGGCAGGGAGGCGCACCTGCTCCCCCGGGCACGCCCCCCACCCTCGTGGGTCCCTCACAGCTCCATCGACCTACTTCTTCCTCCTGTATATACCATATACCCCAAAAACATCCGAGAGCACCATAGATCGGGAGTTCCGCCACCGCAAGCCTCTGTAGCCACCAAAAACCAATCGGGACCCTGTTCCGGCACCCTGTCGGAGGGGGGATACCTCCCGGTGGCCATATTCGTCATCCCGGTGCTCTCCATGACAAGGAGGGAGTAGTTCACCCTCGGGGCTGAGGGTATGTACCAGTAGCTATGTTTTTGATCTCTCTCTCGTGTTCTTGATTTGGCACAATCTTGATTTATCGCGAGCTTTGCTATTATAGTTGGATCTTATGATGTTTCTCCCCCTCTACTATCTTGTAATGGATTGAGTTTTCCCTTTGAAGTTATATTATCGGATTGAGTATTTAAAGATTTGAGAACACTTGATGTATGTCTTGCATGTGCTTATCTTTGGTGACGATGGGATATTCACGTGATCTACTTCATGTATGTTTTGATGATCAACTTTCGGGTTCAATGACCTTGTGAACTTATGCATAGGGGTTGGCACACGTTTTCATCTTGACTCTTCGGTTGAAACTTTGGGGCACTCTTTGAAGTACTTTGTGTTGATTGAGTAGATGAATCTGAGATTGTGTGATGCATATCGTATAATCAAGCCCACAGATACTTGAGGTGACATTAAAGGATCTAGGTGACATTAGGGTTTTTGTTGATTTGTGTCTTAAGGTGTTATTCTAGTACGAACTCTATGATAGATTGAACGGAAAGAATAGCTTTGTGTTATTTTACTACGGACTCTTGAATAGATCAATCAAAAGGATAACTTTGAGGTGGTTTCGTACCCTAAAATAATCTCTTCGTTTGTTCTTCGCTATTAGTGACTTTGGAGTGACTCTTTGTTTTATGTTGAGGGATTGTTATATAGTCCAATGATGTTATTATTGTTGAGAGAACTCGCACTAGTGAAAGTATGAACCATAGGCCTTGTTTCGAAGCATTGCAGTGTCATTTGTGCTCACTTTTACCACTTGTTACCTTGCTGTTTTTATATTTCCAGATTACAAATACTCATATCTACCGTCCATATTGCACTTGTATCACCATCTCTTCGCCGAACTAGTGCACCTATACAATTTACCATTATAGTGGGTGTGTTGGGGCCACAAGAGACTCTTTGTTATTTGGTTGCAGGGTTGTTTGAGAGAGACCATCTTCATCCTACGCCTCCCACGGATTAATAAACCTTAGGTCATCCACTTGAGGGAAATTTGCTACTGTCCTACAAACCTCTGCACCTGGAGGCCCAACAACGTCCACAAGAAGAAGGTTGTGTAGTAGACATCAAGCTCTTTTCTGGCACCGTTGTCGGGGAGGTTAGTGCTTGAAGGTATATCTTTAGATCTTGCAATCGAATCTTTTAGTTTCTTGTTTTATCACTAGTTTAGTTTATAAAATAAAACAATAAAAATGGAATTAAGGTTGCCTCATATACTTCATCTTTTTAATGTATTTCGTGAAAATGATGGGAAGGAAATTTGTGCTCAAGTACTAGAGGAAGAATTACATAGAATGCTTGGCATAAAATATGTGAATGATGAGCATGATTGCAATGTTGTTAGTATGAATTCTTTGAATACCCATGATGCTAATGATATGCTGTCAGATTTCAGGGTCCGGCAACCCATGAGAGGTTCGAACATAGGGGTGCGTGCGGAGATCTCTACCTGCCCAGCCTGCCTACTCGCGATCCTCCCTAGCCTAGCGTAAATAGCTCATAGAGACACAAAGACACATAGATTTATACTGGTTCTGGCCACCGTTGTGGTGTCATACCCTACTCTAGTGTGGTGTGGTGGATTGCCACGAGGGGCTATGGATGAACTAGTTACAAGGATGAACAAGCCTTAGGAGGTGAGGTGTTCTTGAGCTGGTGTGATGCTCCGGGGGGGGGGGGGAATCGATCTCCCTCTATGGTGGTGGCTAAGTCCTATATATAGTGCCTTGGTCCTCCTCCCAAATATGAGCGGGAAGGGATTCCACAACAGCGGGATTTGAGAGGGGTCAAGTAGTACAATCTATCCTGACAAAAGTAGTCTTCGCCTGCGAAAAGCCTCTGGCCTTGACGCTGCGGTGGTCTCGGTGATGACCTCGGTCCTATCGTCCTTACGATCTTGGTCTCGTTGCACAAAAATGGAAACCTTTGGTTGATTCCTCGGGACTCCGCGCCTGTGGCTTGCCTACCTTGCACCGAAGAGGAAACTTGCACTCTACGCCCGCCTGGCGCCCGCCTAGCCTTGGTCGTCATGGCTCACGTCAGCTGAGCCTCATGAGGTAGCTGCATAGATCTCTCTACCCCTTAGGAGCCCTCCTGAGGAGGCCGACTCCTTCGGGGGTCTTGGCATCTTCTGCCTTGCAATGCTTGGACCCTCGCGAGGATCTGGCTGTGTTGTTGTTGAAGCTGGGCCGTACCAGTCTGTCGATGGAGCCACGTGGTGGGCCGCAGGCAGGCAGGACTGGATACCCCAAGTCCAGGATGCCGATAGTAGCCCCAGGGCCCAAGGCGCGCTCGGACTTGGCTTCCAGGCGAAGCCAAAGGGCAAGTGCGGAGTGCCACAGGCCCTAACCGCCTGCGGCCTTGATGACATGTGGCGATTGATTGGACATGGGTGACTCCATTTCCCCATGCTGCCTCGACAACTGCTCGACTTGAGAACTGCATGTTGCATGCATAAAGTATCATCATTACTAGAAATCATGGGAGGCCGACGATTTACCTTCTCCCTACTATAAGCGTGCGAGCGGGTGGAGCCCCTCCTCGTTTCTCTTTCGTCTTGCTCCCGCTCGCTTCTATCTTCTCCGTCTTGCTCCCATGGCGCCGATCAGGAGGTTCTCTGCGGCAGAGAAAGGGAAGGCCCCTAGGGAGGAGCCGGACCCTCTCCCGCCAAAGAAGCAACTCAACCTCCACGGCGATGCTGGCACGAGGCGAGAGGTGGCCAGGCCTTGGCAATCGAGGCCTCCGCCTGGCTTCCCCCTCCCTTTCTACGCCCGGGCGCAAGGTGAAGGAGTGCGCCATCGAGTGGTGCCTCGCGAGGATGGCAAGGCCGCCATTGCCCTACTGTCCGCGCCACGGACCCACGCCGAAGATTGCTCGCGCGAATTCGTGGTGTGGGCGGTGATGCCTCCCGATACCTAGATCTGGTTCCCGCGGTTCTTCGCCAGCGAACTGCCTCCGAGGGGACCGGTGGAGCTGTGGCTGCAGCACATGGGGTGCAGCAGCCTAGCCACCGCGGCTGAGGTCGAGGTGGTGTCGTCCGGGGACGTCTTCATGACGCGAGGATGGGGCCAGGTCGCCCGGGCCTGCCAAGCGGAGGGAGCCCTGGCGATCCACTTCGAGTAAGACGGCGCGGCCACCTTGTTCTTCAAGGTCATCAACGAGCAAGGTGAACGGCTGGAGTGCTGCCCCGGAGGAGAAAACTCACGGGACGCTGTGATGGGCGTTGGATATGCCGCTACCCCCTTCAGCACTTCGTCCAGCAGTAGCGACGATCCTGGGAATCCAACGACTCTCCTGAGCCCAGCAACTCTTCGGAGTTGAGCAACAACATCTATGTGCTGCCGAGCTCCCGCTTGGGTAGGAGTGCTGCTGCGGCTGCCGCCCGGCGTCGTCAGCGTTGCCGCAAGGCCCTGTAGTTGTTTCTCCCGTGCAAGATGAAAATCAGCCCCATGGGGCTTGTAAGGACCGAGATGTATCCAATACTGTTGTTTCCTTTTGCCTTTGTAATCGATGTGCGTATACCAATCCGGCTGAGTCCCCCCCCCCTTTTCTCTTCCCTAGAAAGTGTGGCACTCTACGCCGGCATGACCCAATCCCTAGGCAGGCTTCAGCCGTCGCTAGTATGCCAAGTCGCGATGCCGTGGTCAAGTCTAGGAGGTGAGCCGCCCAAGGTCCGGTAAGAGCTCGTGAGACGCGATGCTCACGAGGTCCCCCTTGGCGTGCAAGAAGCTGCGTGGAGAGTTGAAAAGGGGAGTTGAACCGCCCAAGTGGAACTGCCGAGTGAGGCGTGTGGAGAGAAACTAGTGTCGTAGCGAGCTAAGACTTATCTTTTGCGGTCCGAGCCATCGGAGAGGCAATGCTTGCCGTCGCACCTGTGGTGCAACCAGGCGCATCCCGTCTTGGCCATTCTCTTGCCTCGCTTGCCAAGGTGCTCTACGTCCTCGGGACCCAGCCCTCGAGCGAGCTCAACCACCGCTGGTATGCCAGGTCGTGATGCCATGGTCAAGGCCAGGGGTGAGGCTGGAGATCCAGTAGGATCTCCCGAGACGCGATGCTCGGGAGGCCCCCCTTAAACGTGCAAGCGACTCACGCGGCTGGACGGTGGTCGTCTGGGCCGACCCTTGGCTCATCACAGAGTGATCCTGCAAGTCAGATGACAAAGGAGGCCAAGAGTTCCAAGCGTGGGATGGAGGCATCGAGCACCATGCGAGGTGGTGTACACGAAGCGGGCCGCGAACCAGAGCTCGATCCCCGGGTTTATCAGCATTGCAGGGATGGACCCGAGCACAAGCGCCATGCCAATATGTGTGCTATACGGAAATGGCGTTAGTCAGATGCATCAGGTCCATGAGGCGGAGGTCACGAGGTGACAATCATAGATAAATTCACGGAAACGATTAAATAATCCTGGTGAGTGCAAAACGATACATGCCGTAGGGACAGACCCACACGGCCTGGGATGATGCAGCCGAGGGGCGCCCCAAAACTGAACGAACTAGGAAGATGTCACATGGTACCGTTGTTGAAGTAGCCAAAAAACGCGTGCTGCTGAAACCGTTCGTCATGAGCCGCTCCGGTGCTGGGCCTCGGGAGGCTCGAAGGGACCAGAAGGCTCCTGAGGGTACTCCTCCATTTCCGCCAGGATTTCCTGGCGCCTGGTCTCGCAGGCCACTTGAGTGTCTCTCAAGCAGCGCTGGAACACCTCAGCCACGCCCACGAGGCCGAAAGGCATGCAGACGTAGCTGTGGGGCGGTCCCTCGCATCGGCCGACACGAGACAGCCACATGAGCTACCGAGATGTGGCCTTGTTGAGCCCAGGGATGTCGATGCAGACGCGGAACTCCTTACCCTCGCTAGGGCAGCGAGCTCTGCCTCATGGCAGGAGACGATCGCCTTGCAGAACCCTTCCTTCCAGAATCTCCTCGATCGCCTTGCTGATGAACTCCTGAGTGCCTGGTGCCTCACGCCTGCTACCTTCTCCAGGGAAGCGTGCTCTGAAGAGCGCCTCCACATGGTGCCCGAGCGCCGCTCTCACGACATTGGCCAGGTCTGAGGCCCTCCAGAGGAGAGCCCACGAGCCCAGCCTGAGAGGGGCGCCAGGCGCACCTTCCTATGCGATGGGTGATGGTGCCGCACCTAGAGACGTGAGGCTTAGTGCTGTGTCCTCGAGCAATGCTTCCTCACGAGACCCCTGGCTCAGCTATAGCTTCTTTGTCTTGGGGGCGGCCTCAGGAGGGAGGGCGCCGTCTTTGTCTTCAGGGTTCTCAACTGCTGCAGCCTGGAAAGAGTGCTCGAGGGAGCACACCGCATCCTTCTCCTAACAGGTGACCGTGATGATGCCGCCGCTTCCTGGCATCCTGAGGATATTGTAGCCGTGGTGCATGGCCGCCATGAACATGGCCAGCGCTGGATACCCGAGGATGGCGTTGTAGGGCAGGCGGATGTCGGCGACGTCGAAGTCGATGAGCTCGGTGCGATAGTTGTTGCGCTCTCCGAAGGTGACCGGGAGGCAAACCTGCCCGATCGGGTGTGTCGATCCGTTGGTCACTCCTGAGAATGGCTTGGTGTGGTGCAGCTGGTAGTATGGCACTTGGAGTCCGTCGAACGTCTGGACGGAGAGAACATTCAGCCCTGCTCCTCCATCAATGAGAGTCTTGGTGACAGTTACGTTGCTGATGACGGGGGAGCAGAGCATGGGGAGCGCGCCAGCAGTGGCCGCGCACTTGAGCCGGTCTGAGGAGTCGAAGGCGATGGCGCACTTGGACCACTTGAGAGGCCGAGTTGCCTCAAGCTTGGGGAGCGCCAATTGACCTCGTGCGCGAACTGCTTGACGACACGGTGAGAAGCTGGGGCATGTGAGCCACCCAAGATGCAGGCGATGGCTCGCGGCTCCTGGAAGCACCCATCCCCCTCGTCCTGATGGTGAACTTCATTCCTTCTTGGTGGTGGAGGCAGAGGAGGCAAGGTTGCGTTGCCCTAAGGGCGGTCCTCATGAGGTTGCTCCCTCCAGTTGCCCTCGCGAGGCTGGTCCTGCCAGCGGTCCTCACGAGGCTGGTGGCGCCACTTCTAACGGAGATCGCTTCCATCCCAGCGTCCTCCACCTCGGCCACCTCCGCGACCGTAGCCCCGATCGTTGCGCTCGCTGCGTCAAACAAGGCGCCCGTCATGGAGAGCCCTGAGCTCCTGGCAGTCGCTGGTGTTGTGGATGTAGACATTATGGAAGGCACAGAACGGCCGCTTGCCCTTGGATGACTCAGGGTGGTCGTAGCCGCGCTTGGTCTCTGGCTCTGCCGCAAGCACGGCTGGCCCCTTGCGCTTCGTGTCCTTGGTCTTGGTCTTCTTGTCTTCTAGATTAGCGTCAGGGAGCTCGAGGAGGGAGAGGCGTCCCTCCTCAGCCCTCGCGCACTTGTTCGCCATGTTGAATATCTCTAGAGTAGTGCAGAGGTCCTCGTGGATGGCGAGCTCCTCCTTAATCTTGCGTCACGGACGCCATCGGTGAATGCAGAGATGATGGACTCGTCCTACACCTTGGGGATCTTGAGGCGAACGTTGTTGAAGCGCTGGAGGTACTTATGCAACATCTCCCCAGGCTGCTGCTTGACGTTACACAGGTCGCCCGCAGCCGGCGGACAGTCGCGAGTGCCCTGGAAGTTGGCGATGAAGCATCTGTGCATCTCCACCCAGGAAGAAACCAACCCCTCGGTCAGGTTCAGGAGCCAAGAATGCGTGCCATCCTTGAAGGCCATTGGAAACCAGTTTGCCATGATCTTCTCGTCGCTGTTGGCCGCCTCGATGCTCAGCTCGTAGAGCTATAGGGACTTGGTGGGGTCTGCGGTGCCATCGTAGCGTGGAGGCAGGTCAAGCTTGAACTTTCTCGGCCAGACGATGTTGCGGAGCTCTGTAGTGAATGCACGGCATCCTGCCGTGGACAATGGAGGTCGTCCAGTGGGTGGAATGTAGTCTTGGTGCACGCGTGCCACCACCTACTGTGGCGGCTCGTGAGCCTGGTGCTGGGGCGCTGGAAGCACGCGCGCCTCTCCTTGGGGACGTTGAAACACCTAGCAGCTCACGCCGTCCCAAGCCGGTGTCGGGCATTGCGGGTCGCGCCGTGGAGCCACATGCATTGGCTCCACGATGGCGCCCGGGCCGGAGGAGGAGGAGGAGCCCCGTGCGCGACGTCGCCCGCTGCAGGTGGTTGCTGAGGCACCGAGTGAGCCGGCCCGTTGGAGCCCCCGTGCGCGACGCTGATGGGCTCGGTAATGCGCTCGAGCCACTCCTTGTAGAGGTCACCCACTGGGCGGTACCGAAGGAGCTCCTGCACCGTGAGAAGAGCAGCCTGCGCGTCCACCTAGTCGCAGCGCGCGTGGGATGACGAAGCTGCTGGGGTGAGTGACGGATAGCGGTGCGGCCATCACGGTGCACCGACGGGTGCAACGATGAAGCTTGCTGCTCATGGCCGGCATGGCGTGTGGCGGAGTTGGCCACCGGAGAAGGAGCGCGGCACGCGCAGCCGTTAACCGCTGGAGCCGTCTGAGCGACGCGGGCGGCGACCGTGGCCCGACGCTCGGCGCGAGCCCTGCGCGCATCGGCCATGGAGATGTCGGAGAAGTGGCGGATCAAACGACGGAAGAGAGGATCCGACGCACCCCTACCTGGTACGCCAAATGTCGGATTTCGGGGTCCGTCAACCCGTGAGAGGTTCGAACACTGGGTGCGTGCGGAGATCTCAACCTGCCCAGCCTGCCTACTCGCGATCCTCCCTAGCCTAGCGCGAAGAGCTCACAGAGAAATGAAGACACATAGGTTTATACTGGTTCGGGCCACCATTGTGGTGTAATACCCTACTCAAGTGTGGTGCGGTGGATTGCTTCGAGGGGCTATGGATGAACTAGTTACAAGGATGAACAAGCCTCAGGAGGTGAGGTGTTCTTGAGCTGGTGTGATGCTCTGGGGGGGATCGATCTCTCTCTATGGTGGTGGCTAAGTCCTATATATAGTTCCTTGGTCCTCCTCCCAAATATGAGCGGGAAGGGACTCCACAACGACGGGATTTGAGAGGGGACAAGTAGTACAGTCTATCCTGACAAAAGTAGTCTTCGCCTGTGGAAAGCCTTTGGCCGTGACGCTGCGCTGGACTCAGTGATGACCTCAGTCCTGCCGTCCTGGCGGTCTTGGTCACGTTGCACCAGAATGGAAACCTTTGGTTGATTCCTCGGGACTCCGCGCATGTGGCTTGCCTCCCTTGCACCAAAGAGGAAACTTGCACCCTGCGCCCGCCTGGCGCCCTCCTGGCCTTGGTCGTCATGGCTCACATCAGCCGAGCCTCATGAGGTAGCCGCATAGATCTCTCTGCCCCTTAGGAGCCCTCCTGAGGAGGCCGACTCCTTCGAGGGTCTTAGCGTCGTCCGCCTCGTGAGGCTTGGCCCCTCGCGAGGGTCTGGCTGTGTTGTTGTTGAAGCTAGGCCATACCAGGCCATCGATGGAGCGACGTGGTGAGCCGCAGGCAGGCAGGAGTGGATACCCCCAAGTCCAGGACGCCGACATATGCAAAGCCACAAGCTTGGGGATTCTATGTTTTATGAAGATGATATGTTTAGTCCCCCAAGTT
The DNA here is from genome assembly GCF_002162155.2 of Triticum dicoccoides. NCBI lineage: Eukaryota > Viridiplantae > Streptophyta > Magnoliopsida > Poales > Poaceae > Triticum > Triticum dicoccoides. The sequence continues at coordinate 342,515,663 of NC_041383.1, read as the reverse complement.
TTGATGAGAATATTTATTATGATAAAAGCATGCTTCCTATTTGTGATGATTATATTGATGAAAGTGGGTTTGGAAGAGTGTCAACTTTAGGAAGTAATGATCCCACTATTTTGGAGGATGTTGAATATTATTGTGATAATTATGAAAGTGGATTTGGAGAGGTCATGACTTTATTTAGTGATGAATCCACTAGTTCGGAAGAGGTTCCAATTGATTATGAGAACAAAGTTGGTATCTATGATCATTATTGTGATGAATTGTATGCTATTAGGAATAATTATAACCATGAAACTTGTCATCATGATTTTAGTTTTCAATTGGATTATGCCTCACATGATAATTATTTTGTTGAGTTTGCTCCCACTACTATTCCTGAGAAGAAATTTGCTTATGTGGAGAGTAGTAAATTTTCTATGCTTGTAGATGATGAAAAGAATGCTTTATGTGATGGCTATACTCTTGAATTCATTCATGATGCTACTGAAAATTATTATGAGGGAGTAATATATGCTTGTAGGAATTGCAATAATATCAAGTTTCCTCTCTATGTGCTTAAAGTTTTGAAGTTATGCTTGTTTTGCCTTCCTATGCTAGTAGATTCTTGTTCCCATAAGTTGTTTGCTCACAAAATCCCTATGCATAGAAAGTGGGTTGTACTTAAATGTGTTAGTCATATTCTTCATGATGCTCCTGTTATGTTTCAATTCTTATCTTTTATGTGAGCATCATTGAAATCATCATGCCTAGCTAGGGCCATTAAACGTTAGCGCTTGTTGGGAGGCAACCCAATTTTATTTTTGTTCTTTGCTTTTTGTTCATGTTTAGTAATAAATAATTCATCTAGCCTCTGCTTAGATGTGGTTTTATGTTTTAATTAGTGTTTGTGCCAAGTAGAACCTTTGGGAAGACTTGGGTCAAGTCTATGCGATCTTGCTGTAAAAAAATAGAAACTTTTGCGCTCACAAGATTAGCTTCCATGTTTTACTGGAGAGTGATTTTAGGTTTATTCTTTTTGAAGATGATTAATAGACAAATTCCTCAGGTCCACCAATTTATTTCAGAATTTTTGGAGTTCCAGAAGTATTCGAATTATATAGATTACTACAGATTGTTCTGTTTTTGACAGATTCTGGTTTCATTGTGTTGTTTGCTTATTTTCATGAAACTATGAGTAGTATTGGAGGGTATGAACCATGTAGAAGTTGTAATATAGTTGATATTACACCAGTATGAATTTAGAATGAGTTCACAACAGTACCTAAGTGGTGATTTATTTTCTTATACTAACGGAGCTTACGAGTTTTCTGTTGAGTTTTGTGTTGTGAAGTTTTCAAGTTTTGGGTAAAGATTCGATGGACTATGGAATAAGGAGTGGCAAGAGCCTAAGCTTGGGAATGCCCAGGGCACCCCAAGGTAATATTCAAGGACAACTAAGAGCCTAAGCTTGGGGATGCCCCGGATGGCATCCCCTCTTTCGTCTTCATTCATCGGTAACTTTACTTGGAGCTATATTTTTATTCACCACACGATATGTGTTTTGCTTGGAGCGTCATGTCATTTTATTTTGTTTTGCTTGTTGTTTGTATAAAATACCAAGATCTAAAATTATTAAATGTTAGAGAGTCTTCACATAGTTGCATAATTAGTTGACTAGTCATTGATCTTCACTTATATCTTTCGGAGTAGTTTGTCATTTGCTCTAGTGCTTCACGTATATCTTTTTAGAGCACAGTGGTGGTTTTATTTTGAGGAAATAGATGAACTCTCATGCTTCACTTATATTATTTTGAGAGTCTTTAGAACAGCATGGTAATTTGATTTGGTTACAAAATTAGTCCTAATATGATGGGCATCCAAGTTGGGTAAAATAAAAACATTCATATGGAGTGCATTAAACCCTATGATAAATTTGATACTTGATAATTGTTTTGAGATATAAAGGTGGTAATGTTAGAGTCATGCTAGTTCGGTAATTATGAAATTGAGGAATACTTGTGTTAAAGTTGGCAAGTCCCGTAGCATGCACGTATGGTGAACGTTGTGTGACAAATTTGAAGCATGGGGTGTTCTTTGATTGCCTTCCTTATGAGTGGAGGTCGGGATCGCGCGATGGTTAACTCCTTCCAACGCTTCCCCTAGGAGCATGTGTAGTATTACTGTGCTTCGAGGGCTACTAAACTTTTGCAATAAGTATATGAGTTCTTCATGACTAATGTGAGTCCATGGATTATATGCACTCTTACCCTTCCGCAATTTTCTAGCCTCTACGGTACCGTGCATTGCCCTTTCTCACCTTGAGAGTTGGTGCAAACTTCGCCAGTGCATCCAAACCCCGGGAAACGATACGCTCTATCACATATAAACCTCCTCATATCTTCCTCAAAACAGCCACCATAACTACCTATTATGGCATTTCATAGCCATTCCGAGATATATTGCCATGCAACTTTCCACCGTTTCGTTTATTATTACATGCTCCATCATTGTCATATTGCTTTGCATGATCATGTAGTTGACATCGTATTCGTGGCAAAGCCATCATTCTTAATTTTTTCACATATGTCCCTCTTGATTCATTGCATATCCCGGTACACCGTCGGAGGCATTCAGATAGAGTCATATCTTGTTCTATGTATCGAGTTGTAATTCTTGAGTTGTAAGTAAATAAAATTGTGATGATCTTCATTATTAGAGCATTGTTCCAGTGAGGAAAGGATGATGGAGACTATGATTCCCCCACAAGTCGGGATGAGACTCCGGACGAAATAAAAAAAGAGAGAGAGAGAAAAATAGGCCAAAGAAGCCCAAATAAAAAAAAGGGGAGAGAAAAAAAAGAGGCCAAAGAAGCCCAAATAAAAAAATAATGAGATAAAAAGAGAGAAGGGACAATGTTACTATCCTTTTACCACACTTGTGCTTCAAAATAGCACCATGTTGTTCCTAGAGAGAGTCTCTTGAGTTATCACTTTCATATACTAGTGGGAATTTTTCATTATAGAACTTGGCTTGTACATTCCAACGATGGGCTTACTCAAAATGCCCTAGGTCTTCGTGAGCAGGCAAGTTGGATGCACACCCACTTAGTTTCTTTTTGACGAGCTTTCATACATTTATAGCTCTAGTGCATCTGTTGCATGTCAATCCCTACTCCTCGTATTGACATCAATTGATGGGCATCTCCATAGCCCGTTGATTAGCTGCGTCAATGTGAGACTTTCTCCTTTTTTGTTTTCTCACATAATCCCTATTATCATACTCTACTCCACCCATAGTGCTATGTCCATGGCTTACGCTCATGTATTGCGTGAGGGTTGAAAAGGCCGAAGCGCGTTAAAAAGTATGAACCAATTGCTTGGCTGAAACCGGGGTTGTGCATGATGGGAGCATATTGTGTGACGAAAATGAAGCATGACAAAACTATATGATTTTGTAGGGATAAGCTTTCTTTGGCTATGTTATTTTGATAAGACATAAACTGCTTGGTTAGCATGCTTGAAGTATTACTATTTTTATGTCAATATTAAACTTTTGTTTTTAATCTTATGGATCCGAATATTCTTGCCACAATAAAGAAGATTACATTGATAAATATGTTAGGTAGCATTCCACATCGAAAATTATGTTTTTATCATTTACCTACTCGAGGATGAGCAGGAATTAAGCTTGGGGATGCTTGATGCGTCTCCAACGTATCTATAATTTTTGGTTGCTCCCAGCTATTATACTATCTGTTTTGGATGTTTAATGGGCTTTATTATACACTTTCATATTATTTTTTGGGACCAACCTATTAACTGAAGGGTCAGTGCAAATTGTTGTTTCTTTGCCTATTTCAGTGTTTCGCAGAAAAGGAATATCAAACGGAATCGAAACATAATGAAACCTTCGGGAGAGTGATTTTTGGAACAAACGTGATCCAGAGGACTTGGATTGGACGTCAAGAAAGAAGCGAGGAGGCCACGAGGCAGGGCGGCGCGCCTGCCCCCTGGGCGCGCCCCCATCCTCGTGGGCCCCTCGCAGCTCCACCGACCTACTTCTTCCTCCTATATATACCCATATACCCCGAAAACAACCAAGAGCACCATAGATCGGGAGTTCCGCCGACGCAAGCCTCTGTAGCCACCAAAAACCAATCGGGGCCCTGTTCCGGCACCATCCCAGAGGGGGATCCCTCACCGGTGGGCATCTTCTTCATACGGGCACTCTTTGTGACGAGGAGGGAGTAGTTCACCCTCGGGGCTGAGGGTATGTACCAGTAGCTATGTGTTTGATCTCTCTCTCGTGTTCTTGATTTTGCACGATCTTGATGTATCGCTAGCTTTGCTATTATAGTTGGATCTTATGATGTTTCTCCCCCTCTACTCTCTTGTAATGGATTGAGTTTTCCCTTTTAAGTTATCTTATCAGATTGAGTTTTGAGGATTTGAGAACACTTGATGTATGTCTTGCATGTGCTTATTTGTGCTGACAACAGGATATTCACGTGATCTACTTGATGTATGTTTTGGTGATCAACTTGCGGGTTCGGTGACCTTGTGAACTTATGCATAGGGGTTGGCACACGTTTGCGTCTTGACTCTTTGATAGAAACTTTGAGGCACTCTTTGAAGTACTTTGTGTTGGTTGAATAGATGAATCTGAGATTGTGTGATACATATCATATAATCATACCCATGGATACTTGAGGTGACATTGGAGTATCTAGGCGACATTAGGGTTTTGGTTGATTTGTGTCTTAAAGTGTTATTCTAGTACGAAATCTATGATAGATCGAACGGAAAGAATAGCTTCATCTTATTTTACTACAGACTCTTGAATAGATCGATCAAAAAAGATCACTTTGAGGTGGTTTCGTACCCTACAATAATCTCTTCGTTTGTTCTATGCTATTAGGGACTTTGGAGTGACTCTTTGTTGCATGTTGAGGGATTGTTATATGATCCAATTATGTTATTATCGTTGAGAGAACTTGCACTAGTGAAAGTATGAACCCTAGGCCTTGTTTTGAAGCATTGCAATATCGTTTGTGCTCACTTTTACCACTTGTTACCTTGCTGTTTTTATATTTTCAGATTACAAATACTCATATCTACCATCCATATTGCACTTGTATCACCATCTCTTCGCCGAACTGGTGCACTTATACAATTTACCATTGTATTCGGTGTGTTGGGGACACAAGATGTCGGATGTCGGGTTCCGGCAAAACCCTTAAGGTTCGAACTCTGGGGTGCGCACGAAGATCTTCTCCCTACCGAAACACGCCCACAACCTCGCCGCGATTCTAAGCTAGCACGATGAAAAACACAAGGGACACAAGATTTATATAGGTTCGGGCCACCGTTGTGGTGTAATACCCTACTCCTGTGTGTGGTGTGGTGGATTGCCTCTTGGGCCGATGATGAACAGTACAGAGGAAGAACAGCCTCGCGAGACGTGTTCTTGTGGTGGTGAGGTGTTCTGCTTAGGAAGGATTTGATCGGATCCCCTTCTACTGTGGTGTGTATCTCTATTTATAGAGGCCCTGGTCCTCTTCCCGAATATTGAGGAGGAAGGAAGCCACCAACTGCCATTTTGAAAGGGGACAACTAGTACGAGCTATCCTAACTAAACATGGTCTTCGATTGCCAAAGTCACTGGTGATGACGTCGTCTTGGGCTCCATGGTGACCTCCGTCCTGCCGCTCTGTTAGCCTTGGTCTCATTGCACCGATATGGAAACCTTTGCTTGATGCCTCAGTACTTCGTGCTTGCGCTTGCTCCTTTGCACCAAAGAGGAAACAAGGACACTCCGCAGGCCGGCGCCCACCTGGCGCCCACCTGGTCTTGATCGTCATGGCTTGCGTCATGAGCACCTCGCGAGGTACCCCTTGCCTTGATCTCTCCGCATCCTCGCGAGCCTGCCTGGTGAGGCTGCCCCTGAGGAGGCCTTGCATTGTCCGCCCCGTGAGGCTTGGCCCCTTGCGAGGGTCTTGAACTTGGGTTAATGAAGACGGGCCGCACTAGGCTGCTAGTGAGCCACGCTGCAGGCCATAGGCAGGCAAGTCTGGGGACCCCCGTTCCCAGAACACCGACAGTAGCCCCCAGGCCCAAGGCGTGCTCGGACTTGGCTTAGCAGCGAAGCCAAAGGGCAAGTGCAGAGTGCCACGGGCCCTAATTGCCTGCGGCCTTGGTCACTGTGTGGCGGTTGATTGGATGTGGGCATCTCCGCTTCCCCATGCTGCCTCGGCAACTGCCCGATTTAACGAGTCCCTGCTGCATGCAAAAAGGGTCATCATTACTTGTGATCGTGGAGGTCGATGGTTGGCCTCCCCTTGACTATATGTACGGAGAGGCATGAGCCCCCATTGTCCATCTCTTCTCGCTCCGCCTGCTTCTTCTCCCTTGCTCCTCCTCCATTCTTGATGCCAATGGCACCGATCCACCGGTTCTCAGCCGAAGAGAAAGGAAAGCCCCCCCGGAAGGGGCCTGACCCGCTCCCACCGAAGAAACAACCGGTCCATGGCCGCCGTGACGAGGTTGTGAGGCCGGAGATGACGAGGACTTGGTGCGAGCGGCCACCTCCTGGGTTCCCGCTACCCTTGTACGCCCGGTCCGAGGGCCCTGGAGAAGGAGATGGCGGGTGACGGTGTCCGTGATGCCGGTGACGTCGACGAGCCATGGCGGCGCGCGCCGTTGCTCCTGGATTCCAAGCTGCGGACTCCTCTTGCGAGCTCGTGCTCCACACCGCGATGCCTCCAAGCACCTGGATCCGCTTCCCCCCATTCTTCGCCTTCGAGATGCCGTCGAGGGGGCCTCTCGAGCTTTGGCTACAGCACGCCGACTGCATCACTCCGGCGACCGATGCGGAGGTTGAAGTCATCGCTTCGGGCTAAGTCTTCATGACCCGAGGCTGGGGCGAGATCGCCCGGGTCTGCCGAATAGGGGCTGCCCTCGTGATTCATTTCGAATACGATGGCGCCTCCTTGATGTTCTTCAAGGTCTTCGACGCAGAAGGCCGCCGGCTGGAGTGCTACCCCAGAGGAAGCAGCCGAGACATCGACGTGGCAAGGGCTAGGCCTGCCACCCGCTTCCCCAACGGCTCCTCTAGCAGCAGTGGCGATGCTTGGGAGTCCAGTGACTCTCCCGAGCTCTTCACGACTCTGGAGACGAGCAACGACAGCTACGTTCCCTAGAGCTCGCGTCGTGCTCGGAGTAAGGAGGTTGCATTAGGACGCCAGCGCGACTGATCTGGATGGGGTTGGAGCTGGCCTCCCATGGCCCACTGTTGATGATGGCGTCGGCCAAGGAGGCGCGTGTAGTTAGGTCTCTTTAGGATTCGCGTCTTTTGTTCCCTGCGAGGAATCGAGAAAAAACCCAGTGGGGGCCTGTAAAGTGTCCGCGATGTCTTTTGTTGATATTATCCTTATTATGAAGTGGTGCAAATGCTTGTTCTGTCCCAGCTTGGTTCCCCCTTTCTAACCTCATGACTACTTGGTGCTCTACGCTGGCAGGTCCCCGGGAAGGCTTCAGCCGTCGCTGGTATGCCAGGTCGCGGTGCCGTGGTCAAGGCAAGGAGGTGAGCGGCCCGAGGTCCAGTAAGAGCCCCTGAGGCGCGATGCTCAAGAGGTCCCCTTTAGTGCACAAGCAGTCGTCGAAAGATGAGAAAGGAAGGCAACGTCGCTGTTGCAGAGCCGCATTAAGTGGAGATTTTGTGTCGCTTCAGTCAGCTATTCCTAGTGCGAAACTATCTCAAAAACATGGAGTCGTTCCTTCGCATTGCTCCGGACTTGGACGTCGGCCGCTGGGATGCAGCTGGGTTAGGCCATCGCGAGCTTCCTCTCTCTTGCCCACACTCTCCTTAGTGCTCTACGTCCTCAGGTCCCGGCCCTCGAGCGAACTTAGCCGCCGCTGGTATGCCAGGTCGTGATGCCATGGACAAGGCCAGGGGGTGAGGGCTGGAGACCCAGTAAGAGCTCCTGAGTCACAATGCTCAGGAGCCCCCCTTTTAACGTGCAAGCGGATCACACGGGAAAGAAAGAGAGAGCTCGTGGTGCCATCCGCTGTTGACCTCAGGAGGTTCCTGCAATCCAACACGAGAAGAGCAGGGGTTTCCATTATGATTGCCGGCCGATCATTGGTTGCTCCAAGAGAGTGGTGAGGGCATTGAGGGCCTAGTGAGGTGGCACTTGCGGGGCTATCGCGGGCCAGAGCTCGGCCACTCAGATTTGTTGACGTTGCAGGGACGGACCCATGCGCAAGCGTCGTGCCAGCGTGAGCGGCTCCAAAGGTAGGTGTCAATTGAGCAGGCGATAATCATAGGAAGGTTAAGCATGAAAGGCAAATCAACTTGGATAAATGCAGGAGGGATACATGCCGCTGGGTCAGGCCCGAGCAGCTTGGGGATGATGCAGCACGAGGGGTGCCCCAGCAAGGTAAATTAAAGAAATAAGAAAAAGGGATACACGCCGCAGGGACAGACCCATGCGACTTGGGAATGATTCAGCCCTGAGGCCGCTCCCAGCTGAAATGAACTCGAAAGATGTCACCTGATACCATTGTAGAGGGGGTGTTGAGTAGCTTAAGATGCACCGTGAAGAGACCGATCCTCACGAACCACCGGATCCCTGAGCCTCGGGAGGCTCTGGGGGCCCCGGTGGTTCCTCGAGGACCATCTCCATCTCCGCCAGGACCGTGCAATGTGTGGCCTCCTGAGCTGCCAAAATGCTCCGCAGATGGCACTGGTGAGTAGCAGCCGCGTTCGGCAGGCCGAAAGGCATGCGAACGTAGCTGTGCGGCGGACCCTCGCAACGTCCCATGCGTGAGGGCCAGAAGCGCTCCTGAGACGGGCTCGGTTGAGCCCTGGGTAGTCAATGCAGACGCGCAGCACGCCATCCTCGCCTGGATGGGGAGCTACGCCAGGTAAACAGCGATCGCCGCGTATGACTCTTGATTCCCGAAGCTCCTAAGTGATCTTGGTGATGAACTCCTGAGGCTTGGGCTTTCCTTGCCCCATGCCTTCCTGAGGGAAACATGCTGCAAAGCACGCCTCTAAGCGGTACCCGAGAGGCTCCCTCGTGATCTTGGCAAAGTCTGAGGCCCTCCAGAAGAGAGCCCCCGAGCCCTGCCCGAGGAGGGCGCCAGGCGCGCTTTCCTATGTGATGGAGGGAGGCTCTCCTTGCACGGGCGCGGATCCTGATGCGATGCTTCCTAAGGTGCCAACCTCCTGAGGCCTTGAGCTAGGAGATGTCTTCTTCTTCTTGGGAACTGCCTCAGGAGGGTTCTCGCCCTTGCTTTCTGGGTCCTCGGTCGATGCAGCTTGAAAGGCGCGCTCGAGGGAGCACATCGCATCCTTCTCTTCGCAGGGGACTGTGATGATTCCGCCGCTTCCTGGCATCTTGAGGACATTGTAGCCATGGTGGGTCACCGCCATGAACTTGGCCAGGGCTGGATACCCGAGGATGGCATTTTATGGCAGGCGAATGTGGGCAACGTTGAAGTTGACCAGCTCCGTCCGGAAGTTGTCGTGGGTGCCAAAGGCCACAGGAAGGCGGATCTACCCCAAGGTGCTGGAGGAACCGCCCCCAACGCCCGAAAAGGGCTTGCTGGGTCGGAGCCGTTCCAGTGGTACATGGAGGAGGCTAAAGGCCTCCACCGGGAGCATGTTGAGGCTCGCGCCGCCGTTGATCAGGGTCTTGGGGACGGCCACCTGGCAGATGGTGGGCGTGCAAAGCATTCGGAGCGCATCCGAGTAGGCGATGTTGACGGGGTGATCGTCTGATTTGAAGGTCAGGTCGGCCTTGGGTGCCGCCCAACCCGGAGGAGCTCCCTGCCACGTGAGGGCGGCGCCGATCTGGCGGAAGAACAACTTGACGTGGCGGCCCGAGGGTGGCACCTGCGAGCCACCCAGGAGAGCTGTGATGACCGGGGGCGCCGGCACAACGTTCTGGGTGAGGAAAAGGTTGCGCATCTCCTCCCAGGAGGCCATAGAAGATGTTGGCAGGTGGAGCAGCCAAACGAGCGGGACGCCGGTGAGGGCCATGGGAAACCAGTTGCCCATGACCTTGTCGTCGCCTCCGGACTAGAGGACGGCCTCTTGGTATGCTAGCAGGAAAGCCAGCGGATCCGTCGCACTGTTGTAGCGTGGCGGCATGTCTTGCTTGAACGTGTGCGGCCATTGCACCTGCCGCAAGGCGGGGGCCAAGGCTCAGAGCCCCTTGGCCCCAGCGCTGGCATCGGCCGCCGGAGTCGGAGGAGCATTGTCCGCCATGAGGGTGAAGTGCGGTGTTGGTGGAGAGCGAGCCGACGGAAGGGAGAGCTCCGGCGCACCCCTACCTCGCGCGCCAAATGTCGGATATCGGGTTCCGGCAAAACCCTTAAGTTTGGAACTCTGGGGTGCGCACGAAGATCTTCTCCCTACCGAAACACGCCCACAACCTCGCCGCGATTCTAAGATAGCACGATGAACAACACAAGAGATACAAGATTTATACAGGTTCAGGCCACCGTTCTATTGTAATACTCTACTCCTGTGTGTGGTGTGGTGGATTGCCTCTTGGGCTGATGATGAACTGTACAGAGGAAGAACAGCCTCGCGAGACATGTTCTTGTGGTGGTGAGGTGTTGGAAATATGCTCCAGAGGCAATAATAAATTAGTTATTATTATTATATTTCCTTGTTCATGATAATCGTTTATTATTCATGCTATAATTGTATTGATAGGAAACTCAAATACATGTGTGGGTACATAGACAACACCATGTCCCAAGTAAGCCTCTAGTTGACTAGTTCGTTGATCAATAGATGGTTACGGTTTCCTGACCATGGACATTGGATGTCTTTGATAACGGGATCACATCATTAGGAGAATGATGTGATGGGCAAGACCCAATCCTAAGCCTAGCACAAAGATCGTGTAGTTCGTATGCTAAAGCTTTTCTAATGTCAAGTATCATTTCCTTAGACCATGAGATTGTGCAACTCCCGGATACTGTAGGAATGCTTTGGGTGTACCAAACGTCACAACATAACTGGGTGGCTATAAAGGTGCACTACGGGTATCTCCGAAAGTGCATGTTGGGTTGGCACAAATCAAGACTGGGATTTGTCACTCCGTGTGACGGAGAGGTATCTCTGGGCCCACTCGGTAGGACATCATCATAATGTGCACAATGTGACCAAGTAGTTGATCACGGGATGATGTGTTACAGAACGAGTAAAGAGACTTGCCGGTAACGAGATTGAACAAGGTATCGGGATACCAACGATCGAATCTTGGGCAAGTACTATACCGGTAGACAAAGCGAATTGAATACAAGATTGATTGAATCCTCGACATCGTGGTTCATCCGATGAGATCATCGTGGAACATGTGGGAGCCAACGAGGGTATCCACATCCCGCTGTTGGTTATTGGCCGGAGAGTTGTCTCGGTCATGTCTGCATGGTTCCTGAACCCGTAGGGTCTACACACTTAAGGTTCAGTGATGCTAGGGTTGTAGAGATATTAGTATGCGGTGACCCGAAAGTTTTTCGGAGTCCCAGATGAGATCCTGGATGTCACGAGGAGTTCCGAAATAGTCCGAAGGTAAAGATTTATATATAGGAAGTCCAGTTTAGGCCACCAGGAAAGTTTCGGGGGTCATCGGTATTGTACCGGGACCACCGGAAGGGTCCCGGGGGTCCACCGGGTGGGGCCACCTATCCCGGAGGGCCCCATGGGCTGAAGGGGCGTGGTAACCAGCCCCTGGTGGGCTGGTGCCCCCCTTGGGCCTCTCATGCGCCTAGGGTTAGAAACCCTAAAGAGTGGTGGCGCCTCCACTTGGCTTGGAGGCCAAGCCACCCCTAGGGCAGCCGCCCCCCTCCTTAGATGGGATCTACAAGGGGCCGGCGCCCCCCTAGGCCCCTATATATAGTGGAGGGGAGGGAGGGCAGTCGTACCTGATTCCATGGCGCCTCCCTCCCTCCCGTGATACCTCTTCCTCCCCGCTTGCGCTTGGCGAAGCCCTGCCGGGATCCCGCTACTTCCACCACCACGCCGTCATGCTGCTGGATCTCCATCAACCTCTCCTCCCCTTCCTGGATCAAGAAGGAGGAGATGTCTCTCCCAACCGTATGTGTATTGAACGCAGAGGTGCCGTCTGTTCGGCGCTAGGATCATCGGTGATTTGGATCACGACGAGTACGACTCCATCAACCCCGTTAACTTGAACGCTTCCTCTTAGCGATCTACAAGGGTATGTAGATGCACTCCCCTTCCCCTCGTTGCTAGATTACTCCATAGATTGATCTTGGTGATGCGTAGAAAATTTTAAATTTCTGCTACGATCCCCAACAGTGGCATCATGAGCTAGGTCTATGCGTAGTTTCTATGCACGAGTAGAACACAAAGCAGTTGTGGGCGTCGATATTGTCAATTTACTTGCCGTTACTAGTCTTATCTTGATTCGACAGCATCGTGGGATGAAGCGGCCTGGACCGACCTTACACGTACGCTTACGTGAGACAGGTTCCACCGACTGACATGCACTTGTTGCATAAGGTGGCTAGCGGGTGCTAGTCTCTCCCACTTTAGTCGGATCGGATTCGATGAAAAGGGTTCTTATGAAGGGTAAATAGGAATTGACATATCACGTTTTGGTTTTGCGTAGGTAAGAAACATTCTTGCTAGAAACCCATAGCAGCCACGTAAAACATGCAAACAACAATTAGAGGACGTCTAACTTGTTTTTGCAGGGTATGCTATGTGATGTGATATGGCCAAAAGAATGTGATGAATAATATATGTGATGTATGAGACTGATCATGTACTTGTAATAGGAATCATGACTTGCATGTCGATGAGTATGACAACCGGCAGGAGCCATAGGAGTTGTCTTAATTTATTGTATGACCTGCGTGTCAATGAACAACGCCATGTAATTACTTTACTTTATTGCTAAACCGTTAGCCATAGTAGAGGAAGTAATAGTTGGCGAGACAACTTCATGGAGACACGATGATGGAGATCATGATGATGGAGATCATGGTGTCATGCTGGTGATGACGATGATCATGGAGCCCCGAAGATGGAGATCAAAAGGAGAAAAATGATATTGGCCATATCATGTCACTTTTGATTGCATTTGATGTTTATCATGTTTATGCATCTTCTTTGCTTAGAACGACGGTAGTAAATAAGATGATCCCTCATTAAAATTTCAAGAAAGTGTTCCCCCTAACTGTGCACCGTTGCAAATGTTCGTTGTTTCGAAGCACCACGTGATGATCGGGTGTGATGGATTCTAACGTTCACATACAACGGGTGTAAGCCAGATTTACACACGCGAAACACTTAGGTTGACTTGACGAGCCTAGCATGTACAGACATGGCCTCGGAACACAAGAGACCGAAAGGTCGAGCATGAGTCGTATGGTAGATACGATCAACATGAAGATGTTCACCGATGATGACTAGTCTGTCTCACGTGATGATCGGACACGGCCTAGTTGACTTGGATCATGTAATCACTTAGATGACTAGAGGGATGTCTATCTGAGTGGGAGTTCATAAGATGAACTTAATTATCCTGAACATAGTCAAAAGGTTTTTGCAAATTATGTCGTAGCTCGCGCTTTAGTTCTACTATTTTAGATATGTTCCTAGAGAAAATTCAGTTGAAAGTTGATAGTAGCGATTATGCGGACTAGGTCCGTAAACTGAGGATTGTCCTCGTTGCTTCGTAGAAGTCTTATGTCCTTAATGCACTGCTCGGTGTGCTGAACCTCGAACGTCATCTGTGGATGTTGCGAACATCTGACATACACGTTTTGATAACTACGTGATAGTTCAGTAATGTTAAACGGTTTAGAGTTGTGGCACCGAAGACGATTTCGAAACATGGCGAAACATATGAGATGTTTCGAGGGCTGAAATTGGGATTTCAGGCTCGTGCCCACGTCAAGAGGTATAAGACCTCCGACGAGTTTCTTAGCATACAAACTAAGGGAGAAAAGCTCAATCGTTGAGCTTGTACTCAGATTGTTTGGGTACAACAATCACTTGAATCGAGTGGGAGTTAATCTTCTAGATGAGATAGTGATGTTTCTCCAAAGTCATTGCCACCAAGCTACTAGAGCTTCATGATGAACTATAACATATCAGGGATAGATATGATGATCCTTGAAATATTCGCGATGTTTGACACCGCGAAAGTAGAAATCAAGAAGGAGCATCAATTGTTGATGGTTAGTGAAACCACTAGTTTCAAGAAGGGCAATGGCAAGAAGGGATACTTCACGAAACGACAAATCAGCTGCTGCTCTAGTGAAGAAACCCAAGGTTAAACCCAAACCCGAGACTAAGTGCTTCTGTAATAAGGGGAACTGTCACTGGAGCAGAATTACCCTAGATATTTGGTAGATAAAAAGGCAGGCAAGGTCGACAGAAGTATATTGGATATATATTAAATTAATGTGTACTCTACTAGTACTCCTACTAGCACCATGGTAATAGATACAAGTTCGGTTGCTAAGTGTTAGTAACTCGAAATAAAAGGCTATGGAATAAACGGAGACTAGCTAAAGGCGAGGTGACGATATGTGTTGGAAGTATTTCCAAGGTTGATGTGATCAAACATCGCACGCTCCCTCTACCATCGGGATCGGTGTTAAACCTAAATAATTGTTATTTGGTGTTTGCGTTGGGCATAGGCATGATTGGATTATGTCTATTGCAATACAGTTATTCATTTAAGGAGAATAATGGTTACTCTGTTTATTTGAATAATACCTTCAATGGTCTTGCACCTAAAATGAATGGTTTATTGAATCTCGATCGTAGTGATACACATGTTCATGCCAAAAGATATAAGATAGTAATGATAGTACCACCTACTTGTGGCACTGCCATGTAAGTCACATTGGTATAAAACGCATGAAGAAGCTCCATGTTGATGGATCTTTGGACTCACTCATTTTATGAAAAGTTTGAGACATGCGAACCATGTCTATCGGTATGTACGCATGAAGAAACTCCATGCAGATGGATCATTTGGACTCACTTGATTTTGAATCACTTGAGACATGCAAATCATACCACATGGGCAAGATGACTAAAAAGCCTCGTTTTTTAGTAAGATGGAACAAGAAAGCAACTTGTTGGAAGTAACACATTTTGATGTGTGCAGTCCAATGAGTGCTGAGGCATGCAGTGGATATCATTATGTTCTTACTTCACAGATGATTTGAGTAGATGCTGAGTATATTTACTTGATGAAACACAAGTCTGAATTATTGAAAGGTTCAAATAATTTCAAAGTGAAGTTGAAGATCTTCGTGACAAGAGGATAAAATGTCTATGACATGATCGTAGAGATGAATATCTGAGTTGCGAGTTTGGTACACAATTGAGACATTGTGGAATTGTTTGACAACTAACACCGCCTGGAACACCATAGTGTGATGGTGTGTCCGAACATCATAGATGCACTCTATTGGATATGGGGCATACCATGATGTCTCTTATCGAATTACCACTAGCGTTTATGGGTTAGGCATTAGAGACAACCACATTCACTTTAAATAGGGCACCACATAATTCCGTTGAGATGACACCGTACGAACTATGGTTTGAGAAACCTAAGCTGTCGTTTCTTAAAAGTTTGGGGCTGCGATGCTTATGTGAAAAGTTTTAGCCTGATAAGCTCGAACCCAAAGCGGATAAATGCATCTTCATAGGACACCCAAAATAGTTGGGTATACCTCCTGTCTCAGTTCCGGAAGCAAAAGAGATTGTTTCTAGAATTGGGTCCTTTCTCGAGAAAAAGTTTCTCTTGAAAAAATTGAGTGGGAGGATGGTGGAGACATGATGAGGTTATTGAACCATCACTTCAACTAGTGTGTAGCAGGGCACAGGAAGTTGTTCCTATGGCGCCTACACCAATTGAAGTGGAATCTAATGATAGTGATCATGAAACTTCAGATCAAGTCACTACCAAACCTCGTAGGTCGACAAGGATGCATACTACTTCAGAGTGGTACTTAATCCTGTCTAGGAGGTCATGTTGCTAGTCAACAATGAACCTACGAGCTATGGAGAAGCGATGGTGGGCCCAAATTCCAAAAATGGCTTGAGACCATAAAATCCGAGAGATCCATGTGTAAAAACAAAGTATAGACTTTGGAAGAACTACTTGATGGTCGTAAGGCTATTGGGTACAGATGGATTTTAAAAGGAAGACGGACAATGATGGTAAGTATCACCATTAAGAAAGCTCAACTTGTCGTTAGGATGTTTTCAGACAAGTTCAAGGAGTTTACTATGGTCAGGCTTTCTCACTCGTAGCGATGCTAAGAGTCTGTTGGAATTGGATTAGCAGTTACTGCATTATTTATGAAATCTTGCAGATAGGATGTCAAAACATTGTTTCCTCGACATTTTTCTTGAGGAAAGGTTGTATGTGATACAACCAGAAGGTTTTGTCAATCCTGAAAGATGCTAACAAATATGCAAAGCTCCAGCAACCCTTCTAAGGACTAGAGTAAGCAGCTCGGAGTTGGAATGTACGCTTTGATGAGATGATCAAAGATTTTGGGTTTGTACAAAGTTTATGAGAAACTTGTATTTCCAAAGAAGTGAGTGGGAGCACTATAGAATTTCTGATGAGTATATGTTGTTGACTATTGTTGATCAGAAATGATGTAGAGTTTCTGGAAAGCATATAGGGTTATTTGAAAAGTGTTTTTCAATAGAAAACCTGGATTAAGCTGCTTGAACATTGAGCCAAGATCTATAAGGATAGATCAAAAACGCTTAATGGTACTTTCAAATGAGCATATACCTTGACAAGATCTTGAAGGTGTTCAAGATGGATCAGTCAAAGAAGGAGTTCTTGCCTGAGTTGTAAGGTATGAAGTTAAGACTTAAACTCGACCACGGCAGAAGAAAGAGAAAGGACGAATGTCGTCCGCTATGCCTTAGCCATAGGCTCTATACAGTATGCCATGCTTTGTACCGCACCTGATATGTGCCTTGCCACGTGTCTGGCAAGGGAGTACAAGAGTGATCTAGGAATGGATCATTGGACATCGGTCAAAATTGTCCTTGGAGTAATAAGGACATGTTTCTCGATTATGGAGGTGATAAAGAGTTCGGTGTAAAGGGTTACATCGATGCAAGCTTTAACACCTATCCGAATGACTCTAAGTAGCAAACCAGATACATATAGTGGAGCAACCATTTGGAATAGTTCCAAGTGGAGCGTGGAAGCAACATTTACAATATGACCTAGAGATTTGCAAAGTACATACGGATCTGAATGTTGCACACCCGTTGACTAAAATCTCTCTCACAAGCAAAACATGATCAAACCCCAGAACACATTGAGTCTTAACCACATGATGATGTGAACTAGTTTATTGACACTAGTAAACTCTTTGGATGTTGGTCACATGGTGATGTGACCTATGAGTGTTAATCACATGGCGATGTGAACTAGATTATTGACTCTAGTGCAAGTGGGAGACTGTTGGAAATATGCTCTAGAGGCAATAATAGATTAGTTATTTTATTATATTTCCTTGTTCATGATAATCGTTTATTATCCATGCTATAATTGTATTGATAGGAAACTCAGATACATGTGTGGGTACATAGACAACACCATGTCCCTAGTAAGCCTCTAGTTGACTAGCTCGTTGATCAATAGATGGTTACGGTTTCCTGACCATGGACATTGGATGTTGTTGATAACGGGATCACATCATTAGGAGAATGATGTGATGGACAAGACCCAATCCTAAGCCTAGCACAAAGATCATGTAGTTCGTATGCTAAAGCTTTTCTAATGTCAAGTATCATTTCCTTAGGCCATGAGATTGTGCAACTCCCAGATACCCTAGGAATGCTTTGGGTGTACCAAACGTCACAACGTAACTGGGTGGCTATAAAGGTGCACTACGGGTATCTCTGAAACTGTCTGTTGGGTTGGCACGAATCAAGACTAGGATTTGTCACTCCGTGTGACGGAGAGGTATCTCTGGGCCCACTCAGTAGGACATCATCATAATGTGCACAATGTGACCAAGGAGTTGATCACGGGATGATGTGTTACGGAACGAGTAAAGATACTTGCCGGTAATGAGATTGAACAAGGTATCGGGATACCGACGATCGAATCTCGGGCAACTACTATACCGGTAGAAAAAGGGAATTGAATACGGGATTGATTGAATCCTCGACATCGTGGTTCATCCGATGAGATCATCGTGGAACATGTGGGAGCCAACAAGGGTATCCAGATCTCGCTGTTGGTTATTGGCCGGAGAGTTGTCTCGGTCATGTCTGCATGGTTCCCGAACCCGTAGGGTCTACACACTTAATGTTCGGTGACGCTAGGGTTGTAGAGATATTAGTATGCGGTGACCCGAAAGTTGTTCGGAGTCACGGATGAGATTCTGGATGTCACGAGGAGTTCCGTAATAGTCCTGAGGTAAAGATTTATATATAGGAAGTACAATTTCGGCCACCGGGAAAGTTTCAGGGGTCATTGGTATTGTACCGGGACCACCGGAGGGGTCCCAGGGTCCACCGGGTGGGGCCACCTATCCCGGAGGGCCCCAATGGGCTGAAGTGGCGTGGGAACCATCCCCTGGTGGGCTGGTGCGCCCCCCTTGGGCCTCCCATGCGCCTAGAGTTAGAAACCCTAAGGGGTGGGGGCGCCTCCACTTGGCTTGGAGGCCAAGCCACCCCTAGGGCAGCCGCCCCCCTCCCTAGATGGGATCTACAAGGGGCCGGTGCCCCACCCCCCTAGGACCCTATATATAGTGTAGGGGAGGGAGGGCAGCCGTACCTGAGTCCCTGGCACCTCCCTCCCTCCCGTGACACCTCTTCCTCCCCGCTTGCGCTTGGCGAAGCCCTGCCGGGATCCCGCTACTTCCACCACCACGCCGTCATGCTGCTGGATCTCCATAAACCTCTCCTCCCCTTGCTGGATCAAGAAGGAGGAGATGTCTCTCCCAACCGTATGTGTGTTGAACGCGGAGGTGCCGTCCGTTCGGCGCTAGGATCATCGGTGATTTGGATCACGACAAGTACGACTCCATCAACCCCGTTCACTTGAACGCTTTCGCTTAGCGATCTACAAGGGTATGTAGATGCACTCCCCTTCCCCTCGTTGCTAGACTACTCCATAGATTGATCTTGGTGATGTGTAGAAAATTTTAAATTTCTACTACGATCCCCAACATGAGGTGTTCTGCTTAGGAAAGATTCGATCGGATCCCCTTCTATTGTGGTGGCTATCTCTATTTATAGAGGCCCTGGTCCTCTTGCCAAAATATTGAGCGGGAAGGAAGCCAACAACGGCCATTTTGAAAGGGGACAGCTAGTACAAGCTATCCTGACTAAAGGTGGTCTTCGACTGCCAAAGGCACTGGTGATGACGCCGTCTTGGGCTCCACGGTGACCCCCGTCCTACCGCTCTGTTGGCCTGGGTCTCATTGCACCGATATGGAAACCTTTGCTTGATGCCTTGGTTCTCTGCGCCTGCGCTTGCCCCCTTTGCACCAAAGAGGAAATGAGGACACTGCACAATTGCGGCGCCCGCCTGGTCTTGATCGTCATGGATTGCGTCATGAGCACCTCGCGAGGTACCCCTTGCCTTGATTTCTCCACCTCCTCGCGAACCTGCCTGGTGAGGTCGCCCCTAAGGAGGCCTTGCGTTGTCCTCCCCACGAGTCTTGGCCCCTCGCGATGGTCTTGAACTTGGGTTGATAAAGACGGGCCGCATTGGGCCGCTGGTGAGCCACGCTGCAGGCCGCATGCAGGCAAGTCTGGGGACCCCCGTTCCCAGAACGCCGACACAAGAGACTCTTTGTTATTTGGTTGCAGGGTTGTTTGAGAGAGACCTTCTTCATCCTAGGCCTCCCATGGATTGATAAATCTTAGGTCATCCACTTGAGGGAAATTTCCTACTATCCTACAAACCTCTGCACTTGGAGGCCCAGCAAAGTCTACAAGAAAGAAGGTTGTGTAGTAGACATCAGGCCACGCGACCTGCCGCGGGCGCGACAAACCTAGCGCGGGCGAATGGGGCCACCTCACGTTCACCCGCGACGCGACGGGCTCCTCAAAGTTTAGTGGCAAAGCCTGAGGGGGAGGCCGCTTCTGTGGCCCAACAGACTCCAGGGGCGCCGGTCCCTAACGCACACGTGGGGGGTTTGGGGGCTCTAGAGCCCCCTGCCACCCTTGCTGCTGTGGCGGTGCCAGTCAAGGTGCCGGTGCCATCTCCTCCCCGAGCCCTCACGCTGGGGGATCATGGCTCCTCTGCCAGGCCTGGCGCTTTGGAGGAGGCCTACGCCGTGCTGGACCGGCTCCGGAATGATCTTCAGGACACCGACCGGTGCGTGGCAAAGGGGTGTCTGGGGTCTGATCTCGGGGTGGCTCCAGGCCGACTCGTCCATTAGGGCGCCATGGGGCCAGGATGAGGCCGCTGCCATGGAGGGCAGGAAGGAGGCCGCTGCGGCCACAGTGCCTCGCGCCGCAGCACTGGTCGACGCAACGTCCGCCAAGGAACACTACAGCATGGTGGAGGCTGAGCTGAAGGCCCTTCGCGAAGAGCAAGCCACCCGTGCCCATCAGCTTCAGCAGGAGGAGGAGGAGCTCAAGGCCCGGGAAACTGCACTCGCAGACCGCGATGCCGAGCTGGAGTAGGTAGCCCAGGACAAAGTCGCGGAGCAAAGCCACCTAGGGAAGCTGAAGGAGGAAACGGAGATGGCCCAGGCGTCTCACGCCAAGCTTGTCTCCAAGGAGACGTCCCGGCTGGAGGCCAGTAAGAAGACTCTCGCAACGGCCGAGAAGGCAGCGGCGTCGGGCGCGAAGCCTTCGTCATCATCAAGCTGAGGTCTCGCACGACACTGCACTCGTTTACGGATAAGGGTACGAGGAACCACTGGAGGCCCCGGATGATGGCCTTGCCCGTCTTCTCACCAGGCTCACCGGGGAACTCGAGGACATTGCCGCCACCGTGGGCTCCATGGTGGAAGGGGAGTGTCGCACACTCTTCCCAGCGACCGCGACGCGTGTTTTCAGCCACCTCCATCTCCGGGACCCAGGCTTCAACCTTTGCGTGCTGCTTGGGCCGCTGGCTCATGAGTCCTGCGACGCTACTGCCGAAGCCGTAAAGGAGCAGGAGGAGGCCCTAGTGTAGAAGTTCCGTTGTGTCGACCCTGAGGCTGCAACGACCAAGGCCGGTGGCGAAGATGACGACGGCGCTGTCGATGATGAGCTCCTAAAGGTAGGTGACAATGGCAATCAAGACTAAAGGCAACGCTTCCCCCGGTTTAGTCCTGCAACATTTACTGTGCCTCGTGGAGGTGTGAGAACTTCTGCTTTGAACTTATGAGACATTATGTTTTGTAATAATTTGCTAGGACTCCGCGATTTCCTTTCCGTGCTTGATTTCCTTCCGTTTGCCTTTAGTGTTCTGATTCTACAAGGCCCGACCCCACGCATACCTCAACAACCGTTGGGTCATCCGGATCACCAGGACGAGACCAAGGGGTGATGGGCTACGTGACCAATGAGGCCCTAGAGTCGCGATGCTCAAGGGTCCCCCTTGACGTTCGAATAGCCCTCATGAGGGAAATGTAAGCAGCGTCTTAGTTAATTCGGAGCCCTCATACCGTTCCTCACCTGCTTTTGCCTGGGAGGGTCGTGAGAGGACCAGGTGCAAGAGACCTGGTAGGGTGGCATGCATCAGGCCGGACCTGGGTGCAGCCCCCGTTGCCCAGTCCCCTCGCGCGATTCTCCCATTGGGAACGTGGCGCAATAGGGGACAGACGGCGAGCTCAGGGGCTCTCCTGAGGTGACTACATCCCTAAGGTGCCCTCGGTTGTTTATTCATCAGAGCGATGCATGATGCCTCCACTCTTGCATGGCATAGTTGCTCCTCGACCGTGTCGTCCGCCAGCGCGGAGCATGGGGCTACCACTAGTGCGTGGGTGGGAGTTCCCTCTAAGGGGAGACTCCGAGGCGTGTACAACCCCGTCCTGGCATGTGGCTTGCACTGAAGGACTAGAGGAGGTGTATATGGGCACCCGTGAACCAGTGGGACTCACGGGGCCCTACCTCAAGGCGTGTTGCGCCTATATTTTTGGTTCGGAATGTTCACGAGGGTCCTGCGAGATGGTCAGGTCACCTGCGCCAAGTGAATCTGAAGAGGATATTGCATGAGAAGGCTAAACACCAATGACCCCAGGAGTTGACGTGAATGGGGCCAGCCCGCTAGACAAAGCTCAGCCTCTGGATTTATTGACGCTGCAGGGACGGACCCAAGCAGAGACGCGGTGCCTAGTCTTCTCATGCATTGATCCTAAAGAAACACAACTGGCGCACGGCTCCCGTGGTGGCGAGGCACCATGTCGCACGCCCAAACTCATCCGCTCGTGATTAGCTCATGGGAGAACAATGCACCAAGGACCACGGGAGGTGACATACATGGGGGTTGGTCCACATGACAAAGCTCGGCCACTTTGGTTTAGTGACGCTGTAGGGACGGACCCAAGCATAGACATCGCACCAGTCCTTAATCATGAGGCGGTCGAGGGCGTGTTTGCGAGGGCGCATGATATTCATGGTGGAGAAGCACCGGACATGCAGGTGGTAACATAAAACAACTCATGAAAGGGGTAAGGCCAGTTCTGATATATGCACAAAATGATACATGTTGCAGGGTCGGGCCCATATAGCTTGAGGATATTGCAGCCCGAGGGGCACCGTTAATTAAATAAACCAAAAATTCAACTGGCACCGTCCCTAGAGAAGTGTTGAGACAGCCAAAGTTACGTGCTGAGCGGGTCGTTCCTGACCTCGCGATCCGCCTGGCTGCCGTGCATGTAGCGTTGGTGCATGGCGGCCATGTTTAGCAGGCCAAACAGCATGCGAAGATTGCTACATGGGCAGCCCCCAATCCATCCAACACGGGACGGCCATAAGTGCACTTGAGAAGCAGCCCTTTTGACGCCCGAGATGTTGACGCAGACGCGCAGCTCACCACTCATGTCCTAGGCGCCAGCTGCAGTGAGTGATGCGGGTCGGTGCTCGCCGCGCATGGCTCATGCCTATTGAAGCTCTCTGCTCGCCTTAGTGATGAACTCCAGAGCGCTTGGTGCTTCGCGCCCTGCGCCCTGCTCACAGAAGCGTGCGTTGAAGCATGCCTCCACATGGTGTACGAACACCTCCCTCGTGACGTTGGTCAGGTTAGAGGCCCTCTAGAGGAGAGTCCCCGAACCCATCCTGAGAGGGGCACCGGGCGCTGATACGTCTTCAACGTATATATAATTTTTTATTGTTCCATGCTATTATGCTATCGTTCTTAGATGTTTTACAATCATTTTATAATAATTTTATATCATTTTTTGGTACTAACCTATTGACATAGTGCCCAGTGTCAGTTGCTGTTTTCTGCTTGTTGTTTACATCATAGGAAATCAATACCAAACGGAGTCCAAACGCAGCAAAACTTTCTGTGGATTTTTTCCGGACCAGAAGACACCAGTTGGGCCAAAGAAGTACCAGGTGGGTTGTGCCCACCTTGGTGGCCTCCCGCACCGCCTCTTTGTTCTATAAATGCCCCAATATTCCAGAAACCCTAGGGGATTCGACGAAAATCAATTGCAACCGCCGTAAGTTCCAGAAACACCAGATCCAATCTAGACACCATCACGGAGGGGTTCATCATATCAAATGGTGCCTGTCCGATGATGCATGAGTAGTTCATTGTAGACTTATGATCCCTTATTTAGTAGCTAGATGGCTTCCTCTCTCTCTCTCTCTCTCTCTCTCTCTCTCTCTCTCTGTCTCTCTCTCTTGATTCTCAATACAATGGTCTCTTGGAGATCCATAAGATGTAAGTCTTTTTGCGGTGTGTTTGTTGGGATCCGATGAAGTTTGAGTTTATGATTAGATCTATGTTTTTATCCACGAAAGTTATTTGAGTCTTCTTTGATCTCTGAAATGCATGACTGATTATAGCCTTGTATTTCTTCTCTGATATTTGGGTTTTGTTTGGACAACTTGACCTATTTATTGTGCAATGGGAAGAGGTGCTTTGTGATGGCTTCGATCTTACAGTGCTTGATCCCAGTGACAGAAGGGAAAACGACACGTATATATCGTTGCTATTAAGTATAACAAGATGGGGTATATTTCTACATAAATAGATCTTGTCTATATCATGTCATCATTCTTATTATATTACTCCGTTTTTCCATGAACTTAATACACCAGATGCATGCTGGATAGTGGTCAATGTGTGGAGCAATAGTAGTAGATGTAGGTAGGAGTCGGTCTATTAATCTTGGACATGATGCCTATATAATGATCATTGCCTGGATATCGTCATGAGTATTTGAAGTTCTATCAATTTCCCAACAGTAATTTGTTTTCCCACCTTTTGCTATTTTTCTCGATAGAAGCCACTAGTGAAATCTATGGCCGCCGGGTCTCTTCTACTTACCTTCGCGATCTATTTTCATTTGCTTTTATTTTTAGAACTATTAAACCAAAAATACAAAAATACTTTGTTGCACTTTATTTTTTGTGATCTATTTATCCAATCTATTACAACTTTCTCCCGTCCACTTGCCAATTTCTGGTGCCATTATCCGAAAGGGATTGAAAACACCTTTAACGGGTTGCAAGTATTTGTTATTCGTGTGCAGGAGCTGTTTATGTTGTGTTGCATGGTTCTCCTACTCATTCGATAACCTTGGTCTCATCACTGAGGGAAATACCTACCATTGATGTGCTGCATCATCCCTTCCTCTTTGCGGAAATTTCTGGCGCCGTTGTCGGGGAGACATCATCAACATCAACCAGGTTCCTAATCACAAATGTCATCTCCTAGCAATGTACATTATTTTCCATTTTCCTCTCGTTTTCCTCTCCCCCACTTCACAAAAATTTTCCGTTTTATTCGCTCTCTTCTCATTCGATTTTCCCGTCAGATCTGTTTTTGTGTGCAATCTTGTTGACCACCTTTACTCGTTATTGATAGTTCTTCCTCTATTGCATACACTCCCGAGAATGAGGTTCTCAACTTTAAACAAAGGGGAGGGGAGAACTTAAAAGATGCTTGGTATAGGATCTGCAATGCTCATAATAGAGCTATCCGTAAGCAATCTACCATTGTTCTTCTTTGTTTTTATGTGGCCATCGCCACTTGCTATAGACTCGTCCTTGATATGATTACCTGTGGGAATTTCTTGATGAGTCCCTCTCTTGATGCTTTTAATGCTATGGGAAATTTAGTAGGTTCACCATCGCTTTGATTAATGAAACAACTTTGACTCTTGAGCATGTTATGGAAAGACTAGATGCTATTGAAAAGAAAATGCTTACCGAAGAACACTTTGAAAACTTAGCTAAGAAGATGCATAATTTTGCTACCAAACTTGGGTTAAAAGCGCGAGAAGTTTTTAAGTTGCTAAAAGAAAAGGGGACCGTAATTCATGAAAGAATTGAAGAAAGCCCATCTCAGATTGATAAACTGGAAGAAATCTTTAGTATTCTAAGTACGACTTTTGCTTCCGCCAAAACTATAGAGAAACCTCCATTAAAAATTGGCAAGATTACTCAAGCCACTAAAAATAAGGTTGCAACTTCCAATAGCAACAGAGAAGATCTTAAGATGATTAGTATTCACCCTAATTTTGTTGAAGTTATAAGAGACCCTTTGTTAAAGAATGAGTTCTTCAAACTTATTCCTAGGAGTATCATCACTAAAAATTTGTATGCTAATCCTTGAGGAATTCTAGGTGTTTGATTGAAGAGTTGGAAAACAAAAATTACAACACTTAGATCCATCGCATTATGCCTAGCTAGGGGCGTAAAACGATAGCGCTCGTCGGGAGTATCTTTTTGCTTTTTGGTTTTCTTGTTGTTTTAAATAAAATACCCAATTATGGCTCTGATTATACGTGTTTTTGTGGTTTAAATTAGTGTTTGTTCTAATCAAAGCCTTTGGGATGATTTGGGTGAGAGTTGATTTGATCTTGCTGAAAACAGAAACTTTTGCGCTCACGAAAAAATTCACATTTTTAACAGAAGAGTGCTTTTGAGTTGATTCTTTTTGAAGAATATTAATAAACAAATTTCTCACGTTATCGTAATGTTTCAGAATATTTGGAGTTACGGAAGTATTCAAAATATCAAGATTGCTACAGACTGTTCTGTTTTTGACAGATTCTATTTTCTTTGCGTTGTGTGCTTGTTTTGATGATTCTATAGTTTTCCTTGAAGAGTTTTTTCCATAGAAAATTTGGAATACAGTACATATAATGCATTAATAAAATATCAATTGGTTTGCAACAATACTTATATTAGTGGTTTGCTTTCTTATACTAATGGATCTCACGAAGGTTTTATTGAGTTTTGTGTGATTGAAGTTTTCAAGTTTTGGGTGATATTACGATGCATGAAGGAATAAGGATTAGCAAAAGGGTAATCTTGGTGATTCCCAAGGCACCCCAAGATAATATTCTAGAAGTATCAAGCAACTAAGCTCGGGGATGCCCCTGAGTGGCATCCCCTCTTTCTTCTAACGATCATTGGTATTTTACTTGGATCTATATTTTTATTCGTCACATATTATGAGTTTTGCTTGGAGCGTCTTGTATGATATGAGTCTTTTCTTGCTTTGCTTTATGTTTTAAGTCATCTATCCTTGCTGGACACACCTTTTTGAGTGAGCCAAAAATTATGCTATGCTTGCTCCTATGCTTCACTTGATTTTTTAGAGCCTTGGAATTGCTCTAGTGCTTCACTTATATCTTTTTGAGCACAGTGTGCTTTGTATTTTTGAAGAAATGCTCTCATGCTTCACTTAGATTTATTTGGGAGTTAGTAAAAATTTTAAGAAATTCTCTCTTGTTTCACTTAGATTATTTTGAGAGAAAGAAATACTATGCTCATGATCTTCACTTATATTTGTTTGAGCTTGTTAAAAGCAACATATGAAATTAGTCCCAAAGTGATAGATATCCAAGGAGGATATAATAAAAACTTTCATGGAGATCATTGGACAAAATAAACTCGATTCTTTGTAATGGTTTCGAGATATGATGATATGATATGTGAGTCGTGTTGATCAGTAATTATGCTTTAGTAGGAATATTAGTGTTAAGGTTTGTGATTCCCTATGCTAGAACGAAAGTCAATAGTTATGCAATGAGATTACATCCTACTTGTGGTGCATTATTCGGTGTTAGTTATCCTTAATGCTCGCTTATGAGATTTTTCATTTCTCGGTTGGACGCTTCTCAATCTTTTTGCTAGCCATCATTTGCACCAAGTATGATCAC
The DNA here is from genome assembly GCF_002162155.2 of Triticum dicoccoides. Lineage (NCBI taxonomy): Eukaryota > Viridiplantae > Streptophyta > Magnoliopsida > Poales > Poaceae > Triticum > Triticum dicoccoides. The sequence continues at coordinate 342,488,343 of NC_041383.1, read as the reverse complement.
TACTTGTGCATTCAGAACCCTTTAAACCAGTTTTGCCATATGAGTCCAGAATACCTACCTATATGCGGTATTTATGTGCCGTTCTAAGCAAATTTGTATGTGCCATCTCTAGTTTTCAAAATAAATTTCTCTTTTGTGTGCTCATAACGCTCGCGAGGCGTTGAGGGGTGGTCAATATTTTCCATGCTAGATGTGTTCTTCTCACGATGAGCGTCTATTCACTTGTCATTGCATGGGAGTACGACAAAGGTATTAGGGATGCCCAGTCATCAAAGGAAAATGAATTTACTTTATGTTGTCAAATAATAAATTCCTTGGAAAGTGTTGGTATGGAGGGCACCCATGGATAAGGTTAGCCATAGAAAGTGAAAGTATGGTGGAAAAAGGAATAAACTATATTTTCTGTTTGGGAATCGCTTATGATATATATAGCATGGAAAGTGTTGGGAACTCTAAGTCATTTTTGTTGGTGGGAAAAGTAAGCCTCCCAAAATATTTTTATCTCTCAATTTTTGCTTTGAGCTCTGGCACCTCTATAAATCCCTACTTCCCTCCGTGAAGGGCCTTTCTTTTACTTTATGCAATTTTTATTTTTTACTTGAGTCTCCATCTTATCTTATAAAGCACCAACTAAGGGGCACTATGATCGTACTTGAGCATTGGATATAGCTAGTATTCAAGTGTGTTTCATGAATGGATCAATTATTTAGCATAATGGGCTAGGGATAACTTGCTTTAGCGTTGATATTTTGAAAGACATGGTTGCTTGTTGATATGCTTGAGTTTTAAAGTCTTCATGTCAAAACTAGACTATTGCTTTCAACCATATAAAAGTCCAAATGTCCATGCTACAAAGAAAAGAATACGTGATGAACATGTTAGGCAGAATTCCACATCAAAATTTTGTTTTTATCATTTACCTACTCGAGGAAGAGCAGTAATTAAGCTTGGGGATGCTGATACGTCTCCAATGTATCTATAATTTTTGATTGTTGCATGCTATTATATTATCATTCTAGGATGTTTTACAATCATTTCATAATGATTTTATATCATTTTTGGTACTAACCTATTGACATAGTGCCTAGTGCTAGTTGTTTTTTTCTACTTGTTTTTGACATCACAGGAAATCAATACCTAATGGAGTCCAAACACATCCAAACTTTTTGTGGATGGTTTCTAGACTAGAAGACACCTGTTGGGCCAAAGAAGTACCATGTGGGTTGTGCCCACCTCGGTGGCTCCCGCACCGCCTCTTTGCTCTATAAATACCCCAATATTTCAGAAACTATAGGGGAGTCGACGAAAATCAATTCCAGCCGCCACAAGTTTCAGAACCACCAGATCCAATCTAAACACCACCACGGAGGGGTTCATCATCCTCATTGGTGCCTCTCCGATGATGCATGAGTAGTTCATTGTTGACCTATGGGTCCGTAGTTAGTATCTAGATGACTTCCTCTCTCACGTTTGATTCTCAATACAATGGTCTCTTGGAGATCCATATGATGTAACTCTTTTTGCTGTGTGTTTTTTGGGATCCGATGAACTTTGAGTTTATGATCAGATCTATGTTTTTATCCATGAAAGTTATTTGAGTCTTCTTTGACCTCTTATATGCATGATTGCTTATAGCCTCGTATTCTTCTCCGATATTTGGGTTTTGTTTGGCCAACTTGATCTATTTATCTTGCAATAGGAAGAGGTGCTTTGTGATGGGTTCGATTTTACAGTGCTTGATCTTACAGTCCTCAGCAATGAACTGCTGCCACTCCAAGGCTTGCTTTTGGACCTTCTGCTTGACGGGTCAGGCATGTGGGTAGAGAGCAAGGTGGTGCTCGATTACCTCCCTGGGAACACCAGGGATATCAGATGGTTGCCAGGCAAACACATCGAAGTCGCCCACAGGAAGGCAATGAGCACGCTTTCCTATTTGTCATCGAGGGTGGCACAGGTAGTAAAAGTACCATCAACGCCACCCAGCACTGCCGGGACCTTTCTCACATGGGGTGCAGCAGCCTTGGACCTCTTGCTATCAGAACTCTCTGGCAAGTCATCAACAGGCGCAACATACTCCGTAGAGGTACGCTTCCTGGATTCCTTGCTGCTGTCCCTACTAGCCTTCTTCTTTCCCTTGATTTCCTTGGTGGGAACTGCGGCTTCAACAGTCTCTGCCGTGGCTGTGTCCTGGTACATCTTATCCATGCAAATAATTGCATCCTTCTCGTCTGACGGAATGGAAATGATGCCCACCGGCCTTGGGATCTTCAAGGTGTTGTAGGCATAGTGGGATGCTGCCATGAATTTGGCCAGAGCTAGGCGTCCAATGATTCTGTTATAAGGCAGGGGGAGGTCGACCACATCAAATACAACCTTCTCAGTCCGGTAATTCAACTCTCCCCTGAATTTCACTAGCAACATGATCTTTCCCTTAGGACGACTCCTGCCGGGGTTGATTGCTTGAAACGTGCCCGTGACCTTGAGCTCTTCCTCTGCTATCTGAAGTTTGTTGATCACCTTTGGGGAAATTAGATTCAACTCGGCCCTGCCACCAACCAACATCTTTGTGACTTTGAGGTTGCAGATTGTTTGTGAGACCAACAACAGCAAGCAACTTACCACGGTGGTGTGGTTGGGGTGGTCCTCTTCGTCAAAGATGATGGGCATGCATGACCACTTGAGTGGCTTCCGAGATTCTGTCCCTGGCTCCACGACATTAACTTCACGCACCCACTGTGTAAGTGGGCGGTGAGAGGAGTGTAGAGATGCACCCCCGTCAATGCACAGGGCGTCAGTGGCCTTCTGGAATTCCTGCTCACTGGTTTCCTCTTCATCCCCTTCATCACTTTCACCATTGCAGTCTTCCTTCTCGCGACCCTGGCGGGTTTTCCTTGGTTCCGAGGAGGCTTGCTGGGGCGATTTGCTTCACCGCCTCGGCCCTTCTTGCCAGCGCCATTCTGACCTTTTTACTTATCACGCTTCTCATCCTCAGCCCTCTGCTTCTTGACGAGTTGTTTAACCTGATGGCACTCCTGGAGATGGCCCTTCGTCCGATGAATCTTGTAGTATGGCCCATCACCTTTCCCTACCTTCTCGGTAGCCGCAGCCTCCCGACAATCAGAGCATGCCGAAACTTCCTTGCCTGGGGCGTCGGTCTTGGCCTTCTTGCCAGTACTAGGAGTGCACCATCCCTCAACGGTCATCACTTCCTTATCATTGCGCCTTTTGTTCCGCTTCTTGTTCTTCTTCTTCTGACTGGTGACCTTGTTGTTATCCTCTGAGTCAACGTCGACACCATCTTCTTCTCCAGGGAGCTTCCTCCCCTCCTCCACCCGAGCACACTTGTCCACCAAAGTGTAAACCTCCTTCAGAGTCTTGGGCAATCGAATGTTCATCTTGGAACGTAACTGATGGTTGCGCATGTTGGACTGGAACGCAACTATGACAGTTGTCGGGTGAATGTCTGGAATATTTGTGTGGACTCGGCTAAACCTCTACATGTACTTCCCTAGAGTCTCTCCTTCTTTCTGCTGGAGAAGCTGCATGTCGTTGGGCCGCCCTGGTTCTTGTTGGCCGCTAGTGAGGTGCCAATGAACTCATGTCACAGGTCAGCCAAGGTCAAAATGGAGTGCCAAAGGGAAGTAGTTGGCGAACACCTTCTCATTTGTTCCACCGGCACAATGAACAGTGATGGTGTAGATGCTCAAGAACTCTGTCAGGTTTAGCCTCCCATCATACTTCTCTGGTATCTCTGGCTTGAACATGGGGGTGGAAGGCCAACGGACTTGTCGTAGCTCTTAAGTGAAGGTGGGGCACCCAAACTCGAAGGGCAGGTGCTAGCCCCTGCCGAGTACGAGATCATCGATGTTGGGACCGTCACGCCAATCGGACTGGGGGAGGGTGTCATGGCATCACTCGATGGTGACGCGCGCCTTCCCTCTGCTGTCCTCCAGGGCTTGCCGTTGGTCTCAATGTGCTCAAGAGTCAAATGAGGCCATCAAGACATCGTCGGGTTCTTGGTTACGCGGCTCGCGTGCTGGTTACTGCGGTGGGGATTGCACCATGGGGGTGGCCCCTTCAGTACGGCCAGCAGTGCGGGCTGTTGTTGTTGCCTGGGGAGGTCATGGCGGGCCAGCTCGCTGTGATCCTCCCACCTCGGTGATACCAATCAGCCTTTCGATGGTGGCTTACCATTCATCCATCTGATTGGCTGTCGGCGGAAATCACAACAACAGTTGGGCCCGTGCCACGGCCTCCGAGGTGGTGCTTGGCATAGGTGATGACGATGTAGATCGTAGCATCGCTCGGCTCCTGATGGTGCCGGTAGCGACCGTGTTGTTCCCTCGTTGTTGCGAACCAGCCGCTTGGACGGCATGGTGACGAGGTGGAGGCGCTCGAGGGCCAACGGCTCCATTGGGCACAATAGCTGGGTCAGCCCATTCTAGGGGTGGTGTATGCCCTGCGATCGCGCCCGCAGTGGGAGCGGCCAGAGAGTTGCGGTTCGCCCTAGAATGAGCGCCACCACTGCGGTTGTGCCCTTCTGCTGGGTGGAGTGGTGTAGATGGAATAATCTCTCCACACGTACCTTGAGGAGCGTGGTCGCTGGGATGTTGTTCATGTTGTTCTTCCTTGGTGCCTTCCGCTCCTACTCTGGCCATGGGGGAGGCGGTAACTATGTCGCCTGCGTCGATCACGTCCCCTGCAGTGTCCACATCTCCATGTTTCCCTGCTAATCTGGAAATGGTTTTTGATTAACCGGTTAAATTGGTTTGGTTTTCTGTTATGGGTTTAATTGGTTCGAGTTGATATGGGCCAAGCCAACTAACAGTTGGGTCTGGTTTGGTTTGATGGTGGAACGAGTTAGGTATGGTTGGGTCTGTGCCTAAAAAATTCAGTTCCCAATAGTTTATAACTATGGTCAAAAACCAGTTCTGTAGATTGGTTGCGTGGAAACAATGAAGTTGATTTTAAAAGCTTGGGCCTGTTAGTTTCATCTCGTCCGCTCGTCGACGGCGCCAGTGTGCTGCTGCTTCTTCAAACTAGCACTTGGGTGAGTTGGCAGGTGCAACCATGCGCGGTGGGTAACTGATCTCAAACCATAAGCTAAAACCATGGTTCATGTCAAATAGTTTAGTTCGGTTTGGGTGGAGTTCGTAAATAGTTTAATTTGGGTTGGGTGCTAATCCACAATTAGGTGGGTCAGTTTGGTTTTGGTTGCTGAAATTACCCATGTGGGTTCAGTTTAGATACGGTTCAGTGCTTCAACCGTTGCCAGGTTTATTCCATGAAGTCCCCGGCATGTCGGCAGTCCCGGGTGGAGGGGCCTTCGAGGTGGACAGGTGAGCTGCAGCACCGGGCTTCTTCTTGGGCGCCATAGTTGATTGAGCCATCGATGATGAAGATGACGTGCTGCTTATTCTCTCTAGATTCACGCAACTGATCCCCCTACCTTGCACGCCAAAGATGTTGTGGGAAACCATGGCCACCTACGGGGCCATGAGCCCCTTTTGGTTTGGTGGGGGGATGGGCACGTTGCACAATGAGCGGAGAAGCTTAACACAGCATGGGAGAGATCACATGGGCAGTTTTATCCAGGTTAGGGCCGCCGCGAGGCATAAAACCCTACTCCTACTTTGGTGGATTGATGGTGTGTAATGGTGGAGCATGCGGTGCTATTGCCCGGCATGGTTGCCTCGGGGCAAGAGCGGCTACGCGCGTATAAATGTGTGAGGATCTGAATCCTTTCTATGGTTGCCATGGGCCTCCTTTTATAGATAAAGGGGTCACCACAGTGGCAAACCTGTCTTTTGCACACTGATTAGATAGCAAATAGTGTTATCATACCTAACTCTGCAGGCGGATAGAGCACATTAAATGCGCCGCTCAGTGTCACATCATAGTGCGCCCGGCAAGGCTTTTGCCAGCTTCGCTCCTCCTTGTTCGATATGTCCCAGGACGGGTGTCATATGGAGGTGTTTTGTGTAGGATGTGGCTGCCATGTGGCAGGAAGCAGCCACTTAGTCACTTAGGTGCTTGACAGCGCACCGATCGATGACTTGCGTTGCTGTGAGGTGGTGCGGTGGAGTGGTTTGCCTCTACAAGTCCCGGCAGGCCTGTCGGGACGATTTGCAGGCTTGTTTCCGAGGCAACCCCGACCTCGCCAGGCTCGCCTGCCCGGCAAGGGAGGTTTTTCCCTTAGTGATATCTTGCATCTCTGGCTTGACTTGTTCTTCTCAACCAGCTCTCCGATTCTTCAAAGAGTTGATCCCTTCATGCTCGTTCTGATGTTGGTGCTGCTATCTTGTTCTAGGGCCTGCACATTCTGGGCAACGGATCCAACGTTTGTGTCAACGATAATGGATGTATGATAGCACCACCTATCGGAACCACGCCAAAAATCTCTGTGTATTCATTGCGTTTGCACACTCCAATCCCATCCCTTTACTTTCTTGCAATTAGCATGTTTACTCTTTCCGCTGCATATACTCTTTGTCATGCTTGCTTGAAACTTGCACTAAAACTCCAACTTAACTTGAAGAACTTAAAAATTGCCACTTTTACTTGTTGAGGGTCTAATCACCCCACTCTAGACCCCTCTTCTCAACCCTTTCATCTGGTGATAGCCTGAGAAGGCGTCCAGGAAGCATAGCAAATCACACCCAGCGGTGGAGTCCATGATCTGGTCGATCCATGTGACAGGAAAGGGGTCCATGGGACAAGCCTTGTTGAGGTTGGTGAAGTTGACGCACATGCGCTTGGTGCCATTTGCGTTGGGGGACGACGATAGGGTTAGCGATCCAGTCAGGGTGGAGCACTTCGTAGAGGATTCCTGCCTCTTGTAGCATCTCAACCTCCTATACAATGAACTCTTGATTCTTGTGCACTTGGCATTGTATATTTTGCTTCACAGGCCATGCGTTGGGCCACATGGCTAAGAGGTGCTCGATCACCTACCTCAGTAAAACTAGACATGTCCGACGATGTCCAGGCAAACATATCATCATTTGCTCGGAGGAAGGCGATGAACGAGCCTTCCTATTAGGGGAAGAGGCCGACCCCGATGGTGAGGGAGGGGCCCGAGCCACTGTCTTCCAGTGACACCTTCTTTGTCTACAAGTGGACCTGCGGTAACTATGGCTTCTTCACGGGGGCGGGCTCAGTAGGCCTGCCTTGTCTTCGTCTTTGGGGTACATGATACATCTCTGCCATATCTAGTTTTCCAAACTCTTTTCCTCTTGTTTTGGAATCTAATTTGCATGATTTGAATGAAACTAACCCAGGACTGACATTGTTTCCGGCAGAACTACCATGGTGTTGTTTTTGTGCAGAAATAATGGTTCTCGGAATGGAACGAAACATTGCGAGGATTTTTTATATCAATAAAGAGAATTTCTGGAGCCAAGAGCCACCTGAGGGGGGCACCTTGGTGGGAACAACCCACCAGGGCATGCCTGCCCCCCAGGCGCGCACAGGTGGGTGGTCCCCACCTGGTGGCCCCGATGACCCTGAAACCAACACTAAAAAATCACATTTTTTAGAAAAAATAAGGGAGATAGAATTATCAGGTTTCACGAGAAGGAGCCGCCGCCGTCTCCTGTACTTCATCGGGAGGCCAGATCTGGAGTCCGTTTGGGGCTCCACAGGAGGGGATCTTTGATCTTCGTCATCACCAACACATCTCCATCACCAATTCCATCATGCTCCCCACTAGGAGTGAGTAATTGCTTCGTAGGCTCGCTGGTCGGTGACGAGTTGGATGAGATTCATCATGTAATCTAGTTAGTTTTGTTAGGGCCTGATCCCTAGTATCCACTATGTTCTGAGATTGATGTTGATATGACTTTACCATGCTTAATGCTTATCACTTTGGGCCCAGGTGCCATGATTTCAGATCTAAACTGTTTATGTTATCACCATTATATCCATGTTCTAGAACTTATCTTGCAAGTTATAGTCACCTACTTCGCGTTATGATCTGGCAACCCTGGAGTGACAATAGTCGGGACCATTCCCGGTGATGACCGTAGTTTGAGCAGTCCATGTATTCATTGTGTGATAATGCTTTGTTCCGGTTCTCTATTAAAAGTATACCTTAATATCCCTTAGTTTCCAATAGGACCCCGCTGCCACGGGAGGGTAGGACAAAAGATGTCATGCAAGTTCTTTCCATAAGCACGTATGATTATTTACGGCATAATAGCCTACATTATATTTATGAACTGGAGCTAGTGCCGAATCGCCTTAGGTTATGCCTGTCTCATGATGAATATCATCCAATGAATCAGCGATCCAATGCCTACGAATTTACCTTATATTGTTCTTGCTAAGTTATTATTGTTGCTACTACTATCATTACTACTACAAAATCACTGCTACCACTGTTACCGTTACTATTGCTACTGCTACTATCATCGAAACTATAATATTACTGTGCTACTAATCACTTTTCTGCAGATAATTAATCTCCAGGTGGGGTTGAATTAACATCTCAGCTGCTAATACTTTCAAATATTCTTTGGCTCCCCTTGTGTAGAATCTATAAATTTGGGTTGAATGCTCTACCCTCGAAAACTGTTGCGATCCCTATACTTGTGGGTTATCAAGATCTTTTTCTGGTACCGTTGCCGTGGAGCATAGCTATATTTGTTGAGTCACTTGGTATTATTATCATATTATCACTATGAAGCATCTGAAGGATGCGAAGACTAAGATTTTTCCCTCAAAGACGAGGGGAGGTAAGGAACTGCCACCTAGCTCCGATTTAGATTCACCTTCTGTTATAAGTAAACTTGAAACACCACAACATGCTATTCATTCTGATATGTCGCAAGTTATTGATGATGCTACTTCTGTTATGAATGCTACTCATGATGATTGTAGTACCTTGCTTGACGATGATGTGCTACTAGGTGAATTTCTTGATGAATATATTTGTAGAGTAAGACAGCATGATATTGTTGAATCTGATGATGAACTTGAAACTGAAAATCCTAAAACACCTACTAGAACTATTCCCCCTAGATATGAATTGCCAAAGATACCGGAAGGTTATACTATGAGTGAGGAGGCAACTAGAGATATTCTTTCTTGTAAGGATAGAGATGATCTAGAGAAATTATTATGCAAGTATAAAGCAAGATCTCTGAATGCTGAAATGAAATGTGATCCTGAGTTTGCTACTTCACCTATCTTTACGGATGATAAGGATTATGAATTATCTGTCGACCCAGAGTTAATTACTTTGGTTGAATATGATCCTTTCCATGGTTATGAAACTGAAACTATTGTGGCACATCTTACTAAGTTGAATGATATAGCCACCCTTTTTTGCTCATGATGATAAGATTCACTGTTACTATATCATCAAGTTATTTCCGTTCTCATTAAAGGGTGATGCTAAAGCTTGGTACAATACTCTTGCCCCTGGTTGTGTGCGTAGTCCTCAGGATATGATTTATTACTTCTTTGAAAAATATTTCCCTGCTCATAAGAAACAAGCTGCCTTGTAGGAAATATTTAACTTTGCGCAAATTGAAGAACAGAGTCTCCCACAAGCTTGGGGAGGGTTCTCCAATTGCTTAATGCTTTGCCTAATCATCCTCGTAAGAAAATTTACATACTTGATATCTTCTATAATGGACTAACCGATGCTTCTAGGGATTTCCTAGATAGTTGTGCTAGTTGTGTTTTCTGGGAACGAACTATTGGGCAAGCTGAAAAATTATTAAATAACATATTGAAAAATTATGATGATTGGACTCCTCCTGAGACCCCTATTAAACTCACTCCGAAGAAGAGGGGTTTCATATATCTCAGTCCTGAAGATATGCAACAGGCAAAGAAATCTATGAAGGAAAAAAGTATTAAAGCAGAGGATGTTAAAAATTTACCATCTATCAAAGAAATACATGGGCTTGAAGCACCACCACCATCTTTAATAAATTTGATGATAGTGATGATCCTCATAATAAACATCCTAGTCCATGCCTTTATGAGTTTGATAATTAAATTAGAAAGCAAGATCACTTCAATGCAAATGTTATGAAACAGTTGCAATACAACTCTGATATGATTGCTCGCTTAAGTGACTTGTTATTTAGAATCTCAAATGATGTTAGAGGTGTAGGAAAGCATGCCCCTATGGTTCAAACTCAATTATCACAAGTTGCTAAATCTCAAAGAGAGTTGCTTGATGAAATGAACAATAATAGAAGAGACTTTGCTGTTAGAGTAGCAACTAGAGGAGGTAAAATGACTCAGGAACCACTTTATCCCGAGGGACACCCAAAGAGAATTGAACAAGACTCTCAAATAATAACACCAATGCACCTAGTCCTTCTAAAACGAAAAAGAAGAAGAAAAACAATACGACTTTGCATGCCTCTAGTGAACCTGAAATAGAAAAACCTCCTGATAATGATAATGAAGTTTCGATCTCTGATGCTGAAACTCAATCTGGGAATGAACATTCACCTTTTGATAATGAAAAATGTAATGATGAGGTTCATGAAGACACTCAACCCAATGATAAAGAACCAGACAATGATGTTGAGATAGAACCAGCGGTTGATCTTACTAACCCACAACCCAAGAATAAAAGATATGATAAAAGAGACTTTGTTCCTAGAAAAAAATCATAAGGAAAGAGAACCATGGGTTTGAAAACCTATGCCCTTTCCACCTAAGTCAACTAAAAAGAAAGATTATGAAGAATTTGAATGCTTTGCTGAAATGCTGGGGCCAGTCTTTTTGCGAACTCGCTTGACTGATATCTTAAAAATGCTACCGTATGCAAAGTATATGAAAGACATCATCACCAATAAGTAAAAAATACCGGAAGCTGAGATCTCCATTATGCTTGCTAATTACACTTTTAAAGATGGAGTACCTAAAAAACTTGGAGATCCGGGAATACCAACTATACCTTGCTCCATCAAAAGAAACTATGTGAAAACTGCTTTATGTGATTTGGGAGCTGGTGTTAGTGTTATGCGTTTCTCTTTCTATAAAAGACTTGATTTGAATAAATTCACACCTACTGAAATATCTTTGCAAATGGCTAACAAATCAACAGCCGTACCTATCGGTATTTGTGAGGATGTGCCCGTTGTTGTTGCTACTGTTACTATTTTGACTGACTTTGTTATACTTGAGATGCCCGAGGACAGCAACATGCCGATTATTCTTGGTAGACCCTTCTTGTATACTGTAGGGGCTGCTATGGATTGCAATAAAAGCAAGGTCATTTTTCATATCAATGGTAATGAGCATACGGTGCACTTTCCGAAGAAACAATTCCAAGTGAATTCTATTAATGTTATTGAAAACTCCCTGACAATCACTATTGGAAGTTTTCAGCTACGTCTACCTACTGTTAAAAAGAAATATGAAATTCTTATTGTTGGGGACATTCATGTCCCCATTGAAGTAACTTAGTGATTTACAAAAGTTATTTGGTTTCATGCTAATCGAAAGTGGTTGTTAATAAGACTTGATCAACCTTATTAATGGATCATTTTTGTGAGGTATGAAGTTGAAATTTAGTGAGCACTACCTTCTATCCCTACCTTTTGTTTTCCGTTTTTCTTAGCTAAATAAAATGAAATTCCATGCTTTGTTTGTTTTCTGAGTTTTCTGTGCAATAAAAATTGACCAAAAATAAATAAAAGTTCTCAGAATGCCCTAAAAATTTAATACGATTTTTTTCTGAATATGTATGAATTTCTGGGGCAAATAATATTAGAGGTAGGTGCACTAGGTTGGCACAACCCACCTGGCCGCACCAGGATACCCAGCGTGCTCTGGTGGGTTGTGGTCCCCACGTGGGCCCCTCACTTACTTCTTCTTCCTACATCACTCCATTCACCCAGAAAAAAATCACCATTGCTATCTCTCTCGCGTTCTAGCTCCCAAAACCACGGATTTTGATCTCTTTGCTCGAAGCTCCATTTCCGAAACTGTTTCAGGGATTTGTTGCTTGGTATGTGACTCCTCCATGTGTCCAATTACTTCTTATTTTAGTGGTTTATATTTTGAATAATTAGCTACTCTTGGTGCTGCTGTAGATGAGCTTGCATGTTGAATTCTTAGAATTCTAAGTAGTTTAAATGCTTGCTATGGCCTCTATACATCCCTATGAGTAGTTGCTATCATTCTTATGAAGTTTTGTTAACAAATTTTTATGACAATTTTTTTTTCAAAAAATTGTACGCGAACATTATGAATTTCTTTGGAAGGAGTTCTTTGAGGAGGAGGTTCTCGGAGGCATCTTCTAGCAGCAGCTCAAATCATCTGTCTTATGTTGAACCAAGTGAAAGTTCCATTCGAAGTGCCACCACCAAAACATGCTTATGGCCATGCAACGATTATATGGTGAGCATGGGCATTATGGAGGAATTCGAGCAATATGTTCACAATGCCGATCTCGGTCCCTACATTTCAGATAAGTGCGACCAACACCTCATCCTCACTGAATCATTTGTCTAAGGGTTTAAATTCCATCCCCGTGATTCTAGGGTGTCATTTAAACTATATGAAAATCCATTTACCGTTTCTGTAGAAAGGTTTACTCACCTCTGCAATATCCCATTCTAGGGTTCGCTCGATGAGCCACCGAGGTCTGAGTTTGAAATAGTTTTTACTAGTCTTTGCTATGGTGAAACCAGGGGAGTAACGCAAGGTAGAATAAAGAGTGTTCATTTTCCTATAACTCAGTACTTCACATTATTTAATGGAAAATGTATTGTAGGCAAGCAAGATTGTAGTACACTTTGTGCTCCCGATCTAAGACTCATACACACCACTCTCTATGGTGATAGAAGTTATAATCTTCGAGCGATTGTTGCATGTAGGTTACAGCATAACGCTGGTAGTGGATATTTTTATGGTGGTATTTATGCCACACGCTTTGCGAGAGGACTGGATGTTTCAACTTTGCCCTATGATCCTATTTTACCCATGCAGTACCTAGACTTTGATGCTATGAAACATCATAACATTCGGAGGGGTGATCCCCATAATTTCACTTATAATTTGACATTTAACAAGGACTCTGTGGTTGACACATATTTGCCTCCACCTGCTCTCTTTAATGTCCATAACAGGAAAACATATAAATGTTCTTCAGAGCGAAGCCCGAGCTCATAGCGTAGCGGTTGTGGCTGCATGGTAGGCTGAGGCGTCTGCACATAGAGCCTCCGTGAGCTACCATTCCGACCATTACGCAGGCTACTGACTGATTAACAAGTTAGGCCAAAAGCCTAAGCTTGGGGGAGTACGTATTTCCACCGACATTACATTCATATTCACACATTTCATTCCAGTTTCCGGTGTCCACACTTTTTCATTGTATCATCCATGTTAAATTTATTTTCTCGCTTTCTTCTTGTGTGTTTGAATTTTTTTGAGAAAATCCAAAAATATGTTTCTTGCTTCTTTTTTATTTTTCTTCCTAGTTTAAATTGTAGTAGCACTAACAATAAAAGCCAAAAATATTTCCTTGTTCTTCTTTTACTTGTTGGGAGCTTTCCTAGTGTAAATAGTTTTTCTCATTTTTCCTTTACTCTTTTCATTTGCTTGTTTACGAAAACCCAAACTCCAAAAATATTTTATTGTGTTTCTCTGAATTTCTTTTCTTTCTGTTGAGTCATACCGAGGAGAAGACCACGATGAAAATGTTGAGTGGTTCTCATTTGCATTATTATTGATCTAATAAAGATCCCATAGTACCTTGTCTTCTCCTTTTAAATAAAATGTTTACAGATTCCAGCTTAGTCCACGGCATTCTTGCACTATTATTATTTTCAAATCGGTCGGTCGTGCAACTGAAAGGCAATAATGACGATATTAGATGAACTGGCCCTGGCAGAGAGAAACGGATATGAACTCTACTTGTTCTGTTTTTGTAAATATGTTTAACCTAGTATCCATGATTCAGCCTATTATTATCAAACATGTTTGCAATCACAATTAGATATTATAGTTTCTCATGCCATGAATAAGTTTCTAGGAGTGAATAATGACTTATCTCGGATATCAACATTGTGTTAAAATGATTGTGATGTAGAATGATGATATGGTATCCTCCTCTGAATGTTCGAGTGGCGTGACTTGGCACATGTTCATGCATGTAGTTGAATCAAAACCAACATAGCCTCTATGATATTTATGTTCATGGTGTTCATATCCTACTCATGCTAGGATCCAATGTTACTTATGCATAATGCATGTTCATGACCGTTGTTGCTCTGTAGTTGCCCGCTTCTCAACCTATTGCTAGCCTTCGCCTGTACTAAGTGGGAACTCTGCTTGTACATCAAAAACCTGAAACCTATGTTATTCCAGATGAGTCCACCATACCTACCTATATGCGGTATTACCTTGCCATCCTAAGTAAATTTGCATGTGCCATCTCTAAAACTTCAAATAAATATCCTTTTTGTGTGCCTGGATCGTTCATGGAACGACAGGAGGTAGTTGGTATCTTCCATGCTAAGAGAGTTATTCTCAGGTCGAGTGTTTATTCACTCGCCATCGCACGAGAAAAGGGCGGTAATAGGGATGCCCAGTCCCGCATTGCAAAAAGAACCGATCTCTCAAATAATCAAAGAAAAACTCCCCACGGAGTCATAACCTTTACCTTTCCACTTGGGAACTGCCAGTAGCATGCTTAGCATGGGAGATGTTGATAACTTATGGTCGTGAAGTAGATGAGAAGGGTGCATGTCTCAAGATTTCATTTACCTCTATTTTAAAAACTTGAGCTCTAGCACCTCTGCAAATCACTGCTTCCCTCTGTGAAGGGACTATCTATTTCCTTTTATGTTGTGTCATCACCTTCCCAAATAAGCGCCAGAACCTGAGAGCACTACTGTCATGTTGATGCACTATGTGTAGATAATGTTGGGTGCCTCATGACTGGATCTTTTCTACCATGAATTACAATGTTTGGTCGCTGCTTGAACTTTGGGGGTGCTCTGCATTTAAGTTTTGCGGTCTCAGAAAGGACTAGTGAGATACCACTATTTTCATATAATATCATGGTTGTTTTGGCAACATGTTGTTGTTTGAGATATATTATTATTGCTCTCTAGTTGATTATGTCATTGATATGAGTTAATATAATTTTTAAGAGTTATTGTCGACATGGTTAGTTATAATCTTTGCTGAAAACCTGGGTGTTGTTTAAGCTTATTTATGAAACAAGAGCAAAAGAGTTCATAAATGTTTTATTTTTCACTTTCGATTTATCAACTGAATTGCTTGAGGACAAGCAAAAGTTTAAGCTTGGGGGAGTTGATACGTCTGCGTCGTATCTACTTTTCCTAACACTTTTCCTCTTGTTTTGAACTCTAATTTGCATGATTCGAATGAAACTATCCCCGGACAGACGATGTTTTCAGCAGAACCAACATGGTGTTGTTTTTGTGCATAAATAAAAGTTCTCGGAATGGAATATTCTCAGGCGACGGCAACCTCACCTGCAGCCAAACCAGTAAACCCTCGTACCCACTCCACGTGGAAAACAACTACCGAGTCTTCCCCGACTCCGGGTCGTTCCCTTAATTGGCCTCGTCATCGTCCAACGCCTTGGTGCACTCGGCACGGCGTGGTCAACGAACGGCATCCATCAGAAGAGGACTGTACGCGGAGAGGCTGAGAGCTGCGTCCACGGTCGCACACAAGGAAGTGCCTCCTTTTTTTCAAATAGGAAGTGCCTCCTTATTACGCACAAAATAATGATTCCTTCTCCTGACAGCTAGGTCCCACCAGAAGGTCCTCTGTATTTCGCAAAAAAACATTCCCCCCACTGATAGCTCGGATCCACCAGTTCTATCTTCGCACGCAAGGAAATGCCTCCTTATTACGCACAAAAATATGAATATCCCGGTTGCTAGGTGGGACCCACCATATGGGGAGGCTGACTTCTGGGTCTAGTAACTTGACGCGGATGTAGGTCTTTGTGAACTTGGTCAATATAAACGATTCTAGCTGTGTTGACCATACGATGTCCATCCAACGCCATCGTGCTTCTTCAATCCTCGTCTTCTTGCTCCAGCCGCCTAAACAAGCGTCGACCGCGCCACCTGCTCCTGCCTCTCGTGGCCGCCTGTGCTACCGCGCAGGCCTCACCACCCCACCCTACTCCCATCGCTGGACTGACCATCCTTGTACTCACCCAGACCTCATATTATTCTCCATTGACGGCAACCTCACACTGCAGCCGAACCAGTAAACCCTCATACTCCCCTCCGCATGAGAAACAACTGCCTAGTCTTCCCCGGCTCTGGGTCATTCCCTTCATAGGCCTCGCCATCATCCACCGCCTTGGTGCTCTCGGCGAGGCGTGGTCAACGTGGTCAAGGAACGACTTCCATCGGAAGAGGACTGTACATCGAGAGGCTGACTGCTGGGTCGACGGCCATAGAAAGGAAGTGCCTCCTTATTACACGAGAAATAGTTATTCCTCCACCTTACAGTGGGGTCCCACCAGAAGGGCCTCTGTATTTCGCGAAAACAATGTTTGCCCCCTGGTAGCTGGGACCCACCAGCTACGTCTTCGCACGCAAGGAAATGCGTCCATATTATGGGAAAAAAATGATTCTTCCCCTGACAGCTTGGACCCACCTGTTATATCTTCGCATGGAAGGAAGTGCCTCCTTATCCTCCCTGATAGCTAGGACCCATCCAGTCGAAGCATACATAGAGTTGTTTATCTGGTCATGAACGTGTACGTATGTATTGGTCGATCGGTCTCTCTACAAGTATGAACTATGGCCGAGTAAGTAGCGGCACATGTCGTAGTAGAGCACCCAACATAGCAGTTCATGCAGTCACGTCTAAATACTGTACACGTACATACAGGCACAAGGCAAAAAATACAACCACATATGTACATACGGGAGGGATCTCGAATGTGTACTCACGCATACAGATGGTCAGGGCTCATGTACATGGAGAGGCAACGGACGGCAGCAACGACGTCCTGTTCATCGGGCAGCCAACCGGCTGGGTCGGAATGAACAAACATCGTCCTATTCATCGAGAGGCAACATACTAGGACGAAATGCGTCGTGTTCATCGGGAGCCAACCGGCTTGGACGGAACTGCCGAAACGGGGTCTGGCGTACCGCAGTACAGAGGTAACAGACTTGTGTTCAAGCTCCTACGATCGAAATGGGTGCTATTGATCGAGAGGGGTGTGGCATACTGCAAAAGGAAACAGACTTGTGTTGGAGCGCCTACTGTCGAAACGGGGTCCTGTTCATCGGGAGGGGTGTGGCGTACCGCAAACGGGACTCCATGGGCTACTGTTCATCCATCGTCTATTGCCTCGCTCTAGCCTCCACGGGATAATGTTCATCCACTGTCGACTTCCTCGAGCCGCCACGGGCTATTGTTCATCCATAGTCGACTTCCTCGAACCTCCACCTGCTACTTTACATCCACCGTCGACTTCCTCCTGCCTCCACAGGCTACTGTTCATCTAGCCTCCACCGGCAACTCTTCAACCAGCCCTCCATGGGGTCCTGTTGATCCACCTTCCGCCGGCTATTGTTCAACCATCCCTCGACGGCCAGGGTCCACCTGTTTATCCACCCCCATCAAGCTCAGGTGTGTGTGGCAGCCTACTCGATCGGGGTCCTGTTCATCCAGCGGCAACGGCCTACTATACCATGGGGTCCTGTTCATCCAACCCCTACCCGAAACTGTTCATTCAACCCCCAACAATAGTCACTATTCATCAAGAGGCAGCATGTTCGATCAGGTTCAGTAGTAGAAGTAGTGAAGGAATCACTTGGGTTCAGTTAACAGCCGAGGGATCAATCGGTCGGGTTCAAAAACGTAGCTAGTGCACTCGCTCGGGTTGAGTAAGCGAACTCCTTGCTCGGGTTTACTTAGATCCTGATGCCTTGCACACACATGCGTACGTGTATGAGAGAAACACACAAACCTCCATGCATCGCTCGCCCCCGACCACCCACCATAACCGGGAACTCCCCGGAATTTTCCTTGCCCTCGCTTCGACCATGATTTTTTCCATCATGGACGGCCCAAAGAATGTCATGCAGGTGCGTCCCCGGCCCGTCCAGGACGAAAAGCCCATTTTCTGTCAAGATTTTTTGTCATAGAAGTAGGAGCCGACCACATCTATGATGATACGTGCTTTTGTCACCATTATCGTCATAGAAGTGTCATAAGCATGACAGAAAAAATTCGTTCGGCCCATGTCACGGATGTGTCTTTTTTTTGTAGTCGAAAGGGCTAGCGAGATACCATTATGTCATATTATATCATCATTGCTTTGAAAAAGTGTTCTCATCCGAGATTTGTTATTATAGCTCGCTAGTTGATATGCTATTGATATGAGTAAATTTGAGACCTAAATGTTATTGTGAATGTTGTTAGTTCATAATCTTTGCTGAAAACCTAAACATTGGCAAGACATATTTACAACAACAAGAACAAATAGAGTATGTAAAAGTTTTTCTTTGTCACTTTCAGTTTGGCAACTGAATTGCTTGAGGATAAGCAATGGGTTAAGCTTGGGGGAGTTGATACGTCTGCATTGTATCTACTTTTCCAAACTCTTTTGCCCTTGTTCTGGACTCTAATTTGTATGATTTGAATGGATCTAACCTGCACTGATGCTGTTTTCAGGAAAATCGCCATGGTGTTATTTTTGTGCAGAAATCAAAGTTCTCGGATTGACCTGAAAATTTACAGAGAATTTTTGTGGAATATATAAAAAATACCAGCGCAAAAAGATACCAGAGGGGGGCCACCCAGAGGACATAAGCCCTAGGGGAGCGCCCTGCGGGCTTGTAGGACCCCTAGAGCACCTCCGACCATAACTCCAACTCTATAAGTACCTATTGACAGAGAAAAGAATCAGGGAGAAGGATTTGTCGTGTTTTACGATATGGATCCGCCGCCGTCTCCTGTTGTTCATCGGGAGGGCTGATCTGGAGTCTGTTCGTAGCTCCGAAGAGGGGAATCCATCACCATCGTCATCATCGTCAACCTTCCTCCATCACCAATTTCATGACGCTTGCCGTCGGGAGTGAGTAATTCCATCATAGGCTTGCTAGACGATGAAGGGTTGGATGAGATTTATTATGTAATCGAGTTAGTTTTGGTAGGGTTTGATCCCTAGTGTCCACTATGTTCTGAGATTAATGTTGCTATGACTTTGCTATGCTTAATGCTTGTCACTAGGGCACGAGTGCCATGATTTCAGATCCAATCCTATTATGTTTTCATGAATATATGTGAGTTCTTGTCCTATCTTGCAAGTTGTATACACCTATTACAAATTATGATCCGCATACCCCAAGGTGACAATAATTGGGATTCTTTTCGGTGATTACCGTACTTTGAGGAGTTCATGTATTCACTAAGTGCTAATGCTTTGTTCCGGTTCTCTATTAAAAGGAGGCCTTAATATCCCTTAGTTTCCTTATAGACCCTGCTGCCATGGGAGTATAGGACAAAAGATGTCGTGCATGTTCTTTTCCATAAGCACATATGACTATATACAGAATATATGCTTGCATTATATCCTTGAATTGGAGCTAGTTCTGTGTCACCCTAGGTTATAACTGCTACATGATGAATATTATCCAACACAATTATCATTGCCGATCCAATGCCTACGAGTTTTTCATACGTTGATCTTTGCTAAGTTACATTCGTTGCTAGTGTTGTTACAATCACTACAAATTGATATTGTTACTTTTGCCACTGTTACTATTACTTCCATACTACTTTTATACTAAATACTTTGCTACAGATATTAAGTCTTTCAGGTGTGGTTGAATTGACAACTCAACTGCTAATACTCATGAATATTCTTTGGCTCCCGTTTTGTCGAATCAATAAATTTGGGTTGAATACTGTACCCTCGAAAACTGTTGCGATCCCCTATACTTGTTGGTTATCTTCAATCATAGAAGACTAAATGATAGTTGAGTATGTCGACTTTCTAAAAAGCTCCTACATGAGCTCCTTCCTAAAAATATGATAAATTGTAATTGCCTTGTTAATTGGGAACATAGTTTGTTAGTTTTCAAGAAAGTTTATGCCTTATATTTCGTTGCTGCTCATGAGAAGTTCTATGATAATGTATATTGCTGCTATAATACTGATCATGATGCTACTATGTTGGTATTTTGTTTTTATCTTCACCTCTCTCTCTAAACATGTGGACATGATTATCGATATCAGCTTTCGCTTGAGGACAAGCAAAGTCTAAGCTTGGGACTTGATATGTCCATTTTTCATCATGTTTTTCTACTGTTATTTATAGTGTTTCTAATGCCTTTTATCTACTAATTTGCAAGATTTTCATGAAGAGGGAGATTGCCGACAACTGGAATTCTAGACCTGGAAAAGCTATGTTAGAGATACCTATTCTACACATCTCCAAATGAGCTCAAATTTCACAGAGATTTATTTTGGAATAAATAAAAAAGATTGGAGAAAACAAATAACAGAGGGGGGCACCTTGGTGTCCACGAGGCACCGGGCACGCCTACCCCCTGGGCGCACCCTGGTGGCTCGTGGGGCCACTGGCCAGCCTCTGGTGCCCATCTTCCTGTATAAAAGCCCATTTCCCAAAAAATATGGAGTGAATACTTTCAGGATGGAGTGTCGCCGTGTCAAGGTGGAACTTTGCAGAAGCATTTTTTCTCTCTGGCAGAGTGATTCCACTGGGGATACTGCCCTTCGGGAGGAGGAAATCGAAGCCATCATCATCACCAACAACCCTCTCATCATGCGAGGACCAATCTTAATCAACATCTTCACAAGCACCAGGTCATCTAAAACTCTAGTTCATTTCTTGTATTCAATCTTTATATCAAAACCTTAGATTGGTACCTGCGGGTTGCTAGTAGTGTTGATTACATCTTGTAGTTGATGCTAGTTGGTTTATTTGGTGGAGGATTGTATGTTTTGATCCATTATGCTCTTCAATACCCTTTGATCTTAGACATGAATATGATGCGTGAGTACTTATTTTTGTTCTTGAGGACATGGCATAATTCTTGTCATAAGTAATCATGTGAATTTGGTATCCGTTTGATATTTCGATGATATGTATGTTGTTGTTTCCCTTAGTGGTGTTATGTGAATGTACATTACATGACACTTCAACATCTTTGGGCCTAAGGGAATGCATTGTGGAGTAGTTATTAGATGATAGGTTGCTAGAGTGACAGAAGTGTAAACCCTAGTTTATGCGCTATTCCGTAAGGGGCTGATTTCGATCCATATGTTTAATGCGGTTAGGTTTATCTTAATTCTTCTTTTGTAATTGCCGTTACCTGCGAGAGGGGCTAATAATAAGTTGGAGGCTTGTTCAAGTTAGGACAGCACCCAAGGACCGGTCCACCCACATATCAAATTATCAAAGTAGCAAACGCGAATCAAACAGACATGATGAAAGTGAGAAATTCCCGTGTGTTCTCAAGAATTCTTTGCTTATTATAAGATACCTTTCCAGCCTGTCCTTTGCTAAAAAAGGATTGGGCTACCTTGCTGTACCTTAGTTACTATTGCTACTTGTCACCTGTTACAAATTATCTTGCAATCAAACTATTGCTACTTGTCACCTGTTACAAATTAGTGCTTGCAGAAAATACCTTGCTGAAAACAACTTGTCATTTCCTTCTTCTCCTCGTTGCGTTCGACACTCTTACTTATGAAAAGGACTACAATTGATACCCTATACTTGTGGGTCATCAAGGCCCCTCGCGGCACATGATGGTAGCAATGTGACTACTCCCTCGCGAAGCAATGCTCGTGATGTCGCCTGAGGAGGGGTGCCCATGAAACATCTTGTGCCCTGCACTAGTGAGGTTGCCACCAAGTTTTTTCAAGTAATGAGGCAGTGCGTGCTCGTGAGGTTGCTTGTCAGTATCATATGAGGAGACAAGTACCAAGGACCTTGGTGATGTGATGTGCACGAGAGCAGGCCCACGAGCCAGAGCTCATTTACTTGGGTTTAGCGGTGCTCCTAGGCGGCCATGTGCTTGTCTTTTGGCTTGTAGATCTTGTTGGAGAAGTTGCAGAGGAGCAGTGAGTCTCCCTTGATGGTGATGAGATTGATGCGAAGGGCATTGGCAGCCTTGATGCCGGTGATGAGGCCCTCATACTCGGGAATGTTGTTGGAGACCTTGTCGCTGGGTTAGAAGCAGAGCTGCACAACATAATACAAGTTGTCACTTATTAGCGAAGTGAGCATGATGCCAGCACCCACGCCCTATCGGGAGAAATCGTCATCGAAGTGCAGAGCCTAGTCTATGGGAGCGCCATCTCTAGGCAGCATGGTCATGAGGATTCTCCGGCTGCAGGTCTGTCCATTATGTTGTGAAGTCAGCTATGACCACGCCCTTGATTGTTCTTCTAGGTAGTTACTCTAGATCGAAGGACTGCAACTCAATGTTCCATTCCGCGACGCAGCTCGTGAAGTAGTCCTGGACAAAGGGGTCCTCATGCAGTCGGCCTATCTCTTATGGGTCGAACAAGTGGGCCGCTTCGCGACGGCTAGAAGGCCAAGCTATAAGGCGATTCCGTATCCGGACAGGAAACCTTCAAAGCCTTGGTGTGTCCTCCAAGTCAATATAGGAGAATCAGCATCTTTTATCTCTTTACTATAACCGACCATGTGTAACCCAAGTACCCCTGGTGTCTATATAAACCAGAGGGTTTAGTCCGTAGAGGATAGAAGAAGAACCATCATTCTACTCACCTAGGGTTTAGTTCATCTGATCTCTTGGTAGATCGACTGTGTAACCATCATATACAATTCAATATAATCAAGAAGGATGTAGGGTTTCACCTCTTTTGAGAGGGCCCGAACCTTGGTAAACATCGTCTGCTTCGTCTCATGTTCCCCATTGATCCATGATCCATATCTCGAGACCCCTACCCAAGACCTCACCATTTTTTTCAATATTCGATCCCAGCTTGAGTTTTTTAAACTCACCCAGGGCTCGGGGGCTGCTATATATGAGGATTGCATGAACTTTCCTAAGAAATTATCTTTGTGAAAAAGATATTACATGGCTTACCTCGAAACCCGTCAGGAGGCTGCCAAAAGCTTCCTTCAGTCCACTATTAACGGACTGAATACTTTGAAAAACCACGCCCATCAGGGCGAGGTGTTGTGTCATGATGGAGGGGCTATTCAAGCCTCCTCCATCATGTCTTGCCACAAAACTCTATGGAAGTTGGTGGGATCCCGACACCCCTTGAGTGGAGGCTAGAATGGACGACTCCGGGGGGCTCCGGAACCATCTTCGGGGGGAGCTCAGATTGATCGAGCTCCCCCTCACTGTTTGCCATAAGGTATCTCCCCTCCTACTATTCGGCGACCGAGGTGTTGGGCTTAATCATATTATCGTCACCCCCGCCCCCGTGTTCGGGCCAGGAGGGGTCTTTTGGGACAACAACTCCTCGGTCTCCACGATGACTGGAGGAGGCATAGAGCATGATGCGGTCCTGCTTTCTACCAGCTCGGCTGGCGGGGAGTCCCCCTTCGTGACACAATTGGTAGGGAGGTCATGCGGCGGGCTACAATATGAAAGACATATGTATGATTAGCAATAAACCATAAGGCAAACGCCCGGAGAATCTTCAGATTCGTATGTTTGTGCAGGGTGTTTGACCCTTGGGTTCCTTTGAGGAACCTATTTGGAAGCATCAGACTCCTCGCCGGAGTCCGAGCTAGCATCGAACAGGACCACCTTGGCCGTGCGCTGCTTCCTTGGGGCAGTAGGAGGATGATCGTACTCGGCATTGTCTAATGCTACCCTCTATCTTGTTCGGGAGGAGTCGCTCTCCCCCGTCCTCTCCGCATTCCCCCTCTTGAGCATAGGGGGCTTGGGTTTTCCCTGACTTCTCGGGCCTCCCTCAACTTGATCTTCTTCTTCTCTTTCTTCTCCGGTGCCACGACCAGCATCTCCTCTAGCAGCACTGTCCTCGGGCCTTCGGGTAGCGGGGACGGGCTGTCGATCTATGCTGCTTTTTCTAGCCAGCTCTGTGAATGTGGGGAAGAAAGAGTGAGGTTCCTTGTTAAAATTAAAATATACAAGCATAAAGAATAAAACTATTTTACCTCGCGAGGAGGGTGTGGAGCATCGAGGCTGATGTCCTCTTCCTTGTCCGGCCAGTTCTTTTGGGGGGCTTGAACAACACCATCCACTGCTTGTCGTGGGTGGTGCCGTAGAAGTGAAGGACAGTGGCAGGGTCTTCGGGCTTTTAGGACCACATTGGGATGACCCGGTGCTGGCAACAAAGGAGAGGGCAGCGAAGCATCACCTGAACTACATTGGTCAGCTCGGCCTTCGCCTTTATCATCCTGGAGATGCGTGTATGTAACGGCTCCACCTCCACGGGCGACCCTCAGTCGAGGCCCTTCTTAGTACACGAAGTTAGCCTCGTGGGAGGTCCGGATCTGAATTTGGGGCTATTGCCTAGCCCACACAGCGCGGTTCAGTGATATAGAACCATTCCTTTTGCCAGATCTTGACAGTATCTATAAAGATACCCTGTGGCCACTTGACCACGGGAGGCTTGCTGATCACCCCCCCCACTGTCCGCCTGTTGGCCGTCGACTATTTTCGGCTTGACAATAAAGACCTTTATCCACAAGCCGAAGTGTGGCTGGACACGCAGAAAAGCCTCATAGATAACCATGAAGGCCGAAATATGCAGGAAGGGGTTTGGGGTGATATCGTGAAAATCAAACCCGCACAAGAACATAAAACCCCAGATGAAGGGGTGGAGCGGGCAGCCCAGCCCCTGGATGAAGTTGGGGACGAACACCACCCTCTCGTCTGGCTGGGGCATGGGGACGATCGGGCCCTCCTCCGGAGCTTGGTGAATAACGTTAGCCGGGAGGTAGCTAGTGCGCTTCAGCTCCTGGATGTAGTCATTGGTGACACAAGAAGCCTCCCACTTGCCTATCGAACCAGATCCAGCCACGGCCAGATCGAGGAAGTGGCTAGGAGGGGATTCTTGAGGGACGATGGGTCAGGGTTCTGGAGCTCAATAGATTGGCAAAGCAATGGAAAGAGATGTAGGGGAAAGCATGCAGAGAAAATGGAGGTTGTTTTCCTTTAATAAGTTGGCATAATACCAAGAACCCTTTACTGCGTCGTAGACCTCGCTGCTTCCCAATATAATTGTGTCGTTATGCGCGAGTGGGATAACCAAAATAATTGATCATATCCGTTAAAAAATAGGATACAATCTCCATACTGATGGAACATGCCAATGAAGGAGCTGCCTCGAACTGTGCATTGAGTTTTTACAATGATTCAGTGTTTGTGGCCGGTTGTGACCTTCCACCAAAAGTTGTTAGGCGAGGGAACTATTCACACTTGAGCAATTGGCCTTCGAGGCTAAGCAATATTTATAATTCGGAATCAGGATATAATCTGGATAACACATGGCCGAATTTGGCTAAGAGACCCTTGAAGGTTTGACTGAGGGAGACTCCTTACTTGGCGTGAACACCGGGGAGCGAAGGAACTAGTCTGTAAAGCCGTTGATTCCCACACATGCCTTGTCTCCAAAGACTAGTTCAGTGCATAATGAGGGAGTCCTGGACTAAGGGGTCCTCAGGCTGCCGGCCTATCTCTTATGGTCCGGAAAAGTGGGCTGCTATATGAATGCTAGAAGGCCAAGCTATAAGGACACTCCGTATCCAGACAGGAAACTTTTGAAGCCTCGGCGTGTCCTCCAAGTCAGGATAGGAGAATCGGCATGTTTTATCTCTCTACTATAACCGACCATGTGTAACCCTAGAGCCCCTGGTGTCTATATAAAGCACAGGGTTTAGTCCATAGAGGCTAGAAGAAGGACCATCATCCTACTCACCTAGGATTTAGTTCATCTGATCTTGTGGTAGATTCAATCTGTAACCATCATATAGACATCAATATAATCAAGAAGGACGTAGGGTTTTACCTCTTAGAGAGGGCCCGAACCTGCGTAAACACCATCTCCTGCATTGATCCAAGATCCACAGCTTAGGACCCTGAGGGATTCCTGGATTAGGGGGTCCTCGGACAGCCGGACTATATACTCTGGCCGGATTGTTGGACTATGAAGATACAAGATTGAAGACTTCATCCCGTGTCCGGGTGGGACTCTCCTTTGCATGGAAGGCAAGCTTGGCAATCCGGATATGTAGATGTCCTTCACTATAACCGAATCTGTGTAACCCTAGCCCTCTCCGATGTCTATATAAACCGGAGGGTTTAGTCCGTAGGACAAGGACAATCATAATCATAGGCTAGCTTCTAGGGTTTAGCCTTTACGATCTCATGGTAGATCAACTCCTGTAATACTCATATCATCAAGTTCAATCAAGCAGGAAGTATGGTATTACCTCCATCGAGAGGGCCCGAACCTGGGTAAACATTGTGTCCCCGGCCTCCTGTTACCATT
Source organism: Triticum dicoccoides (assembly GCF_002162155.2). Taxonomy (NCBI): domain Eukaryota; kingdom Viridiplantae; phylum Streptophyta; class Magnoliopsida; order Poales; family Poaceae; genus Triticum; species Triticum dicoccoides. The sequence continues at coordinate 342,461,883 of NC_041383.1, read as the reverse complement.
AGTCTTAGACGCACAGTTCAGGACCCCCTACCCGAGATCCGCCGGTTTTGACACCGACATTGGTGCTTTCATTGAGAGTTCCAGTATGTCGTCATGATAAGGCTTGATGGCTCCTCCAATCATCTACAACGATGCGATCCAGGGTGAGTTTTTCCTCCCCGGACAGATCTTCGTATTCGGCGGCTTCGTACTGCGGGCCAATTCCCTTAGCCATCTGGAGCAGATCGATAGGTATGCCCCTGGCCATCAGGTCAGGTTTGGAAGCTTGAACTACACCACCAACATCCGTGGGGACTTGATCTTTGACGGATTCAAGCCCATGTCAGGTGCGCCGAACAGTCACGACGAGTATGACTTAGATCTTCCATTGGACGGTGTTCGGGAGATCACACCTGCAACTGCCCCGGCCCTTAATCCAGAGCAGATCGTGCCATCCGAGGATGGGTGGATGGACCCAGCCACGGAGGCCGCACACTCAACGGCGATAGAGCCGAACACAGACTTCGCCTCCGATGAGGCCTGTGTCATCGGACCCTCGGACTCGTCTCTAGCCATAGGCTCCGAATCACATGCATCCGTGCCTATCGAATCTGATTGGGCACCGATCATGGAGTTTACCTCCACGGATATCTTTCAGCACTCGCCCTTGGGCAACGTCCTACATTCATTAAAGTCTCTCTCCCTGTCAGGAGACGCCTGGCCGAACTATGTCCGACTTGAGTGGGAAGCGAACAAGGAAGAAATTCGTTCCCCACCCACCACCCACTTAATAGCCACTATCGATGACTTAACCGACATGCTTGACTTTGACTCTGAAGACATCGACGGTATGGAGGAGGATGCAGGAGAAGAACAGGAACCACCGCGCACAGGGCGCTGGACAGTCACCTCATCATATGATATATATATGATGGACACGCCCAAAGAAGGCGATGGCGATGAGGCAACAGAGGATAATCCCCTTGATAAGCAATCTAAGCACCGGCGTCATAGGCGCCGCTCTAAGCCCCACCATGGCAAAAATAGCGATACCGGTACAAGAGAGAATAGCACTCCGGATGGTGCCGAAGATGAAAACAATCCCGCCCAGCCAAGCTTCGAGCAAGCCGTATGGGAGGATGGGCCAGCTAGCCCTGAGAAACAGGCAATAGATGGAGACTCGGAGGATGAAAATTACATGCCCCTCTCCGAAGACAAGGTGAGCCTCGGCGACGAAGAATTCATCGTGCTTGAGGATCCCGTCGAGCAGGAGCGCTTCAAGTGCCGTCTTATAGCCGCTTCAAAAAGCCTGAAGAAGAAGAAGCAACAGCTTCAAGCTGATCAAGATCTACAAACTGATAGATGGACTAAGGTCTTGGCAGCCGAGGAATATGGACTCGAGTGCCCAACCAAAAGTTACCCAAAGCGTAGGTTGCTACCTCAACTCGAGGAGGAGGCATTAAAGCCTACAGTACTAGAGCAGGATGTGGATGACCAGCCACCTCGTGGCCGAGACAAAGCGGCGTATCAGCCCGAACACTAGCCAACACCCCGTCGCCAATCAAATAAAAACACTAAGGCCCGGGGCTACACGCAGGACCTGTGAGACATATTGGAAAACAAAGCAGGACAGTCAAGATCGATCTACGGATCATGGGGGTGCGTCCCAACACGTGACGATGACCGTCACGCCGGACATACTAAAAGCAAATCCGCCCAGGCCGAATACAGCAGACCAGACTCATTTGGACTGCATTTTGATGTAGCCCGGCATAGAGGCGCCGCACACCCATATGCTTCATTGACGAAGTAATCGATCATGACTTCCCAAAAGGGTTTAAGCCCGTGAACATTGAATCATATGATGGTACAACAGACCCCGCGGTAAGGATCGAAGATTTCCTTCTCGACATTCACGTGGCTCGCGGTGATGATGTACATGCCATCAAGTACCTCCCACTAAAACTCAAAGGACCGGCTCGGCATTGGCTGAATAGCCTGCCAGAAAACTCCATTGGCAGTTAGGAGAACCTGGAAGACACACTCCTTGACAACTTCCAGGGCACTTATATGCGACCTCCAGATGCTGATGACTTAAGTCACATAACCCAATAGCCCGGAGAGTCAGCCAGGAAATTCTGGACTAGGTTCCTAACTAAAAAGAACCAAATTGTCAATTGTCCGGATGCCGAAGCCCTAGCAGCCTTTAAGCATAACATCCGCGGCGAGTGGCTCGCCTGACACCTCGGCCAAGAGAAGCTGAAGTCCATGGCAGCCCTCACGACACTCATGACCCGCTTTTGTGCGGGCGAGGACAGCTGGCTGGCTCGTAGCAACAGCACATCAAGAAATCCTGGCACTTCAGATGCCAGAGACAACACCGTCAAGCCCTGACGCAACAAACACAAGCGTTGCAACAATGGCGATAACGCCGAAGACATGACAGTCAATGCCGGATTCAGTGCCTCTAAGTCTGGTCAGTAGAAAAAGCCATTGAAAAGAAACAATATGGGCCCGTCCAGTCTGGACCGCATACTCGATCGCTCATGTCAAATTCACGGCACCCCCGATAAACCAGCCAACCACATCAACAGAGAATGTTGGGTGTTTAAATAGGCCGGCAAGTTGAATGCCGAAAACAAGGAAAAGGGGCTACATAGCGATGATGACGAGGAGCCCTGGCCGCCGAACACAGGAAGACAGAAGAAATTTCCTCCCCAAGTGAAAAAGGTAAACATGATATACGCAACCCATATCCCCAAGAAGGAACGGAAGCGTGCACTAAGGGACGTCTACGTGATGGAGCCAGTCGCCCCAAAGTTCAACCCATGGTCTTCTTCTTCGATCACGTTCGACCGCAGGGACCATCCGACCAGTATCCGTCATGGCGGTTCGGCTGCGTTGGTCCTCGACCCCATCATTGGCGGATTCCACCTTACAAGAGTCCTTATGGACGGTGGTAGCAGCCTGAACCTGCTCTATCAGGATACAGTGTGCAAAATGGGCATCGACCCCTCAAGGATCAAGCCAACCTGGACAACTTCCGAAGCGAGGAGTTAATCTTCGATATCATCCCTTTCCGTAGTGGCTATCATGCACTACTAGGACGAACCACATTTTCTCGATTCAATGCAGTGCCACTTTACGCCTATCTTAAGCTCAAGATGCCCGGACCTCGCAGGGTTATAACAGTCAATGGAAACACAAAGCGCTCCCTCCGTATAGAGGAGCACACTGCGGCCCTCACAGCAGAAGTACAGAGCAGCCTTCTTAGGCAGATCTCTAACTCGGCAATAAAGCCCCTGGACACTGCCAAGCGAGTGCGAAGTACTCTACAACAGGATCGTCCGGAGCTCGCCTAGAAATCCAGCCTCCGCCCTAGTCCTAGTCAAGCGGCGAAATTTGTACCGCACGTACATAGTTACGCACTTAAAATACCATGGGCATAGGCGGAGGCACAACTACAATGCGGCTCAACGGCCCCAGGACCCATACACTTTCACCCTTTTCTTTCTTTCAGGTCCTTCTCTTTTCGAGGCTCTTCCGATAATCCGGTTATCGGACCCATCACGGGATGGAAACACCAAGGAGGCAAGAAGCTTTGACGTATAAGGGAATCCCCGGGTGGTATCTGATAACTATTGCTATACCTGTTTTTACATACCCACACGCAGCTCGCCATTGGTCAGGACATGTCAAATAGTCCTATTTTGCTTATCGCACTACTCATATACATACACCTTGACGTATTATTCAAATAACAATGGAAAATAATGTACAACATTAGCTTATTATTACATTTCTTTATCTTTTTCCTTGACTGCTTATTTATTACAAATTGCACCAGTACATTCTGGTACATTCAATCCGCCAGGGGCTTATGTGTACCCCATAACACGGCAAGAAAAGTCTGAACACTTTCGACAGTACGTCACCCCGAACTTATATCATTATATGCATCAGCTCCGAATCATGTCTTGGGTCACTAGTTGGGTTTTCCGGGCTCCCATGTTTTGCTACCTTACGTTCCGCTACATCGGCTAAGGTGGCACGAGAAGAACTACTGCGATTGTGTCCCGGTTCTTCCGGAAGAGCACCTCAGTAGAGAAAGTCGAAAACTGACTGTCATGATGCGGCGAGAGTTGGTCGCTGTCCGAGAGGTCTCAAATCCTTAAAGATTTTTTCCACTCTGGGCGAGGAATCGGCCTTGTCCGATTTTGGCATGTATAGCGCCCCAAGTTCGGCCTTCCGAATACCAGGGGCTACGCCAAAATTTAAAATTATAGACTTTTATGGCTAAGTGAGAGTGATAAAGCTGTATAGTCCGATTGCCTTGTTCGTTGCGCTAAACACCTCCTTAAAGTACCAAAAAATGGGATAAAGAGTGTTTATATTTATCCCGAACACCCTAGTACTAGTTACCTGGGGGCAGAAGCCGACGACTGGCCAACTCTCAAATTTTATAAACGGCCGCACATAAGGTAATATTTTAAATCAACAAGAATTATATAGCCCACATGAACTCGTTTTCATATTACAGGATCAAGTGAGTACATTCATTCAAATATTACATCCTTAGCACACTCCTCCGCCACAAGGTGGACGCCCTTCAGGACACCGTCATAATACTTTTTGGGGTGGCGGTGCTCCTTGCCCTTCGGCGGCCCCTCCATCACCAGCTTCTCAGCATCCATCTTCGCCCAGTGCACTTTTGCGCGGGCGAAGGCCCTGCGCGCACATTCAATGCAGACTGACCGCTTTATGACTTCAAGCGGCGGGCAGGCATTTACAAGCTGCTTCACGAGGCCGAAGTAGCTGCTGGGCAAGGGCTCGGCAGGCCACATCCGGACTATAAGGTCCTTCATGGCCAGTTCAGCTGTGTTGTGCAATTCGACCAGTTACTTCAGCTGGTCGCTCAAGGGCATCCGATGTTCGGTCCCAGTATATTGAGACCAGAACAACTTCTCCGTCGAGCTCCCTTCTTCGGCCCGGTAGAACTCCGCGGCATTCGATATGCTGCGCGCAGATCTGCGAACGCTCCTGGAGAGCTCCGAATTCGGGTAGGTAAAAGGAATGTCTCCTTCACATGCTTGCTTTGCATAATGAATGCCCTACCCACCGCTATCTTGTTGGCTACCCGAATCTCCTGGAGGGCCTTTTGGGCTTCGGCCTTGGCATCTTGTGCGCTCTGGAAGGCCTTCGCAAGCTCGGACTCTTGCGTCTTAGAGTCACGCTCCAAGGAGTCGTATTTTTTGACGAAATCCTGGAACTCTTGTTGGACCTCGTCGACTCGGGCCTCTTGTTTCTCGCGCTCGGCGCGTTCCGTGGCCGGTTTGTCTTCGGCCTTGGTTAACGCCTTCTTAAGGGCCGCCACTTCGGTCGTGGCCCCTATTAAAGTTCATGACGCTTCTATATGCTGAGACCACTTTTGTTTTCTTTATCAATATACACACGGGGTATCACTTACCTCTTTTCTCCTCAAGCTGCCTCTTCATGAGGCCGAGCTCTCCCTCGGTCCACTCCATGTCCGGCTTCAGTCCGGAGACCTCCGCAGTATGAGCGGCAGCGGCCAGCAGTGACGCCTGCTTATTCACATGGACATTTTATGTTAGACCCCTGCGGGTGTTATTTGATCCTCTGTTCGGCCTTTCTTTTCCGAACGCCAAACAGAGCATTAGGGGCTACTGTCTACACTATGATATTTTCTCATAATTTGATTACTTACCTCAAAGCTTGTTAGGAGGCTGGCGCAGGCTTCGGTCAATCCTCTTTTGGCGGACCGAACCTTCTCAAACACCGCACTCATGATGGTGTGGTGTTCTTCGTCAATGGAAGCGCCATGAAGCGCTTCCAGCAAGTTGTCCGATGCCTCTAGATGGACAGAGGTCATCGGCATGGGCGGCTCGCCCCTCTTAGAGAGAGGCTGCCTGGCTGAGTCCAGAACAACTGCAGGATCCGACACAGTATCCAGCTGAGGGCCAGACTTGTTGCGGCCCCCGTCATCAGCATCCATGGGGGTCTTCCCTCCCATGTGCCCGGAGTCTGGGATTTCGCCTCGAGGCATCTCCAGAACTGTTTCCCCCTGGTCTGGTATCCTCTAAGACAAGACCTCCGTGTCGTCCGTGGGCCGAGGGGAGGTGGCCGTCGGGAGTCAATCGCTGTTCGTCGCCGACTGGCCCAAAGACACATCCGAGGAGGATACGTCGATGTGGGCTTTGGCCGGTTTGCACGATCATGTTTTGCATGATAAGAAACAATAAAGCAAAACATACCAGAAGTATTATAGTGTCCGGATACTTACGACTTCGCTAGCGGCTTGGCCCTGGGCAACCACTCCTCACCGCTGTAGGCGGCTGAGGTGGGGTGGTCCGGAGGGAGGGTCTTTCCTTTCTTGGGCCCTTCGGCCTCCCCAGACGAGGTGGCCTTCCTCTTCTCCCCCCCCCCGGTTGGGGGGGAGGTATTTCCTCTTCCTCCTCCTCGTTTTTGTTGGAGGAGCGCGCCTCGGTGTCTTCGGACGATGAGTCTGATGCAACCTTGCGCCGGAGACCTTTCCTGGTACCTTGGCCTTCTTCTTGGCCTTCTTCTCCAGCACCTTGTAGGGCGTCGGAAACAGCATCTCTGTTAAGAGAGCCAATGCTAGATCTTCGGGTAAGGGTGTCGGACAGTCAATCCGATCCACTATCCAACACAGTCCTATTAAATTGGCGTGGGCCTTATATTCCTCCCACGAATATACCGGGGAAAGGAACATCTTGTAAAATATAAAGAGCTTACCGGATTGGCGGGGCGCTTTGCGCTAAGTCCGCGTTCCTCGGTAATGGGAGGAGGTACCTCGGCGGCCTTGAACAACACCTTCCACACATCTTTGTGCGTCGTGTCGAAGAGCTCTCACTGTGTCTGGTGTTCGACCGGGTCAAACTCCCACATATTGAAAGCCCGTCTTTGACACGGAAGGATCCGACGGAAGAGCATGACCTGGACCACGTTGACAAGCTTGATTTTCTTGCTTAACATATTTTTGATACATGTCTGGAGTCCAGTCAGCTCCATCGACGAGCCCCAGGCTAAGCCCTTCTCTTTCCAGGAGGTGAGCCGCATGGGTATGCCAGATCGAAATTCGGGGGCCACCTCCCAGTTGGCGTCATGTGGCTGGCTCGATGATATAGAACCACCCCGATTGCCACCCCTTCACGGTCATCAAATAGGAGCCTTCGAGCCAGGTGACGTTGGGCATCTTGCCCACCATGGCGCCTCTGCACTCTGCTTGCTGGCTAACCACCACCTTCGGCTTCACGTTGAAGGTCTTCAGCCATAGGCCAAAGTGGGGCGTAATGCGGAGGAAGTCCTCGCACACGACGATAAACGCCGAAATGTTGAGGATGAAATTGGGGGCCAGATCATGGCAGTCCAGCCCATAGTAGAACATGATCCCATGGATAAATGGGTGGAGGGGGAATCCCAGTCCGCAGACAAAGTAAGAGAGAAACACTACCCTCTCCTGAGGCTTTGCGGTAGGAATGATCTGCCCTTCGGTACAGAGCCGGTGCCTGATGTCTGCGGTTAGGTATATGGCTTCCCAAAGCTTCGTGATGTCCTTCTCCTTAACGGAGGAGGCCATGCACTTTCCTCCCGCTCCGGACATGCTTGGAATGGCTTTGCTTAGAAGGAGAAAGCTTGGGCGCTAGGGCTCGAGCGAGGGGGGACGGATGAGCAGAGGAAGAAGGCGTGGTTGGAGAAAGGTGAATCCTTATCTCTTTATAAAGGCGATAGAAGCGACACGCCTCCCCCCTTGCCCTGAAAACTCGCTTATTCCCCAAGCATCGTGTTGATGGCGCGGTTAGGTTACCCACACCCGTATTTATGAGAATCTCGTTATAAGGGGACACAATCTCTGCTTCGACAAGATGTGCCAATAAAACCGCCTCGCTATATGTGCGGTAGCAGGTTGAGAAAAAATGGTTCGCATAATGACCGGGCCGCAGCATGATGTCATGCTATGAAAAGTTGTCAGCAGATTAGATTTGTGGAATATTGTGCTCTCTACGGTGGTATGTGGAAATTGTTTTGCAGATCCATACATGATCCTTGTGTTTCAGATCTTCTATGGAGTATTCCCAGAAGGAACCCACCTTGCAATGCCAAAGACAATCTGCGTGCCGCACTCATCGTCATTGAAGCCTGGTTCAGGGGCTACTGAGGGAGTCCTGGATTAGGGGGTCCTCGGACAACCAGACTATATACTCTGGCCGGACTATTGGACTATGAAGATACAAGATTGAAGACATCATCCCGTGTCCGGGTGGGACTCTCCTTTGCGTGGAAGGCAAGCTTGGCAATCCGGATATGTAGATCTCCTTCTCTGTAATCGACTTTGTGTAACCCTAGCCCCCTCCGATGTCTATATAAAACGGAGGGTTTAGTCCATAGGAAAAGGACAATCATAATCATAGGCTAGCTTCTAGGGTAATCAAGCAGGAAGTAGGGTATTACCTCCATCGAGAGGGCCCGAACCTGGGTAAACATTGTGTCCCCCGCCTCATGTTACCATTAGCCTTAGACGGATAGTTCAGGACCCCCTACCCGACATCCACCGGTTTTGACACCGACAGACCCCGTGTCCGAGATCTGCCGGTTTTGACACTAATAGCCGGTGTCATTGGGAGTGTGCAGTACTTGCTCCAGCGGGTAAGACGTGATCACGTTGACCGGGTGGGGCTGGAAGTAGTGGTGCAGCTTCCTTGAAGCGAGCTGGAGCGAGAGGAGAATCTTCTACTGCATGGGGTACCGCTCGTGGGAATCTCGTAGTACTGTGGTGACGAAGTAGACAGGCTGCTCGATGAGGCATGTTGGTGTTGGGTCCCTGACGTGGAGGTCGGGTGGTTTGCGAGGTGGCTCTCCAGGGGCCTTTGGAGTAGGGGAATTGAGAGGGGGCCTCCGGAGGGGGGTGCTTGGTAGGTACTCGAGTGGCACAAGCACTACAATATTCTTTTATGCGTGGGCTTGCTTTTCTGGTTCCACGACCAGGACCGAGCTGACTGCTACGTCTTAAGCTTGCGTTGGTTTTCCTTGAAGAGGAAAGGGTGATGCAGTAAAGTAGCGTAAGTATTTCCCTTAGTTTTTTAGAACCAAGGTATCAATCCAGTAGGAGGCTCCTCAAAAGTCCCAGGCACCTACACAAACAAACAAAGAACTCGCAACCAATGCAATAAAGGGGTTGTCAATCCCTTCACGGCCACTTACGAAAGTGAGATCTGATAGAGATAAATGATAAGATAAATATATTTTTGGTATTTTATAATATAGAATCAAAAAGTAAAGATGCAAATAAAAGTAGATTGAAAACTTATATGATAAAAGATAGACCCGGGGGCCATAGGTTTCACTAGTGGATTCTCTCAAGATAGCATAAGTATTACGGTGGGTGAAGAAATTACTGTCGAGTAATTGATAGAAGAGCGAATAATTATGAGATTATCTAGGCATGATCATGTATACAGGCATCACGTCCGTGACAAGCAGACCAACTCCTGCCTGCATCTACTGCTATTACTCCACACATCGACCGACTCCGGCCTACATCTAGAGTATTAAGTTCATAAAGAATAGAGTAACGCATTAAGAAAGATGACATGATGTAGAGGGATAAACTCAAGCAATATGATATAAACCCCATCTTTTATCCTCGATGGCAACAATACAATATGTGCCATGCTGCCCCTACTGTCACTGGGTAAGGACACCGCAAGATTGAACCCAAAGCTAAGCACTTCTCCCATGGCAAGAAAGATCAATATAGTAGGACAAACCAAACTGATATTTTGAAGAGACTTGTAAAGGTAACTCAATCATACATAAACGAATTCAGTGGAGATTCAAATATTTCTCATAGATAAACTTGATCATAAACCCACAATTCATCGGATCTCGACAAACACACTGCAAAAAGAGTTTACATCGAATGGATATCCACAAGAGAGGGCGAGAACATTCTATTGAGATCCAAAAAGAGAGAAGAAGCCATCTAGCTAATAACTATGGACCCGAAGGTCTGTGGTAAACTACTCACAACTCATCAGAGGGGCTATGTGTTGATGTAGAATCCCTCCATGGTCGATTCCCCCTCCGGCGGAGCGTCGGCAAAGGCTCCAAGATGGGATCTCGCAGATTCAGAAGTTTACGGTGGTGGAAATTGTGTTTTGTTGGCTCCCTGGATGTTTTCGGGGTACGTAGGTATATATAGGAGGAAGAAGTACGTCGGTGGCCACTTGTGGGGCCCAGGAGATAGGGGGCACGCCCAGAGGGGGTGGGCGCGCCCTCCTGTCTCCTGGCCGTCTCGCAAGCTTCTTGACTTGCACTCCAAGTTCTCCGGATCACGTTCGTTCCAAAAATCACGCTCCCGAAGGTTTCATTCCGTTTGGACTCTGTTTGATATTCCTTTTCTTTGAAATACTAAGATAGGCAAAAAAACAGCAATATGGGTTGGGCCTCTAGTTAGTAGGTTAGTCCCAAAATGATATAAATGTGTAAAATAAAGCCCATAAACATCCAAAAGGGGTAATATAATAGCATGGAACAATCAAAAATTATAGATACGTTGGAGACGTGTCACTGACCGTCTAGGGGGTGGCTGCAAAGTATAGGAGCAGAGGCTCACGGGGGCATGGGGCGACAAAGACAGGAGGGCTTGTGAGGTACTTTTTGAGGCCTTCGAAGGCCATGTCAGTCTTAGGAGTCCAGTTGAAGGGCCCCGATCTCTTCATGATCTTGAAGAAGGGCATGGCCTTTTCGTCGAACTTAGAGATGAAACACCCAGGCGACACTGACAGAGTCCTGGATTAAGGGGTCCTTGGACAGCCTGACTATATACTTTGGCCGGACTGTTGGATTGTGAAGAAGACTTCGTCCCGTATCCGGGTGGGACTCTCCTTTGCATGGAAGGCAAGCTTGGCAATTCAGACATGTAGATCTCCTTTTCTGTAACTAACTCTGTGTAACCCTAGCCCCCTCCGGTGTCTATATAAACCGGAGGGTTTAGTCCGTAGGACAAGAACAATCATAATCATAGGCTAGCCTCTATAATCTCGTGGTAGATCAACTCTTGTAATACTCATATCATCAAGATCAATCAAGCATGAAGTAGGGTATTACCTCCATCGAGAGGGCCCGAACTAGGGTAAACATTGTGTCCCCCGCCTCCTGTTACCATTAGCCTTAGACGCGTAGTTCGGGACCCCCTACCCGAGATCCGCCGGGTTTGACACAGACATTGGTGCTTTCATTGAGAGTTCCACTATGTCGTGACGATAAGGCTTGACGGCTCGCCTTGTTGTCAAGGACAACATCACCTGTGAGGAACCCTGGCTGTAGGCCAGACTCTTCGGCCGGGCGGCTTCGTCATGACCGCCTGTTCGGCCGCCGCGCCGAGGATGACTTCTCAGGTCATCAAGAACGGACTCCATGTTAGCTCGGAATTCACTGAGCAGATGGATCCAATGGAGCTCTCCTCCCTTAACGAGCTCTTGGATGGCATCGCTGCCCTAGGAGTCGCTATGGACTATGATCGGATCGGGCTTAAACCCGACCCAAGGGAGATCAACTCTCCGCCGGTCACCCATCAGATAGCGGTGGTGGAGGAACAATGCAGTGATTCTTCCTCTATTGTGAGGACGAACTATGTCCGGATTCCCGAGCTTTCCGAGCCGGATACCCGTCTACGGGAGGACATGACCCATGCTCCGAACCTAGAATCGGACGGCGGGCCAGGAAAATTGGCAACATCCCGGATCCTAAGCTGCCAAGCTCGGAAGCTCCCCTGCCCCTGGGTCTTAGATCAGGTCAGGGTTTGGACTTAAATCTACCCACCCACCCAGATACAAGCAATCTTTCCCACATTAGACAAGAGCCCCAAGAGACAGTACATCACTTCTGGCTAGATTCCTCCTTGTAATGAGCAAGGTTAAGGACTATCGCAAGGAAGACGTAATCTCATTCTTTTCCAAAAATTGCACGGACAAGGGAACCTCAACGCCATAAGTCGCTGTGCCATAGTACACTTCGCTGACTTGGCGGCCATAGTGCAGAAGTACTGTGTGATGGAAAGCTCCTGGAAAATCCAAACAAAATTCTGGGATCCTCCGGCTCTCACTAAACCCCCCGTCCAAACTAAAAGGGTGCACTCTCGCAAGTCACCCAATCCAATTATAAAGAAACCAAAGTCCACTACAAGGCGTGGAACCGTATTGGAGCGATGGGTTAATGGGCCATGCAAAATTCACAGTACACCGGATACCATACCAACACACAACCTTAGAGCATGTTGGATACTCTGGCAGGTGGCCAAGAGCGGCGAGGATCTCCTCATCAGCAATACCGCAGAACACCATCCCGCTGAAAATAACAATACAATACTGACAGTCTTCGAGACTTTCACCTCAAATAATAGGCGCAAGCGAGCACTCCGCAGCCTCGCCGAAGTCTGCCAATCCATGGAATGACACGGCCATAACCTTCAATGCCAGTGACAAACCTTAATTCCAAATAGTCCGAGCACCAGCCGCTCTGGTCTTACTCCAATTGTGGACGGCTTCCGGCTCAATAAAGTGCTCATGGATGGCGGAAGCGGATTAAACCTCGTCTACGAGGAGACTCTTAACAAAATGGAAATAGACAAGAGCCGCATTGAGCAAAGCAGCACGACCTTCAGGGGAATAGTCCCTAGTCGGGAAGCACGATGTGCGGGAAAAATCACACTAGATGTGGTATTCGGCACGCCAGAGAATTATAGGTCCGAAGAAATCACATTCCAAGTGGCCCCGTTCAGTAGCGGATACCACGCCCTTTTAGGGCGGGATGCATTCACGAGCTTCCAAGCCATACCCCTTACGGGTACATGAAGCTAAAGATGCCCGGGCCCAATGGAATGATCACTCTAGCAACTGATCTGGACGTAGCACTCCACGCCGAAAATAAAACCGCCGCTCTAGCTCTTGAGGCATTATCTAAAGCCCTTGCGGCCGAAGAACTAACTGCGCTACGCTCCACGGTGGACAGGGACGATGTGATACTCGACAAATGGCCCAAGTCCACCTCTTTCAAACCAGCAAATCAAATAGTCAAATTCCAGGTCCACCCAACGGACCCTACAAAAACAGCATCCATCGGGGCACAACTGAGCCCCACAATAGATGCCGCACTGCGAGAGTTCTTGCGCGAGAATTGGGACATCTTCGCCTGGCATCCTTCAGACATGTCAGGTATCCCATGCAGGCTGGCCGAGCATAGCCTAAACATCCTGAAGGGATACAAGCCGGTCAAGCAGACCCTTCGGCGCTTTTCAGAACCTAAGAGACAAGCCATGGGATAAGAGCTACCCAGGTTACTCAAGGTCGGATTCATCAGATAAATAAAACATCTGGACTGGCTAGCAAACCTGGTGATGGTACCAAAGAAGGACAAATCCTGGTGCCTATGTGTCGATTTCAAGGACCTCAATAAGGCTTGCCCTAAGGATCCCTTCCCACTCCCCCGCATCGATCAAATCATCGATGCTACTGCAGGACTCAACTCATTGTGCTTCCTCGACGCGTACTCCCGATACCATCAAATCAAGATGGCGGAGTCCGATCAAGCCGCAACGGCATTCATCACTCCATACGGCCCCTTCTGTTTTAACACCATGCCTTTCAGGCTCAAAACCGCCAGTGCAACCTATCAACGCATGATTCAGACATGCCTAGAAACCCAAATCGGCAAAATAGTGGAGGCATACGTAGATGATGTGGTCATCAAAACCAGACACGTCAAATCTTTAATAGACGACTTGAGGCTTACGTTCGACAATCTACGAACATATGACATCAAGCTCAATCCGAAAAAATGCGTTTTCGGTGTACCTGCCGGAAAGCTCTTGGGCTTCATCGTTTCCAATAGAGGAATTGAAGCAAATCCGGCTAAAATTCGAGCTCTATCATAGTTGGCTACCCCAACACACCTCAAGCAACTCCAGAAATTAACTGGATGTGTGGCTTCTCTAAGCCGCTTTATTTCCCGATTACGAGAAAAGGCACTACCTCTATATCGCCTTCTTCGACACACCAAACACTTTGAGTGGACGGATGCGGCTACGGCCGGACTGGAAGAAATAAAGGCTCTCCTGGCCAGCAATCCAATCCTAGCCGCACCAAATATCGGCGAACCTATGTTGTTTTATATAGCTGCAACACATCAGGTTGTAAGGGCAGTGCTCGTCATCGAACGAGAGACAGACGGACATAAATTCCCGCTTCAAAAGCAGGTATACTACGTATCCACTGTCCTCACTCCATGCAAGTCACGGTACCCACATTATCAAAAGATAGCATACACGATCTTCATCGCATCCGGGAAACTACGACACTACTTTCCAGAGTGTTCAATCATGGTGGCCTCTGAAGTACCCCTTAACGATATAATAAATAACCACGATGCCATGGGCCGGATTGCTAAATAGGCTATCGAGCTCCTCCCGTTCGACATAACATATAAACCACGGCGAGCCACTAAGTCACAAGTACTGGCTGACTTCGTTGCCGAATGGACAGAAGCTGAACTCCCTAAAGAGTACGGCGCGTACTCCAATTGGATCATGCACTTTGACGGCTCTAATATGCTGGGTCGTCTGGGGGCAGGCGTTGTCCTGACATCCCCCACCAGAGATACAGTCCAATACGTACTCCAAATACTATACACAGACTCCAACAATGCAGCCGAATACGAGGCTCTGTTGCACGGTCTTCGGATGGCAGTCGCCATGGGCATTCAACGCCTAGAAGTGTGTGGGGATTCGAACCTCGCAATATATCAAATAAATGGAGACTTCGACTCCAAGGACCCAAAAATGGCGGCTTATCGCAATGTCATCCTCAAAATGTCAACTCGGTTCGAGTGGCTCGAATTCCACCATGTGGTCCGGGAAAATAATCAAGCGGTGGATATCCTTGCCCGCATCGGCGCCAAGCGCGACCCCGTCCCACCTAATATCTTCTTGGAAAGGCTGTTCAAGCCATCCGTGGTGTGTGAAGGGGAGACCGGCAATACCAGTCAGGATCCGAACACAACCCCAGATCCCGAACACTTTGACATAATCGGAGGCTCCACCACCGAAATAACAACTTCGGCCCGCGTGATCATGGCTGTCATCACCCCGTGGACTGAACCTTTCTTAGCCTACTTAAATAGGCAAGAAATCCCTAAGGACCAAAATGAGGCACATTGCATTGTGTGGCGCTCTAAAGCCTACAAGGTCCACAAGGGAGAGCTTTATAAGGAAAGCGCGACTGGAGTGCTCCAAAGGTGCATCTTCGAAGAGGAAGGGAGGCAACTCTTGGCCGAAATTCATGCCAGACTCGACGGCCACCACGCCGCAGATCGGGCACTCATAAGCAAGGCCTTCCGTACAGGTTTCTACTGGCCGACAACCCGGGCATACGCACAGGACCTTGTCCAACATTGCGTCGGTTGCCAGCTTTTTGCAAATCAAAGCCATATGCCACCTACCGCTCTCCAAACAATCCCCATAACTTGGCCCTTTGTGGTCTGGGGGCTCGATATGGTTGGACCCCTTAAAGGAGGAAGCCATAAGAAGAAATAGTTGTTGGTCATGGTGCATAAATTCACCAAATGGATAGAAGCCAAACCAGTTAAAATGGCTGAGTCCGGACCTATGATAGACTTCATATCCGGGGTCGTACACTATTATGGTGTCCCCCATAGCATCATCACCGATACCGGCTCAAACTTCACAGCCGACAAGGTAAAAACTTGGTGCGGCAAAATGGACATTATGCTCGATTATGCCTCCGTCTATCACCCCCAAACAAACGGTCAAGTCGAATGAGCAAATGGTGTTATTATGAGCGGCATTAAACCCCAACTAGTGCGATCCTTGAAGGATTCAGATACGCACTAGGTCGAGGAGCTCTACTCCGTACTATGGGGGCTGCGGACCACGCCAAATCGCACCACCGAATACACATCATTCTTTATGGTGTACGGCGTAGAGGCAATGCTACCCTGCGATATCATTCATGACTCACCTCGAGTGTGCATGTACGAAGAGAGAGAAGTCGAGCTAGATCGGCATGACAGTTTAGACGCCCTGGAGGAGGAGCGTGATGTTGCAAAGGCCCGTTCCGCATTCTATCAGTAGCAGGCTCGAAGGTATCAAAGCAGAGAAGTACGGGCCAAAACTTATAACATTGGCGAACTCGTTCTACGCCTACCAGAGAAGAAAAAGGACAAGCTCAAGCCCGAATGGGAGGGTCCCTTCATCATTGATAAAGTTCTCACCGGAGGAGTGTACCGTCTGTGTGATGCATCAAATAATCAACTCGAGCCAAACCCATGGAACGCGGCCAGACTCGGAAGATTTTACGCCTAGTGCCAAACTCTGTGTTTGTCTCCTTGCCTCCAGCTTTTTTTAAGTTATATAAAAGCTTCAAGTATGCTTCGACCGCACACTCCTACCGCGCTATGCGCGCTCAATATACCTGGGGGCTTCTTATACATAAGCTTAATATAATTATCTTCTGGGCATTATGCCCACCACATATGCGTCATTCCTCCATATGTACCTTTTTCACCATTATATGCATCGATATGACTTAAGTTTTGGCCAAGCTGGGTTGCCTGGCTCTTGTGTTTATGCCCTACGTTTCCGTTAATTTGGCTAGGGCATAAGGGGAGCACCTCTGCGATTGTTACTGCCAGGTCAGTCGGATGTGTACCCCAGACTAGGTGAAGTCGAAAGATAGCATTCTTAAGGGAATATTCGGTCGGTGAACAACAGATGTTTCTTACTTATTGCAATACATGCCCCCAGATGCTTATATCCTGCGTCGTTTTTCACAGTTTGGACATGCACATTAATGCATGCGTACCGAGGGAAAGGAACCCTTAACTGAACTATTATCCCTGGAAGATGTTTCTTACTATCCATGTAATATAACATAGCTAGTTGGGTACTTGTCTGTTCAAGCACTTATGACCCCTACGCCTGGTTTCCATGCGTGCCCTGGTTTTTACATAACTGAACGGGTATTTGGATACACTCCGAACTGTCGGGTCCAGAGGTTTAAGCGCAAAGGTCCGCCAAGACAAATGATTTACAATCCGGCTAGGGACAAAATATGTCCTTTGAAGTACAAAGTCACTTAGACTGACTAAATTCTTCTTCTATACCATCCAACTGGCTGTCTAGCCTACAATCATATTGGGAATACTTCGCGGCTAATGCACCTGGTCATATACCAGACTAACAGGGATCTCTTTCCCATCTGACCCTACAGGTCCGACCTCGGCCATGTGCTTTGGGTCAGCCTTGGTGTATCGTGTATTCACCATGGCCGAGGCCTCCCTTGCACCTTGTCGGCAGGCCGATATCTTCCATAATTGGAAGCGCCGCCGTGCTCCCTTGAGCATCTCCACGAGCTCTCCCATGCCTCCGGGCAGGTATGCGGACGGCCACAAGGCTTGGGCAATACCCTGCATCACCTGCCAAATTTGTTCGTGCAGTTGTGAGAGCTCTTGCAGAAGATCGCCTGCAGATCCGGAGATCTCCTCTTCGGGACGACCTATCAGCATACCTACAGACATAATTCTATTAGCCCTCTTCTTTGCCGAACTTTATAAAGGTTCGTTCGGGCACTTAGTAAAAATGCCGCGTCAAAGCCTCTTATTCTCCTTCACGGTGTCAGCAAGCTGGGCCCGGACATCTTTTAATTCAACGTCCAGCCGAGTCTTCGCGTCCTGGAGATCAATTTTCTCCCGTATAACCTTTTTAAGCACGCGCTCGCCAACCTTTAGCTGTCGTTCAACATATTGCTCATCCCCCGGTACGATCGCCAGATTACCTCCGGCATTGTCTGCAAAATCTATTGTTAGATTTGCATTCATGCCGAATACTAACTGGTACATGTCATTATATTCGTTCTGATCAATAAAAGTAATACCAGATAGGGCCTTCTTGGACTCCTCCATTTCGGCCACTGCGGCCCGCAGCTAGGCTTTGCACTCCTCTAGCTCTTTAGACTGCTGGGTATTCTTCTCTGTAAGAACCTATGTGTACAATGATCCTTACATCAGTTGTGCCAACTGTTTCAAGTCTCAGGGGCTACTAATATACATACTTATTAGATTTTCTTACCCGTATATCCTTTCCATAGTGGTCCGTGGCTCTGGAGAGGCCATCTTGAGCACCTCGGATGTATGCGTCTCCTGAGTTGAAGGCATTGAACGCCTCTTCAGAGTAATTAGGGTCGCGTGGTGCGGCCCGTTGGCACCCATGATTCATGGCGCTCTCCACTTTGGAGTTTGTAGCGGATAATCTACCTGCATCCACTGTAGGAGGACCGTCCGGCGTTGTCCCTGTGTTGATCTCCGCCCTTGAGTCCGGCCTTGGAGTCCGGCTGGTGGAGCCGTGGCCGGCAGGCTCTCCGGATACAGTCCGACGAGCGCTTTTTCTGCCAGGGAACCATGGACTTCATTATATTTCAAAGACAATAATCATGGAGCAGATTTTTAATCATACCTCTGCAATGGTGTCTCGGTCCTGACCGCCTTCCTTTTAAGCCTACCTAGCTTCGGTGCCCCTTGTTGATAAGTCACTGCGGGTTCGGCACGGCGCCTCGATGGCCTTCCGTGTAAAACGCAATACATGTGCGGTGTGTAAGGTGCAAAGAGGGGATCCTTCTTGGAAGGTGGGACTCCGTTTTTACTTACGTGTAATGCAGGGAGTAGGCCAGGATAATCAGCTATGATGCCCACCAAGGCACCTTCACAGCTTAACTGATAAAATGTCCTGTCGACGAGTTCCACAAATATGTCCGTTTCTTCTTCAAGTCCGGGGTCGAGGGCCCGGTTGGGGTCCTCTGGCTGTGGGGACGGGCTGTGGACCTCCCTCATAGCTTTTCGTAGTTCCTGCTATGAATTGGCAAGGTAAATATTTGTGATGAAGAATGTGGGAAAGACTGGAATAAAAGATAGCAGCTCACCCAGCTTGGGGGGTTGTACATGGAGAATCCATCCCATGGCTTAATACGGATGAACTCCTCTTCCTCTCCTTTGTACAAATCGAGTAGTATTTTCGCCAGAGCGATGGCAGAGTACGGACCTTTACGGCCGCAGCGGGTGGCATCGTCTTCTCCATTGAAGTGCCACATGGGTTTCCCCCGATATTGAAGTGGCTGCACTCCCCGTATTATACATATTAACATAACCTCAATTATTGTCAACCTTGATTTGACCAGCGTCTTTATCCTGTCCATTAGGAAAAGGACCTCTCTGTTATCTTCCTCCTGGGGGCTCCAAGGGCGCCAGCTTTGACGTTTCTTCAACGGGGCATTTACAAACTCAGGAAGGCCCATCCTAATCGGTTCTGCAAGGGGGACGTCCTCCATATAAAACCACTCTGAAGGCCAATCTTCGCACTTCTTCTTCGGAGTACCAGACAGGTATCCGGTCTCAGCGACGCGCCATATTTCGGCTCCGCTCACTTGATATATCGACCCTCCTGAGTGCGGGGTACGAGGAAGAATAGCGTCTTCCATAGCTCGAAATGAGCTTCGCAGCCCAGAAATAGCTCGCAGAAGGCGACATAGCCTGCGATGTGTAGTATCGAGGCAGGAGTGAAGTTATGCAGTTGGAGGCCGTAGAACTCCAGGAGCCCATGGAGGAACAGATGGATTGGAAATCTGAGTCCCCTCAGCAAATAAGGGACAAGGCATACCCGCTCCCCTTGGATGGGTTGGGAGAACTCTCCGCTTGCTCTCCGCCATTATAAGTGGCTAGTCCGGCTCGGTCGGGGACCATGCACGCAGGCGGGGGAAAACCCTTGGTCTGCAACTCTACCAATCGGCTATGGGGGACAGAACACTTCTCCCAACCGCCTGGCTTCGTGCTATGGGAGCGAGAGGAGGAGTTGCGATGGCCGACCATGATGGGATGGTTACTTCCGGGTGCGCTCTGATGGATACTTGCTGGGGGAGGATGGTGTGATTTGGATCTAAGGATCCCCGTCTCTTTAAATAGACGATTCACTTACATGGTCAGGGTGTTGAATGTAAAAATTCCCCGACTTCTCGCATTCACTCGACACATGGAGATAGCCATTATTGAAGCACAGAAGCCAAGGAGTGCAACATTGATGGGAAGCCGGACACTGCTCGTTACAAAAGGTACTCAGGGATTTTGGAGAAGAACCCGCCTTGCAATGCCGAAGACAATCTGCGCGCCGGACTCATCGTCATTGAAGCCTGGTTCGGGGGCTACTAAGGGAGTCCTAGATTAAGGGGTCCTCAGAGAGCCGGACTATATACTTTGGCCGGACTGTTGGATACAAGATTGAAGACTTCGTGGACTATATACGGGACTATATACTTTGGCCGGATTGAAGTGTTGGATACTTTGGCCGGACTATTGGATACAAGATACAAGATTGAAGACTTCGTCCCGTATCCGGGTGGAACTCTCCTTTGCGTGGAAAGCAAGCTTGGCAATTCAGATATGTATATCTCCTTTCCTGTAACCGACTCTGTGTAACCCTAGCCCCCTCCGGTGTTTATATAAACCAGAGGGTTTAGTCCATAGGACAAGAACAATCATAATCATAGGCTAGCTTCTAGGGTTTAGCCTCTATGATCTCATGGTAGATCAACTCTTGTAATACTCATATCATCAAGATCAATCAAGCAGGAAGTAGGGTATTATCTCCATCGAGAGGGCCCGAACCTAGGTAAACATTGTGTCCCCCGCCTCCTGTTACCATTAACCTTAGATGCATAGTTTGGGACCCCCTAGCCGAGATCCGCTGGTTTTGACACCGACAGACACCATGCATCCTGTTGAGTGCTGCATATCCTTGAGGTTCCAGGTTTGGTGCATCTCCTCAATGGCCTTGATCTTCTCAGGGTTATCCTCGATGCCGTGGTGGAGACTAGGAACCCAAGTAGCTTGCCCGAAGGGACTCTGAAGACGCACTTGGCTGGGTTTAGCTTGAGGTTGATCTTGTGCAGGTTGGCAAATGTTTCACCAAGGTTTGTGATGAGTGGCCTTACCTTTCAAGTCTGGACAACGATGTCATTGGTGAATGTTTCCTTCCTATCACACTCTTCAGGCCGAAGAGCATGTATATGTAGGAGAACACTCCGCCGGAGGTGATGAAGGCAGTATTCTTCTCGTCCCCTCTGCCATCTTGATCTAGTGAAAGCACAGGTGCTCCCTGGGTGATTTTCGTAATTAATGTCAACATATCTCTTGTAGGACTGATGCTTTTATCTAGTGTATTTCAGATAAGTTCAACAATGGCATGGAAAGGACAAGAGGATGTGGAACCCCTTCAAGGTGTCTAGGACATGCATTGGAAAAATCTCGAGACACTTCATTTCATTTTTAGTGATCCAAGGTCACATTGAGTCCATAGGAAAGCCAATACTATTAAAAGGGGATGAGGAGTTGCTTAATGGTCTACTTGCTCTAGTGCTTCGTGATATTGCTCCAAATCCCTCAACCACTTTCTCATTCCAAATATGTAAGAAACACAAAGTCAAACTCGGCCTCACCGATTCTTTCCACCCATCGCCACCGAGTTTATATGACATAGCCACTGCCACAAAACCTAACAGTTTGGTCACACCAATACGGATATTGGTCTCATCGAGATGGCCTTGCAAACTCTCTGTTTCCCTTTGTAACATTTTGTTCTCACTAAAATGAGCAATCGGTCCCACCAAGTTTGCTTGCCATCTTCTCTGTTTGCTCATTGCTTCACTTCGGTCTCACCGAGTGGATGCAATCGGCGCCACCGAGTTAATGTTTGCCCTAATCCCTAGCACATAGGTCACACCGAGTTGTTCCACTTGGTCCCACTCAGATTCCTAACGTTCACATCTTGAACTAAATCGGTCTCACCGAGTTCTTCTATTCGGTCTGACTGAGTTGGGTCAAATGTGTGAAACGATTAGATTTTGTGTGGAGGCGATATATACCCCTCCACCTCTTCTCTAATTGTTAGAGAGCCATCAGAACGTGCCTACACTTCCAACATACATTTTCTGAGAGAGAACCACCTACTCATGTGTTGAGATCAAGATATACCAATCCTACCACAATAATCTTGATTTCTAGCCTTCCCAAGTTGCTTTCCACTCAAATCATCCTTCCACCATATCCAAATCTGGGAGAAGGAGTTGACTGTTGGGGAGACTATCATTTGAAGCACAAGAGCTAGGAGTTCATCATCAACACAATATCTATTACCTTTTGGAGAGTGGTGTCTCCTAGATTGGTTAGGTGTTGCTTGGGAGCCTCCGTCAAGATGTGGAGTTGAACCAAGAAGTTTGTAAGGGCAAGGAGATCGCCTACTTTGTGAAGATCTACCCGAGTGAGGCAAGTCCTCCATGGGCGATGGCCATGGTGGGATAGACCAGGTTGATTCTTCATGGACCCTTCGTGGGTGGAGCCCACCGCGAATTCGCGCTGCCGTTACCCTTCGTGGATTGAAGTCTCCATCTGCGTGGATGTACAATATCACCACCTATCGGAACCACGCCAAAAATCTCCATGTCTTCATGGTGTTTGCACACTCCAATCCCATCCCTTTACTTTCTTGCACATAACATGCTTTACTCTTTCCGCTGCATATACTCTTGTCATGCTTGCTTGAAATTTATTCTAAATGCCTAAACTTGTGCTAAAAATCCACCTTAACTTGAAGAACTTAAAAATTGCAACTTTTACTTGTTGAGGGTCTAATCACCCACCTCTAGACTCCTCTTCTCGATCCTTTCAATTGGTATCAGAGCATTGGTGTCCATTGCTTTTGTTTAATCACCATTGGAGGAAGATGGATGAGTCTACAATAGGAAGTACTAGACGTAGAGTACCTATGCTGGACAGAGAGTTCTGCAATTCTTGGAAGAATGAGATGCTTGAGATTTTCAATGAATATGATTTGAACAAGTATATTACTATCCCTTGTGCGCCCCCAATTGATCCCTGCTACCTCTTGAGCACTGCGTTGGTTTTCCCTTGAGGAGGAAAGGGTGATGCAGCAAGTAGCACAAGTATTTCCCTTAGTTTTTGAGAATCAAGGTATCAATCCAGTAGGAGGCTCCTCACAAGTCCCTTGCACCTACACAAACAAACAAGAACCTCGCAACCAACGCGATAAAGGGGTTGTCAATCCCTTCACGATAAATATTTTTGGTATTTTTATGATGTAGATTGAAAAGTCAAGATTGCAAAATAAAGTAGATTGGAAACTTATATGATAAAATATAGACCCGGGGGCCATAGGTTTCACTAGTGGCTTCTCTCAAGATAGCATAAGTATTACGGTGGGTGAACAAATTACTGTCGAGCAATTGATAGAAAAGTGCATAGTTATGAGAATATCTAGGCATGATCATGTATATAGGCATCACGTTCGCGACAAGTAGACCGACTCCTGCCTGCATCTACTACTATTAATCCACACATCGACCGCTATCCAGCATGCATCCAGAGTATTAAGTTCATAAGAACAGAGTAACGCATTAGGCAAGATGACATGATGTAGAGGGATAAACTCAAGTAATATGATATAAACCCCATCATTTTATCCTCGATGGCAACAATACAATACGTTCCTTGCTGCCCCTGCTGTCACTGGGAAAGGACACCACAAGATTGAACCCAAAGCTAAGCGCTTCCCCCATTGCAAGAAATATCAATCTCGTAGGCCAAACCAAATTGATAATTTGAAGAGACTTGCAAAGATAACCAATCATAAATAAAAGAATTCAGAGGAGATTCAAATATTTCTCATAGATAAACTTGATCATACACCCACAAATCATCAGATCTCGACAAACACACCGCAAAAAGAGTTACATCGAATAGATCTCCAAGAAGAACGAGGAGAACATTGTATTGATATTCAAAGAGAGAGAAGAAGCCATCTAGCTAATAACTATGGACCCGAAGATCTGTGATAAACTACTCACAACTCATCGGAGAGGCTATGGTGTTGATGTAGAAGCCCTCCATGGACGATTCGCCCTCCGGCGGAGCGCCGACAAAGGCTCCAACATGGGATCTCGCGGATATAGACGGTTGCGGTGGTGGAAATAGGTTTTCGTGGTGCTCCTGGATGTTTTCAGGCCACGGAGGTATATATAGGCGAAGGGGGGAGGTCAGGGGATCCACGAGGGGCCCACGAGGGTGGGGGCGCGCCAACCACCCTAGGGCGCGCCCTCCTGCCTCATGGCCTCCTTGGCCTCTTCTTGACGTCCACTCCAAGTCTCCTGGATTGCGTTTGTTCCAAAAAGATAGCTCCCGAAGGTTTCATTCCGTTTGGACTCGGTTTAATATTCCTTTTCTTCGAAACACAGAAATAGGCAAAAACAGCAATTTGAGCTGGGCCTACGGTTAGTAGGTTAGTCCCAAAAATGATATAAAAGTGTAAAGTAAATCCCATAAACATACAAAACGGGTAATATAATAGCATGGAACAATCAAAAATTATAGATACGTTGGAGACGTATCAAGCATCCCCAAGCTTAATTACTGCTCGTCCTCGAGTAGGTAAATGATAAAAATAGAAATTTTGATGTGGAATGCTACCTAGCATATTTCTCAATGTAATTTTCTTTATTGTGGCATGAATGTTCAGATCCAAATGATTCAAAATAAAAGTTCATATTGACATAAGAGATAATAATACTTCAAGCATACTAAAAAGTAATCATGTCTTCTCGAAATAACATGGCTAAAGAAAGTTTATCCCTTCAAAATCATATAGTTAGGCTATGTTTCATTTTCATCACAAAAAATACTCCCATCATGCACAACCCCGTTTCAGCCAAGCAATTGGTTCATACTTTTTAACGCGCATCAGTTTTTTTCAACTCTCACGCAATACATGAGTGTGAGCCATGGATATAGCACTATGGGTGGAATAGAATATCATGATGGAGGTTGTGTGGAGAAGACAAAAAAAAGAAAGTCTCACATTGATGAGGCTAATCAACGGGCTATGGAGATGCCCATCAATTGATGGTAACATGAGGAGTAGGGATTGCCATGCAACAGATGTACTAGAGAAATAAATGTATGAAAGCTCAACAAAAGAAACTAAGTGGGTGTGCATCCAACTTGCTTGCTCATGAACACCTAGGGAATTTTGAGGAAGCCCATCGTTGGAATATACAAGCCAAGTTCTATAATGAAAAATTTCCACTAGTATATGAAAGTGACAACATAAGAGACTCTCTATATGAAGAACATGGTGCTACTTTGAAGCACAAGTGTGGAAAAGGATAGTAACATTGTCCCCCTTTTTTGTGCCTTTCTTTTCTTTCGCGTTTGTCTTTCTTTATTTGGCCTTTATTTTTTTATAAGGGAAAATGCTCTAATAATGATGATCATCACACTTCTATTTATTTACAAATCATGAACGACAACTCAATACTAGAACAAGATATGACTCTATATGAATGTCTCCGGCGGTGTACCGGGATATACAATGAATCAAGAGTGACATGTATGAAAAATTATGAAGGTGGCTTTGCCACGAATACGATGTCAGTTACATGATCATGCAAGCAATATGACAATGATGAAATGTGTCATGATGAATGGAACGGTGGAAAGTTGCATGGCGATATATCTCGGAATTGCTATGGAAATGCCATAATAGGTAGGTATGGTAGCTGTTTTGAGGAAGATATAAGGAGGTTTATGTGTGATGCACGGTATCGAAGAGGCTAGCAATGATGGAAGGGTAAGATTGTGTATAATCCATGGACTCACATTAGTCATAAAGACCTCATATACTTATTGCAAAAAAATTATTATCCCTCGAAGCAAATTACTACTACGCATGGTCCTAGGGGGGAGGTTGGTAGGAGTTAACCATCGTGCGCCCCAGACCTCCACACATAAGGAAGGCAATGAAAAGATCACCCCATGCAACAAATTTCTTATACAAGTTTTACCATACGTGCATGCTACAGGACTTGCCAACTTCAACAAAAGTATTTTTCAATTTCATAATTACCCAACTAGCATGACTCTAACATTACCACCTTTATATCTCAAAACAATTATCAAGCATGAAATTGATCATAGCATCCAATTCACTTCCTATGATAGGTTTTATTATTCCCAACTTGGATGCCCATCATATTAGGACCAATTTTATAACCATAGAAAATACCATGTTGTTCTAGAATACTCTCAAAATAATATAAGTGAAGCACGAGAGATCAATTATTTCTAAAAAATAATACCACCACCGTGCTCTAAAAGATATAAGTGAAGCACTAGAGCAAAACTGTCTAGCTCAAAAGATTTAAGTGAAGCACATAGAGTATTATAATAAATTCCAAATCATGTTGTGTCTCTCCCAAAAGGTGTGTACAGAAAGGATGATTGTGGTAAACTAAAAATCAAAGACTCATGTCATACAATACGCTCCAAGCAAAACACATATCATGTGGCGAATAAAATATAGCTCCAAGTAAAGTTACCGATAGACGAAGACGAAAGTGGGGATGCCTTCCGGGCCATCCCCAAGCATGGGATTGGTTGTCCTTGGATTATCTTGGGGTGCCATGGGCATCCCCAAGCTTAGGCTCTTGCCACTCCTTATTCCATAGTCCATCAAATCTTTGCCCAAAACTTGAAAACTTCACAACACAAAACTCAACAGGAAATCTCATGAGCTCCGTTAGTGCAAGAAAGAAAAACCACCACTTAAGGTACTGTAATGAACACATTCTTTATTTATATTGGTGTTAAACCTACTATATTCCAACTTCTCTATGGTTCATACCCCCCGATACTAGCCATAGCTTCATCAAAATAAGCAAACAACACATGAAAAACAGAATCTGTCAAAAACTGAACAGTCTGTAGCAATCTGTAGCTTTAGAATACTTATAGAACTCTAAAAATCCTGCCAAAATAGGAAATACTAGGAAATTTGTCTATTTATCTACTGCAAAAAGAATCAACTAAAAATCCCGTTTCTGTGATTTAAATAAATTATTATCGTGCATGCAAAAGTTTCTGTTTTTCAGGAGAATCAAATTAACTATCACCCAAGATGATCCTATAGGTTCTACTTGGCACAAACACTAATTAAAACGTAAAACCACATCTAAACAGAGTCTAGATGAATCATTTATTACTAAACAGAAACAAAAAGCAAGGAAAAAAATTAAAATTGGGTTGCCTCCCAACAAGCGCTATCGTTTAACGCCCCTAGCTAGGCATAAAAGCGAGAATAGATCTAGGTATTGCAATAATAATAAGATAAATCACAAAAACTCATCTCATATTACCTACGTTCAGAAGAAAGTTTTCTTTGTGGTAAGAAAAAGTAATCGAAAGGGCTAAATTTAATGGGACAAAAGTCCCCAAGATCAATCTCGGGAGGTATGGTTTCCTCCTTTGGCCCTTCATATTGCACAACCAATTCATCATTATAAGCATTCTTTTGGCAGAAAGCCTTGAGCCTATACTCAAGAGAATATCCTAACTCTTGTTTTGAATAGCAAAATCATTATTAAGTTCGGAAATTCTATCAACTAGAACATTGATAGGAACCTTTTTTTCTAAGGGTTTTCATTAAAAGCAACATAATCTAAAGATTGAAAACGCATTATGTCCTGTTGACCGAAGAGGATTGCCTCTATGGGAGGACAGCCAGTGGCCACCCTATAATGCGCAAAAATATCTTTGGCTTCTTTTATTATGAATCTGAACTCATGAGCCAAAAAGATAGTAGCTGCATGCTTAACAGAAGAATGCTCAATATTGGAAAATTCTAGGAAAATCCTTTGTATGCAAGGATGCATATGCATAAACTGTCTTTCAAGTTCAACTATAAGCAAGGATATAGCATCCTCAAGACTACTGGTTCTATGAAGAATAGATCCACCCATAGCGGGCAAAGCACCAACACAAGTAAAGAAATCTTGAATAACCCCTTTTCCGATAATATTACCACTACCGATTCGAAACTTTTTAGTATGTAAGATAGGTGGTTCTTCAACAGGATCATCAAAAGCATCAAAGTTCCCCATGTTATTACTATTGTTCTTATCAACGATAGCCTCCCCAATTTTAGACATAGCAGCAAAAATTACGAGGAACAAGCAAAAAAGAGAAGGAGAACGGAAAAGAGAGGGTGAATAAAATAGCAAGGGTGAAGTGGGGGAGAGGAAAACGAGAGGCAAATGGCAAATACTGTAATGCGAGGGAGATGAGTTTGTGATGGGTACCTGCTATGTCTTGACTTGAGCGAAGACCTCCCCGACAACGGTGCTAGAAATCCTTCTTGCTACCTCTTGAGCACTACGTTGGTTTTCCGTTAAAGAGGAAAGGGTGATGCAGCAAAGTAGCGTAAGTATTTCCCTCAGTTTTTGAGAACCAAGGTATCAATCGAGTAGGAGGCTCCTCACAAGTCCCTCGCACCTACACAAACAAACAAGAACCTCACAACCAACGTGATAAAGGGGTTGTTAATCCCTTCACGGTAACTTGCAAAAGTGAGATCTGATAGAGATAATAAGATAAGATAAATATTTTTGGTATTTTTATGATATAGATTGAAAATTAAAGATTGCAAAATAAAGTAGATTGGAAACTTATATGATAAAAGATAGACTCGGGGGCCATAGGTTTCACTAGTGGCTTCTCTCAAGATATCATAAGTATTACGGTGGGTGAACAAATTACTGTCGAGCAATTGATAGAAAAGTGCATACTTATGAGAATATCTAGGCATGATCATGTATATAGGCATCATGTCCGCGACAAGTAGACCGATTCCTGCCTGCATCTACTACTATTACCCCACACATCGACCGCTATCCAGCATGCATCTAGAGTATTAAATTCATAAGAACAGAGTAACGCATTAGGCAAGATGACATGATGTAGAGGGATAAACTCAAGCAATATGACATAAACCCCATTTTTTATCCTCGATGGCAACAATACAATACATGCCTTGCTGCCCCTGCTGTCACTGGGAAAGGACACCGCAAGATTGAACCCAAATCTAAGAACTTCTCCCATTGCAAGAAAGATCAATCTAGTAGGCCAAACCAAACTGATAATTCGAAGAGACTTGCAAAGATAACCAATCATACATAAAAGAATTCAGAGGAGATTCAAATATTTCTCATAGATAAACTTGACCATAAACCCACAATTCATCAGATCTCGACAAACACACCGCAAAAAGAGTTACATCGAATAGATCTCCAAGAAGATATAGGAGAACATTGTATTGAGATTCAAAGAGAGAGAGAGAAGAAGACATCTAGCTAATAACTATGGACCCGAAGGTCTATTGTAAACTACTCACAACTCATCGGAGAGGCTATGGTGTTGATTTAGAAGCCCTCCATGGTCGATTCCCCCTACGGCGGAGCACCGGCGAAGGCTCCAAGATGGGATCTCGCGCATATAGAAGGTTGCGGCGGTGGAACTAGGTTTTCGTGGTGCTCCTGGATGTTTTTAGGGTACAGAGGTATATATAGGCGAAGGAGGGAGGTCAGGGGAGCCACAAGGGGGCCACGAGGGTGGGGGCACGACCAACCCCTAGGGCGCGCCCGCCTACCTCGTGGCGGCCTCGGCTACTTCTTTACGTCCACTCCAAGTCTCCTGGATTGCGTTTCTTCCAAAAAGATCGCTCCCGAAGGTTTCATTGCGTTTGGACTCCATTTGATATCCCTTTTCTTTGAAACACTAAAATAGGCAAAAAAACAGCAATTCGGCATGGGCCTCGGTTAGTGGGTTAGTCTCAAAAATGATATAAAAGTGTAAAGTAAAGCCCATAAACAACCAAAACGGCTAATATAATAGCATGGAATAATCAAAAATTATAGATACGTTGGAGACGTATCAATCCCTTGCATCCTACGCCCGATGAGTATCTATACATGACCCATAATCTTAGAACTTTTGATCTTATCATGAGAGGATTGCCTAGGAATTTACTTGTATGCTTGCCTACATTTGAATGTGCTTATACTATATGGAAATATCTTCAGGAACACTTTCCAAACTATTCCTTCAAAAATCTTGATGAAATTCTTCATAAGTGCATTGCTTTTCATAAAATGATTCCTAGTGATCCTAAATTTGATGATTGTCTATTTGAGCTTCGTGACCTTATGCGTGCCAATGGAGATCTTGGAGTTATTAGTAGCATCATCTCAAAAATTATTATATTTCATAAACATGCACATTTTCATGGTCATAAATCTAATGAATCACTCTCTTTAGGTGATGATCGTTGACATCATGACGTTGAACATGGATATTATGATGAGGACGATGATAGTGAGATTGATCTTCATGAGTCGATGAGACACTTTGGTCTTATGGCTAACCTTCATGGTTACATGGCTGGAGGAAAGGAATGGGTTCTTGATAGTGGATGTACTGATCATATGGCCGGAGATAAGGACATGTTTCATGAGCTTGCTGAGAACGACGGTCCCCGAAAGTATGTCACTTTTGGTGACAAGTCTAAGGGTAAGGTAGTTGGCCTTGGTAAGGTGTCCATCTCCCATGATAGCTCCATCCAGAATGTTATGCTCGTTGAATCTCTTGGTTATAATCTACTTTCTGTATCGAGACTAGCTGACTTCGGTTTTAGTGGTTTATTTACTGAAGTAGATTGCCAAGTGTTTCAAAGAGATAATCATAATACGGTCTTTATCGGTATTCTTAGAGGTGACCTATACATTATTGATTTCACTAAGAGAGCTCAACCTCATACTTGCTTAATTGCTAAATATTCTAAAGGTTGGTTATGGCATAGAAGGTTAGGTCACGTGGGCATCTGAATTCTTGATAAGCTTATTAAAGGTAATCATATCCTTGGTGTTAAAGATGTCATATTTGACATGGATAGACTTTGTAGTGCTTGTCAAGAAGGAAAACAGGTTGGAGGTTGCCATCCCGTGAAGAACATCATGACCATGAGAAAACCGCTTGAGCTACTTCATATGGATCTTTTCGGTCCCAATGCTTACAAGAGTCTCGGTGGTAACTCGTTCGGTTTTGTCATTGTTGACAATTTTTCAAGATTTACGTGGGTGTTCTTTCTTGATGATAAATCGCAGGTCCAAAAGATCTTCAAGAACTCTGCTAGGAAGGCCCAAAACCAATTTGAAGTGAAGATCAAGAAGGTTCGAAGTGTCAATGGAACGGAGTTCAAGAAAGCCAATGTGGATACCTTCCGCGATGAAGAAGGGATTTCACATGAGTTCTCGACTACGTACAACCCTCAACAAAATGAAGATGTTGAGAGGAAAAACCAGACACTTATTGAGATGGAAAGAATGATTCTTGATGAATACAAGACGCCAAGAAACTTTTGGGTGGAAGCTATTGAGACAGTTTGTCATGCTACGAATCGACTATACCTACACAAGCTTCTCGGCAAGACATCATACAAGCTTCTCACCGATAACAAACCCCATGTTGGATCCTTTCGAGTATTTGGCTCAAAGTGCTACATTCTTGATAAGCATCGTCGTTTGAAATTTGCTCCTA
Source organism: Triticum dicoccoides (assembly GCF_002162155.2). Taxonomy (NCBI): domain Eukaryota; kingdom Viridiplantae; phylum Streptophyta; class Magnoliopsida; order Poales; family Poaceae; genus Triticum; species Triticum dicoccoides. Next base: position 342,430,311 of record NC_041383.1, on the reverse strand, counting down.
AATCTCATGAAGGTTTTATACTCAGTTATGGCTCAAATTCTCACACATACCGTGTCTACAGCAATTTCACCCGAAAGGTTGAAGAGATGGTAGATGTGAAGTTTGATGAATCTAATGGGTCGCAAGTAGAGCAATTGCCAACTGATGTAGGAGACAACGACCCTTCGGAAGCAATTCAAGACTTGTCTATTGGCAAGATTCGCCCAACGGAGGTGAAGGAGAGTACTTCATCCATTCAAGTGGAAGCCTCAACTTCACATCAAGGTGAACCACAAGTTAAGTTGGAGGCATCCACAAGTGGAACATGTCAAGATGGAGAAAATGAGGAAGTACAACAAGATGAACCATATCGACCTCCCTTTCTATTGGGGATATAACTATTGGTATGATCCGCCCAGGAGGGGCTGGGTTATACCTACAAATACTCTTGAAGCCCAAGACCAAGGTTGAAGATGGTGGTTCAGTTAAGGGCCCAAATCCCAGAGGTGACTTAAGGCCCATAGAGATAAACCTCCATATGTACATGACTTGTATTGTAAGGCAAGAATAAGTAGAGACCGAGCCGAACACTGTTTATGAGCCGGCCGGGACTCTGAGAGGCGCTGGGCATCGACCTTTGTATATAAAGGGACGACCCGGCGGTGGTTCAAGGCAAGTAACATCAGAGCGAGAGCTAGGTCAAGCGATTCCGCTCCCTAGTAATCGAGTCATAAGCAATCCCACTCAAAACTGGATCGTAGGATTTTACCTTCACGGCAAGGGGCCGAACCAGTATAAACCTCGTGTCCTTTGTCTCGATTAACCCCTTTAAGCTTCCTAGTTGCAATGGCTGCACGACTAAGTCCTTTCACTAGGACATCTGACGTGAGAATTCCACGATAGTTGGCGCCCACTGTGGGGCCAACGCACGGTGGATTTGAGTTCTTGAAGGGCAGATTCAAAGGCTCAAGGGATATGCTGTGGGCCGGATGACCAAGAGTCATCGCGACAAGCTCTACATCGACGACGCAAGCTGGGGCCCCGACACCGGCTCAATTGAGTACAGGTACTTGGTCCTCTTCTGCGGAATTCACGTCTTCATTGGCAAGGTCGGCGAGCCGGGCCCTGAGCCGGACATCTGCACCGACCTCGTCGAGACGGCTCAGCGTGCGAGACCTGCCCAGGCTCTGCCTTCTGTGAAGCGTGCCTTCATGGGATGCACCCACGGAGGACTCTCTGAAAGATCTGCATCTGGCGGTGAGACGGCCATCTATTCTGATTGTGCAGGCAAGACGGATTCGTTGTATCAACTGCAAGACGACGGGCTTGGGGGATGTTCCGATGGCGGCAGTATTCCGGATCCCCTTGAGCCGCCGATAAGGGTGGGAATCTTCATGGCCGGCACACAACTATTCAAGACTCCACAACTGCGGCAGCAATAACCTCCGGGTCAGCAGCAGCGGGGGCAGGAGGCCTTGTGCGCTTGTCGGCTCAGGTGCTGATGGATCTCACGGATAAGATGACCGCTCTGTTAACCGCCGCGGTCAAACCGGCGGATCAAGCTCAACATGATGCGGAAGTGGCGCAGTTAAAACTAGATATAGTGCAGGCTAAGGAAGATCTGGCAGCGGAAGATGTCAGGATGACCGCAGAGCGGGCAGCTCTGGATGCTCAGGCTCAACGGATTCAGGTGCAGACTTTCCGGCTCATGATGGAACAGAACGTTTCCAATGAGGTCATGAGGAGAACATACCAGAAGACTCAGTCTTGGCTCCCTCCGGTTTATGATCCTCGGAACCTCTTCCATACACCCGGTGCAGGGCCCAGTAACCCGCCCGGAGATAGACCGGGTTGCAGCACCCGGGGGTGGAATGCCGGTTCAACCACGGGTGATGGGGCCTCCCCGTATGAATACTGCTCCACCTCAATATGTACAAACGCCACCGGGTCATTATTCTAACCCGTTGGAGAACATGATCGCTACGGCGGCACGACTGGTGGCTCTCCCGGTGGAGGGCGACTCTCTGACGGCGGTTGAAACCCACAGGGTCAGAGAACTTCTTCAGACGGCCTTAGCATAGCAGGAGGCGTACTCATATAGTCGGGACATGATTCATTCAACCCCTCGTCCAAGATGGAGCCCGAGTTATAGCAGTTACATGGACTCAGCAGCCGTTTGAAGCAACACCCGATGCTATAACCAGCGAGGAGGGCATGACCCGGCGTGCAATGGAGCCTTTAACTTGGTGGATCAGGACAGAATATGTCAAGAGGCTGAGCGGGCGGCTCAGCAGGCGGCTGAGTAGGTGGCTCAGCTGACGTCTTACTAGCCTTTTCCGGTTTATCCGACGAGTTCTATTGAGCCAGGCGTGGCCACCAGGACCGGAGGTGTCCCCTGTCTGGTGCTGGCTCTGTGTAACGAGCGTTTTCCCAAGGATTTCAAAGGACCTAGGAAGGTGCCTAATTATACGGCCAACTTACAGCCTGGGGCATGGATTGAAAGCTACGAGATGGCTATGGAGTTACTGGAGGTCAGTGATGCTGCGATGGCCAAGTACTTCACCATGATGTTGGATGGGACCGCCCACACTTGGTTGAAGGGGCTACCGCCTAATTTCATCAGTTCATGGGCAGGGTTAAAAGCCTGGTTTATTGAGAACTTCAAGGATACATGCAAGCAGCCCATGTCAATTGTGGATTTGACTAGTTGCAAGCAGGAGGAGGGATAGTCCACAACCCATTGGGTGCGCCGGGTCAAGGCCATAATACATCGTCTGATAAGATGGATGCCGGCTCTGCAGTCTTAATGTTGGAGAAAAATTGTCGTTTTCAGCCCCTAAAGATGAAGATTGGGCGGCTCAAGCGCGATTGCAATGATATGGGTATGCTGATGGCAGCTCTGTTCAAGTACGCCGACTCTGACAGTACCAAGGATCCTGAGTCTGGAGAATGGCAAGACAGGGAAGGGAAAGAAGAATGGCAACGGCAAGGACCCTCAGCATAACCCGACAAATCAAGGAGGTAATAAACGTAAGGCTGATGGTAGCTTGGAGTTTTTAGCTAACACCAATGCACAGGGTAACAATCAACGACGTAAGGGGAGACCACCTCCCCGGTCCAGCGGGTCAAGCCCAACGCTTGAGAAGTTACTGAATGAGCCCTGTCTAAGGCATGGCATTCAGCAGAAGCCGGCCACTCATATATGGAAGGACCGTACCATCATGAAGGCTTTCAAGAATTCCAACATGTTCGACGGTAATCATGGGCAGGGCGGCGGCTCAGGTGGCGGCGGCTTTCATGGCCCGGCTGCTATTCAAATTCCAATATTCACAATTCTCAGGGTAATCTAGGTGCTCATAACGAGCAACCTGGCCAGGGTGGTCAGTAGCAGCAGTAGGGTGGATACCAGAGCCATCTAAAGCAGCTGAATAGTGGGAAATATCATGTGTTCACCACCAGTTTGTGTAAACGAGACCAGAAGCTTCATAAGAGGGCTATGAACGCTATTGAGCCGGCAGTTCCTCGTTATTTGAGATAGTCTGAGCAGCCTATTCTATGGAGTAGGGAGGATCACCCTCCCCGGGTTGATAATCCGGGCCAGTTGTCCTTGTTGGTAGCACCTCAGGTTGGTTGATACAAGTTCACTAAGGTGCTCATGGATGGAGGCAGCAGTATTAATATCCTCTATTATGAGACCTTTCGCCGCATGCGTTTTACTGACAAAAATCTCAAGACTTCCAATACTGTTTTTCATGGACTGGTTCCTGGTAAGTCGGCATACCTAGTGGGTAAGATTAAGCGGGAAGTGGCCTTTGGAGATGAACATGATTCTAGGGCAGAGAAGCTAACCTTTGAGGTGGTCAAAATTAGAAGCCCATATCACGCCCTCTTTGGGTGGCCGGCTTATACCAAGTTCATGGCGAGGCCATGTTATAATTATTTGCAGCTCAAGATGCCGGGTCATAAAGGCACCATCACAGTGCATGGGAGTAGGAAGAAAGCCTTGGAATGTGAGGAAGGCGATGTCGCTTATGCTAAATCTGTTTCTGCGACAGAAGTGCTGAAGTTCTACAAGGACAATGTTGACCCAACAGATATGACGTCTTTGAAAAAGCCAACCACAGAGCATGAGCCGGTCATGAAGTTTAAGTCGGCCGATGATACTAAGCTTGTTGACTTTGTTCCAGGCGACTCGTCTAAGCAGTTCAATATTAGTGCCAATGTGGATCCCAAATAGGAAAGCGCGCTCATCGAGTTCATCCGTAAGAACCAGGACATCTTTGCATGGAAACCTTCTGACATGTCGGGTGTACTGAGAGAACTGGCCGAGCACACTCTTAATATTGATCCAAAATTTAAGTCGGTCAAGCAGTTTCTTCGGCGGTTCAATGAGGAGAGGCGTAAGGCCATTGGTCAAGAGGTAGCCCGGCTCTTGGCGGCTGGGTTCATTGTTGAAGTTTTTCATCCAGAATGGTTGGCTAACCCGGTGCTTGTGCATAAAAAGAACGACACTTGGCGTATGTGTGTGGATTACACGGACCTAAACAAATCTTATTGATGCTACGGTGGGGTGTGAGCATTTGATCTTTTTGGATGCTTACTCTGGTTATCATCAGATAAAGATGGCAGTTAAGGACCAGGAGAAGACGACATTCATTACTCTGTTTGGAGCCTTCTTCTATGTATCTATGCCTTTTGGGCTCAAGAGTGCCCAGGCGACTTATCAGCGGTGTGTGTAGAATTGTCTTCATAATCAGATTGGGCGCAATGTTCATGCTTATGTGGAGGACATCGTGGTGAAATCCAGAGAGAAGGAGACATTGATTGATAATCTGAAGGAGTCCTTTGACAATCTTCGGGTCTACAAGATGATGCTTAACCCGGCCAAGTGTGTTTTGGGCGTGCCTGCAGGCAAGCTTTTGGATTTTCTAGTTTCTAACAGGAGCATCGAGGCTAACCCAGAGAACATCATGGCAATCACCTCTCTGGCTAAGATGGCGTGCATCAATGATGTTCAGCGTTTGGTGGGTCGGATCGCTGCTTTAAGACGGTTGATAAGCCGGTTAGGTGAGAAGGCCATACCACTGTATCAAATGATGAAAAAGACAGATGACTTCATCTGGAGTGACGCTGCCAACGCTGCCTTTGATGATTTGAAGAGACAGCTAGCTGAGCCGCCGGTCCTTTCTGCTCCCATTGATAACGGGCTGTCAGTGTGGCCATCATGGTGGAGCGCAAGGAGGCTGGCAAAGAGCATCCGGTTCAACGGTCGGTTTATTATATCGGTGAGGTACTTATTGAGTCCAAACAAAGGTTTCCACATTGGCAGAAACTCGTTTATGGGGTATTCATGGCAAGCTGGAAGCTTAAGCAATATTTCCAGGGTTATCACATCACTGTGGTCAGTTCTACTCCTTTAGGAGATATCATTCAAAATAGAGAAGCCACAGGATGAGTCGCTAAGTGGGCCATTGAGCTTGGGCCTCATAGTTTAAAATGCGTGCCACGTACTGCTATCAAATCTCAAGCACTGGTGGACTTTATTAACGATTGGACAGAACTGCAGATGCCTGAAGAGAAGCCAGACAACACGTATTGGACTATTCACTTTGATGGGTCCAGGCAATTGGAGGGCTCGGGGCTGGAGTTGTTTTAGCTTACCCTTGAGGCGATAAATTTTGTTATGTGCTACAGTTGATGTTTCCCTGTACTAACAATGCAGCTGAGTATAAGGCCTTACTCCATGGTCTTTGGATGGCTAAAGATATGAGCTTAAGCCGGGTAAGGTGTTTTGGCGACTCATATTTGGTGGCTCAACAAGTATCAGGCAAGTGGGATTCCAAGGATCCTCTCATGGCGGCTTATCGCCATGAAGTTGATGCCATTGCTGGACATTTCAAGGGTTACCAAGTGGAGCACATTGACCGCAGAAAGAACGAGGCGGATGATGCCTTAAGCTGGTTGGGCTCTCAGCGTAAGCCGGTGCCGCCTAATACTTTCTTGGATATTCTGCATAACCCTTCTATCAAGTTACCTACAGAGGAAGACTTGGTTGTTCCTGACCCAGAAGCACAATTGGTGGCGGCTCTTCACGTCATCCCAGATTGGACAGTATTGTAAGTGCATCTAGTGCCACCCCTAGTTGGTTTTGGAGTATTGACGACAAAGTTGGTTGAGGGACTAATGCGTTTGTGAGAATTGCAGGATAACGCAGGTAGTGTCCCTCATTGATTCGGTTTACCTACCGAAGATGACCCCTAAAAATGTGTGAAGACATTGAAGACAATGGTGGTGTGTGAAGATATTCACACTGAAGTCTATGACATGAGAAGACATTGAGTGAAGACTATGGAGCGCGAATACTGTGTGGTTTCGTTGTTTCCTTTTCTTCTTTGTTGAGTCATAGGAACCACCGTACTATTAAGTGGGGTCCAAGTGAACTAAGTCAGAGTGACTGAAGTGATGCTCAACCCAAATCCTATGTCTTCGAGCGAAGACAATAAGAGCAAATCTTATCCAGAGTTGGATGCGTCAGCTTTGCTTGTAGCCCAAGTAAAGTTGTCGTGTGTGTTTGAAATCTGACCGTTGGAACATGTGTCAGTTCCTTAGTGACCCAGGGTCATTTCGGACAAATCAGGTCGGGCTGCCTAGTGACTATAAATAGCCCACCCCCTGCACCATAAATTGGTGGCTGCTCAGAGTTAGTATACGGCTTTTGTCGTTTGAGAGCAACCCACCTCGAAGCATTTGAGAGAGAGAAATCCTTGCGAGGACAAAGCCCAAACACCCAGAGCCAAAGAGTGTTAGGCATCACTGAAGTCTTTCTGTCTATGTGACCTGAAGACTTATTACACTTGAGGACTGTGTATCCTCCAGCCGGTTAGGCATCGCGTTCTGAGCATCCAAGAGTCATTGTGGATTGCCGGGTGAACGAAGTCTGTGAAGGTTTGGAAGTCTGCCTTGAAGACGTACCAGAGTGATTGGGCGGGGACTAAGTGTGCTTAGCTCAAGGGGAATAAGGTGAAGACACGGTCTTCTGAGTTGAATCTCAGCCTCCCTAACCAGACGTACAGTTGTCACAGCAACTGGAACTGGTCCAACAAATCCTGTGTCTTCAACAAGCAACTGGTTCTATCTCTTCCCTCCTTTACTTTGAGTTTGTCTTTGTGAAGTCATTGCTTATCGTCTTATCTGATTGACTTCATTGCTTGACTACTGTTGTTGATTGGCTTCATACTATCTTCCATCCTAATCCTACTACCTAGCTGCTATTAATCTTCGAACGTTAATGCTATTGCATACTTGATTATGGCTTGCTTGTTGTAGTTTATCTTCCGCTGCATATCAATTAGGTTGTTTCGATTGTTTGTCTTCGAAACTTCCAAGTTTTGAAGACTTTCATAAAAATCGCCTATTCACCCCCCTCTAGTCGATAACTAGCACTTTCAATTGGTATCAGAGCAAGGTACTCCCTTGTTCTGTGTGATTTGGTTTAACCACCTGGAGTTTAGCTATGTCGACTGCAGGGATAATCAAAGTCTCTGCTGCTTGCCCCGTGTTCGATGGAACAGAATATCCCTACTGGAAGAATAAGATGCGCATGCATCTTGAAGCCATTGATGTCGACCTCTGGCATGTCATCAAGAATGGCGTTCCCAAAACTGGTGAAGGTGTCACCCCTACTGATGTCAAGAAGTTCATTCAACTGGACTCGACTGCAAAGAACATCATCTGTGGTCATCTGACCAAAGGACAGTATGCCCGTGTGAGTGCTCTGGAAACGTCAAAGCTAGTCTGGGACTAGCTATCCAAGGTCAATGAAGGCGTCTCTACACAAAGAGACCAGAGGATCAGTGTTCTTCGCAACCTCTTCAATCGCTTCAAGAGAAACGACAATGAAAATGTCCAGCTCACGTTTGATCGCCTCACCGACATCACAAATGAGCTTCAGGCTCTCGGCGCCACAGAGATCACCAAGCATGAAATTGTCAAGACACTGCTGAGATCACTTGACACCTCCTTTGACACCCTTGCCCTCATGATACAAGAACGTCCTGACTTCAAGACACTCGATCCATCTGATATACTTGAGAGGCTCAACACACATGAGTTCCAGCTTTCTGAGAAAAGAGATATCTATGGCCCCAACTATGGCCGAACTCGTGCTTTGAAGGCAAAAGTTGTTTCCTCATCTGAAGAAGAAGAATCTGACTGCGGTTCTAACGATCCTGAAGACATTGGAAGGGAGCTTGCTATGCTTGTGAAGAAGTTCCAGAAATTCACCAAGAAGAAGGGCTTCAGAAAGTTATCATGATCCAGTTCAAGAAATGATGAAGCTTCCACTCAAGACAACAAGAAGAGAACATGTCACAAGTGTAAGAAGCCTGGGCACTACATCTCTGAGTGTCCTCAGTGGGACAATGAGAAGAAGAAGAAGAAGAGCAAGGAATATGACTCCGATGACAAGAAGAAGAAGAAATCTTCGAAGTCTTCTTCCAAGTCCTCATCAAGGTCTTCATCTCACAAGAAGAGCTCATCTGGCAAGGCTCGTGCTTTTGTTGGCAAGGAAATGGATTCAGAGGAGGAGTCTGCTTCTGAGGAGGCAAAGGTGGAATCTGAAGCTGAGTCCGACTCTAGCGTTGCAAGTCTGGCTCTGGCCACAGCCTATGTCGCAAAGTCCATCTTCAACACTGAACACAATGAATCCCACACCAACGCTGATGATGACAAGGACGATCTTGCTCCCACCTACTGCTTCATGGCACGCGGTGCCAAGGTAAAATCGCGGGATGCTTACTTTCAAACATCAAGTGAAGATGACTCTGATTGTGAATCTAAACCCAGCTACAAAACAGTTGCTAAAATTGCTACTGAACAACAAAGGGCTATGGAACATACTCAAAAACTGTTAGACAAGAGCGATGACCTGTTGGACGCAGAAATGACACGTTCACAGTCCTTAGTTGAAGACATAAAAAATCTTCATGCTAAGTATCAAGAACTTGAAAGTCTTCATGAGACGCTGTCAACCACTTATGAAAAGCTCTCCTATGATTATCTTCAAAGGAAGCAAGAGCTTGAGAAACTGAAAGTGACTCATGAAGATCTTCAAAAAGAGAATGAGTCATTTCACGCTCAACAGATCAGTCCCGCTCAGGATGAATTTGAACCACCATGCTTAAAATGCATTGAGCGTGATAACGCTACCTCTATTGCTGAATGTTCCACTGCTGCTACTGTTGCTCTATCTTCAACTACTGATGTGGTAACTAACCCCTCTTCTGAGGATACCACTACTATTGCTGATGAAAATGCTAGGTTGAAGACATTGCTTGAAACAGGGATGTATAAAAGTCTGAAAGGGCATCAGACACTTTGTGATGTCCTCAAAAAGCAGATTCTGAACCGAAACCCTAGGAAAGAGGGTGTTGGGTTCGAGAGGAAAATGAATGCTAATGGTTCCTACTAGAAGCCTGAGCAGTATCCCAAAACCACATGGGTTGCTGCAAAGGAACCTTCAGTGGATCCATCTACCTTATCTGGATTTACCTATGCTAATCCTATTATCATTGATGAATCCTTTGATGCAAACAATAAACTGTTCAAAAATCAGAATGGTGAAGTGTTTGCCAGGTATATTGGTACTAACTGCAGGAATGGACCTCCTATGAAGAATATTTGGGTTCCCAAAAGCTGCCTTGAGAATCTTCCAGTGAATGTCATCATGACACCACCAGGGAAGAAGACAAACCCCAGACCAAATGCATCATGTGGTCCAACGGCTACTTACGAACACAGGACTCACTTGAGTCACCCTAATGCCAATGTTTTGCAGGGAAATCATACTCAGACTCATGAATATGAGCGTCTGTCTTCAAATCGCTATGTTCATAGAACTAAGAACTTTTCTGCTTATTCACATGAGTATCATTCATCTCCTGCAAGGCTATTTGCTAGGGCTTCAAAGCCGAAATTCTCAGATGCTGCACTTAGACTCATTGCTTCTAAGCCACCCCTCAAAATGTGGGTGGTGAAGAAGAATTAACTCTCTCTTGCAAAATGTGGTCTCCAGCCAGCAATCAATGGCGTCCGATATAATTGCTGGGGACCTAAAACATGAAGGGACGCATGATAAAATGACTTACTATGTATTCCACATATGAATCACTTACGTCTCATACTGTGTGCTAACTTTCATCTATGCTGTGATAATCCATGTATTCAACAACAGCTTATGCTTCACAACATACCTTTTGAAGCCTATCCTCCTAACTGCACTGTAGGGCATGTCACCAAAAGCTTCAGAATGGATTATTGACAGAAGATGCACTAATCATATGACTGGTGATCAAAGTCTTCTCATGGACTCAACCTTACGTCCATCCGACAAGAGTCAAATCACATTTGCTGACACTGGTAAAGGCAAAGTATTGGGTCTAGGTAGAGTTGCAATCTCAAAGGATCAACACATGGATAATGTGATGCTTGTTGAATCCCTTGGATTCAACTTAATGTCGGTCTCAATGCTTTGTGACTTAAATATGATTGTGATATTTGGAAAATATCGTTGCCTTGTACTAATAGAATCTGACAAATCTCTAGTCTTTGAAGGGTATAGGAAAGGTGATCTATACATGGTAGATTTCTCAGCAGGTCCAAAACTTGTCATATGTCTTCTTGCTAAAGCATCAGAATGCTAGCTCTGGCATCGAAGGCTGGGGCATGCAGGCATGAGGAACTTGCACACTCTCGTGAAGAAGAAGCATGTCATAGGCATCGAAGGTGTCAAGTTCAAGAAAGATCATCTGTGTGGTGCCTGCGAAGCTGGAAAGATGACAAGGGTGAAGCATCCTTCGAAGACAATCATGACAACATCTCAACCCTTCGAGCTGCTGCACATGGACTTATTTGGACCTACCCACTACTCCACCCTCACAACAACGGCGTGTCTCTATGGCTTCGTCATTGTTGATGACTACTCAAGATACACATGGGTGCACATAATTCTCTACAAGACTGAAGTACAAGATGTCTTCAGACGATTCGCCAATCGAGCAATGAACAACTATGGCGTCAAGATCAAGCATATCAGAAGTGATAACGGCACTGAATTCAAGAACACCGGCCTTGATCTTTATCTGGATACAATGGGAATCACTCATGAATATTCTGCTCCATACACACCACAGCAAAATGGCAGTGTTGAGCACAAAAACAGAACTCTTATTGAGATGGCTCGCACAATGCTCGATGAGTACAAGACACCAAGAAAGTTCTGGCCTGAAGCCAGTGATACAGCTTGTCACATCATCAACCGGGTCTACATCCATAAGCTTCTGGGCAAAACATCCTATGAGCTCCTCATTAGCAAGAAGCCAAATGTCAGCTACTTCAGAGTCTTTGGTGCTAGATGTTGGATCAAGGATCCCCATCGCAAGTCAAAATTTGAACCCAAAGCTCACGAAGGCTTCATGCTTGGCTATGGAAAGGATTCGCACTCTTACAGAGTCTTCAACCTCTTCCACTACAAAATCGTTGAAACAGTGGATGTGCGATTTGATGAAACCAATGGTTCACAAAGAGAAATTTTGCCAAGTACACTTGATGAAGCTCCTTCCTGTGAATCTATCAAGTTGATGGGAACTGGTGAGATCATGCCCTCTGAAGCACAGCCTGAAGAGGAACTTATCATTTCTGCACCAAACCAACCTGAAGACAATGCTTAGACCGAAGACAATACTTCCAATGATGACAATGATTAGCATGAGCAAGGTCTTCGTCCAGTTCATCCTCGTGTTGCAAATGAAGTACAAATTGAGAAGATAATTGACAACATCAATGCGCCTGGTCCGCTTACTCGCTCAAGAGCAACACAGTTAGCAAATTTCTGTGGGCATTTTTCATTTGTGTCAATATCAGAACCCAAGAAAGTTGCTGAAGCTTTTATGGAACCTGAATGGATTCAAGCCATGCAAGAAGAACTTCAACAATTCAAGCTAAATAATGTTTGGGAACTTGTCAAGCAACCTGACCCTCGCAAGCATAACATTATTGGAACAAAGTGGATATATCGAAACAAGCAAGATGAGCATGGTCAAGTCATCAGAAACAAAGCACGTCTTGTGGCTCAAGGATATACTCAAGTTGAAGGATTGACTTCGATGAAACATTTGCTCCTGTTGCTAGGCTTGAAGCTATTCGCATACTGCTAGCCTATGGTAATGATCACAACATCTTGCTATATCAAATGGATGTAAAGAGTGCATTTCTGAATGGCAAGATTGAAGAAGAAGTATATGTTGCACAACCACCTGGCTTTGAAGATCCAAAACATCCTGATATGGTGTACAAACTCAACAAAGCACTGTATGGCCTCAAACAAGCTCCTCGCGCCTGGTATGATACAATCAAAGACTTCCTGAAGAGCAAAGGCTTCAAACCTGGATCCCTCGATCCCACACTCTTCACGAAGACATATGATGGTGAACTATTTGTGTGCCAAATATATGTTGATGACATAATCTTCGGCTGCACCAACCAGAAGTACAGTGATGAGTTTGGATTTATGATGCAAGAGCAATATCAGATGTCCATGATGGGTGAGCTGAAGTTCTTCCTTGGTCTTCAAATCCGTCAACAAAGAAATGGCATCTTCATATCTCAAGAAAAATATCTCAAAGATTGCCTGAAGAAGTTCGGCATGCAAGATTGCAAAGGTTACACGACGCCAATGCCAGCCAAACATCATCTTGGTCCCGACGACAATGGTAAAGAGTTCGATCAAAAGGTATACCGCTCCATGATTGGTTCTTTACTTTACCTATGTGCATCTAGGCCAGATATTATGCTTAGTGTTTGCATGTGTGCTCGATTCCAAGCGGCACCAAAGGAATCGCATCACTTAGCAGTGAAGCGAATTCTTAGATATTTGGCTTACAGCCCAACACTCGGATTATGGTATCCAAAGGGCTCAAGGTTTGATCTGGTTGGATTCTCGGATGCTGATTATGCTTGTGACAAGGTGGATCGCAAGTCAACATCAGGCACATGTCATTTTCTTGGTCGATCACTTGTCTATTGGTCTTCAAAGAAGCAGACCTGTGTATCACTCTCAACTGCTGAATCTGAATACATTGCTGCTGGATCATGTTGTGCTCAGCTTCTGTGGATGAAGCAAACTCTCAAGGACTATGGCATCGATCTGAAGCAAGTCCCTCTCTTCTGCGATAATGAAAGTGCCATCAAGATTGCCAAAAATCCAGTCCAGCACTCGAAGACAAAGCACATTGAAATACGTCATCACTTTCTCAGAGATCATGTTATGAAGAAAGATATAGATATCATGCACGTCAACACTGAAGAGGAACAGGCAGATATCTTCACAAAGCCCTTGGATGAGAAAAGGTTTTGCAAGTTACGGTGTGAGCTAGATATCTTGGAATCCTCAAATGTCCTGTGATCAGGCACACATCCTAACACTTATGCATGTTGATGACTTAGATGTGCAACACACAAAGTAATGTATATCTTCAATCAATGAAGATTTACACTCTGAGTGTGAATACATTAACATGGAATTTGACTTCGGAGCGCCACGATAATTGTGCGCCGTGTCTGGGTCTAATACTTCCTATACGGTGGGTAACGCCACCACCAAATTTCTCTGTTTGAAGTGTTTCACTCATGGCATTATTTTGCAAAGACTTCACATTTGGTTTGTCGTTAGTTTCTATTTATCTTCATGATTTTCTGTGCTATGATGAGTTGATTGCATATATATATATATATATATATATATATATATATATATATATATATATATATATATATATACTAGCGTTCTGTCATCTACAGCATTCACTTATAGCTATGTCTTCAAGTTGAATCTTTTGAACTAAGTGAATGTGATCGGACCCTAATCTCTCTATGCTTACTATCTAAAACTCTATCTGTCCAAATCTTATGCATTCTATTGAAACTGTCGAATGTCTTCTCTGCATCCTTGTCAGTAGAAGACATAGAGACAAAACATCAAGTCCTATTTAAATGAATCATCTTAATTGTCGATATCCGGAGAAGCCGGAACGAACATCCGACATACTTGGCAGGCGTGGGAACGTGGGACAATTCTAAGTATGTTGCATGCTTGCCACGTACCCCTCAGATGTGAACCGCCAGGGGCACCAGCATAATTGCGCTGTGTCTCTCACCTACTTATAAATACTTGTCCCCTGCAGTAAAGAAATCCTTCTTCCACCTCTCCACCTCCGTCAAAACCCTAGCGCCACCGCTAGCTCGCGATGATGCCGGTGATGAAGCGCTTAGCTGCCGCGACTTCTCCGACGCCGTCCTCACGCCGGCCGCGGATATCGTCCTCTCTGCCGTCGCTGTAGGTGTCCTCCGTCGCCAAGTTAGGGCACGGTGGACTGAACTGCTCGGTCTCTCATTCTTCCCATCTAGCAGTTCGTCGTGCGGTAATTATAACTCTATTTTTACCACCTTTTTGATCTTCATAGATTCATCCTACTTACCGAAAGTGGTTTCTGCCTACTCAATGTTAGATCTATTCTATCTGCATCTCATAATGCCTAGTCTATTCACTTAGATTTCCTATCTAGTTTGATTCCTCACTTGTACTTATTCACGGATTGGTACAAATCTGGAACCAACTCACCACATATAAGTGAATGTCTTCGCATCATGAGGTCAATGTCTTCAAACTGATTTATCTTCAAAATCTTCTGAGAATGCATATGACCTCTTCCCCTTCCCTCGCATCTCTAATGCTGTCACAGGTACATGTCCGTGGGAGAATCCCTTGGTTCTCATAGTCTGCATTCGTTTGCAGAATACTTACAACATCATATCAATTCTCCTGAAGCCAGTTCCTGCTTGACCAGCAAGCGCAAATCTCTGAAGCCTCTGAACGTATTGAAGCCATTCAGCTTGAAGTTCATGGCTGCAGAAAAATCAGCAAGGAAGGGTGGCAGACAGCGTCGTGGGGGAACTTCAAAGGATCTGCCTGAGGATCTTGCAGAAATGTATAAAACAGATCCTGAAGAAGATTACAACCAACGCAAGACTTGAATCCAATGGATTCGACGCTATTGGGCTACACAGTGGTACAAGTACAAGTTCGTCACCCAGGAGTACGCAGAGAAATATGCTATCAAGAGCCCTTGGGGTGATATTCTCTATCGAGGCCTTCCCCCCAAGAACAAAGCTGAAGCCATTGCGCAAGAACTCAATCCTTGCATGGTCCATGGGCCACAGCCTGAAGAAGCCGACCCATCATCATTGCTCTGGTGTCGCGACGATAATCTCTTCAAGCGCAACTTCCAGTTTGCCATGTCTTCAGCTAAGGAAAACAAGAAGTCATGGGGATTAGACTACAATCCTGGTCCCTCTGCTCCCCGTGAGGATGGGACATGTGAAGCTGAAGAGAATAGAATTGGCCCCTTTGCAAACCTTGATGGTCTCATCTCCTACGTCTTGGTTCATGGTGCCAGAGTGGATCATCCCAACAATGATGCTGATTCTGATGAAGCCCGTACTCCTACTCCAAGGCCGAAGAAGCCAAAGAAGGTTAAGATTTCATCATCAGCCGCACCTCCAAAAGCTTCTCATGTGAAGCCATTGGCCACTACACCTCCTGAAGCCAGTGTTCAGTCTGAAGATCAATCTCGTATCTCCAAGAAGACGGAGAAGAAAAGACAACTTGTCAGGCATACTGCTCAAGCTCTGACTCCTGCTGCTATTCTACGTGAAGAACCCATTGATCTATCAAGTGATGAAGATCTTGCGGATGATGCTCTTGAGCAGCTGATAAAGAGCAAGGAAGAAGCAGAAATCTTCAACAACTTGCCTCTCTTTGATGTGGCCATCATCCACAATTTCATTGATGAGTGGTTCGACACCCCAAATGTCAGCTTTGAAGATTTACAGCTTCCAATTGGCCTTAGCGTCTCTTTCAATGGCGCCATTGTTTCTGAGCTGGCTCTCGCTCAGCGAATCGTTGAGCTCAAGAACAAGATTGATTATGAGAAAGCTCAATTCAAGAAGCATGTGGCCAAGCTAAGTGTTCAAGACGTCCGGAACTTTAAGGTCATGATGCATGAGCTTAAAGAAGCTTTTCTGAAGAAGCGCCAAGAAGCTCAAGGCTCTCGTGAGCGCATGAAGAGTTTGGCTGATAAGTGTGTGCTCGCCTACAATGAGGCTGAGAAGTGCAAGTCACTTGGTCGTCCTGGCATTGACCCCAAGATGGCAGCAAAGAAAAAGAAGAAGCTTCCTGCTGATTAGCCTGCGCCTTCAAGCCAAGAAGCTCCACGCATTATCTTCCCAAGTAGCATGACTGGCTCGAAGCCAAAGGTCACCACAACCGCTTCAGAACAGAAGAAGACGAGGGCTGCAGAGGCGGAAGCCAGAAAGAGGAAGAATACCGAAGCCTCTAATGCCACTCCCTCCAAGAAGAAGCGCAAGACCAAGAAGAATTGGGCTGCTCCCACGGAGCCCCTTTTTGTTGAACCCATCTCAGTGATTCATCTTGCATATGCATCCCAAGAACTTCACATGACTGTTCATGAGCCTGCTTCCACAGAGGCTCCTAAAGCTGAAGATATTCCAGCAGCTGAACCCACCGCTGCTGAAGACATTGGTCATCATGACAAGGTTGAAGATGATGAAGTTCTTCCTCAGATCGAATACAATGTGGTATCATCGCCTGTTCGTACGAACAGCGAACTCATCAGCATTGGTCGTCCTTTGACGCCAATTGCATAGGATGATTCATGGGCTGATCGCCCACAAGAACAAGACTCCCCCAACACTCCCCAACAACAACAAGTCACAACATCCGTACAAGCTGAAGAGGATGAAGGCCTGCCCACTCCATCTCCAAAAGCGTCGCCAGTACTTCAAAGGCTTTGCAAAGGACCAAGGCCTCAAGCTCCTCTTCCGAGCGTTCTAGAAGGAGAAGTGCATCATCAACCTGTTGCATGTCAAGTTTTTTTAGAAGCCACTCCTGCTGTGAATGTCTCTGCATCTGAAGCACCTGCTGCTGAAGACAATTCGGCTGCATCAGCCAATGAAGAACATTAAGAAGAATGTGTCTCTACTCCCCCCATTCCTGAAGAAATAGTTCATGAAGTGAACGTGTCAATGCCTAACCCTCCAGCTCCTCAAGTGGAGGTTGAAAATCCTGAAGCTGCCACAATCAACGCAAGTGAAGCCGATGACATTGTCATGGCTGAAGCTAATGTGGAGCTTGCAACAACCAGTGTGCCTGAAGCTAATGAGGCCACTGCACCTGAAGCTAATGAGGCAACTGTTCCTGAAGCACCTGTTGTGCAGCCTGAAGCCTCGGCTGCTGCCACTGCTCCTGTTCCACCCCCAAGGCCCTATACAATTGAGCAGGCATATAACCACGGAGAGCTAACAACAGTCAAATGGCCCATTCTGGTCCCTCTGCCTAATGTCTCTGGTCCTCAATTTGACTATCATGTTGAGCATAGGCCTCAAATCCAGAAGCCCAAGCCAAGACTGCCAAGGTTTCCTGGTACTGCCACCGCTGTCGGGTCTTTCAATGCAAATGGCTTCAAGAGCCACAACACATTCTTTGACAGCTCGAAGAACCCCTACACGAAGCCAAGAATTGCATCAAATCGGTTCTGGAGTCATTAGCAGCGAAGCTATTACTCCTGTGTTCTGTATGATCAAGGGCGCATCTTCCCTCATATGCGTCTCGACACTGAAGCCATTACTGGACTCCCCTGCTTAGAAGAAGCACTTGACTGCTTTCGTGATGCTGGGCTGCTCAGTTTTGTCAGAGATAAGGAACACTAGAATGAAGAACTATTGCTTCAATTCTATGCCACACTGCACATTCGCGGCTACAACAGAGATACGAAGACTTGGGTTCTCGAGTGGATGACCGGAAACGTTCATCATGAAGCCAAAGCTACAGATATCATCGAGCTTACAGGCCTGTCCACTCCCGGAGAACTCTATGAACCTGGCTATCAACATCATCGCAATGCCCTGGAAAGCATCTTTCATAGGCCTGAACCCAATATGAGTCAGATGCTGAGCATGATGAAGCCTTTGCTCCATGACGCTGAATATCCAACAGAGTTCTTTGTTGATGACCTTGAGTATCTGCCACGCACCATATATCACATCATCAGGCGGACTCTATGGCCTATCAAAGGACATTCATCAGCGGCAAAGCTTGAAGGAGCTATGAAGACTTTGGTCTTCTACATTTTCAATGGCATCAGCTTCAACGCACAAGATTTCTTCATCAGACAACTTGCTGCCTCCAGCTCTGATCTCTTTGGTCTGAAGTTTTATGCTCCATGGGTCATGCGCCTCATAAAGCGACACTCTACTGTCAACTATCAACCTTCTGCTCGCAATCATGTGATTTTTCTACCTGAGGTTGATATGTCAGTTGAAGCTATATATCCTGACCCTGCCAAGAAGCCTCTTTGTCTTCAGAATGCCGAGCACCAAAGCTTCACCTAGCCCATTGAAGGTGTTCAAGCAGCTACACGAATCTATCCATTGGCTGGAAATACTCGTCTGCCTCATCGAACACCTACTGAAGCCACTAAAAGCACCATTGCCCAAAGGCCTCGGAAGCGTTCTCGCGTTCTCAATGATCAAGAACTTCTTGTGGCCCTTCATCGGAAACAGGATAAACATCACTTTTGGCTCAAGAGACAGATGCAAAGCCTCTTGGTGGATGTCAATCACATTCGCAACCTTGCCACCAAGAATGCCTTTGTTGCTCATGAAACTTGCCGACGATCATGGAAGAGTTTGACCCTGCTTAGTGCTGAAGCAGATCTTCAAGACGATTGCTTCAATGAAAGATTTCAGTTTGACTCCACTCCTCAATGGAATGCTGTCTTACGAAGAACTCCATCTCTTGAAGACTCTGAATATTCTTCCTCCACGGCAACTGTAAATGCCAGAGTGATCAATGATGAAGATGATGCTACTTCACCACCTCCAACTACTACTCCGCGCATCGACACTGCACCAAGTTCATCTGCACCGCCACCCAACGACAACAACCCTGCTGCTTCACCTACTCATCAAGAAGACGAGTAGATGCTCTATGTCTTCAAACCTTTTTGGTCATCAAAAGGGGAGAAGCGTATGAATTGATAGTCTTCAAGCGGGTTCATATGGGCGGTTGCATTATATTTTGGCTCGTTCTTACAACTCTTGCGTTTTGAAACATTTGGTTCACTGAGTTGTAACACTTAAACTTGATGGTCGTCTGCTACTTATTTGCATTTCCACGTGAGATGATAACTTCCGCACTTAAATCATCCTGCAGACGTCCATTTTTCATTATGCATGTCATCCTATATGCTATATCATTTCATGCATGATGAATTATCTTCATAAGTTGAAGTGGATCTCCACAAGTACAACCTGCCATGTGCATTTGCATTCCAAAAGCAAAATTATTTATATGCACATCTTCAGGGGGATCCCTTGCTACTTATGAAGACAAATTCCTATCCTTTACAATTTCACATACTTTATCCCCGTTGAAAACTTCAACCAGTTTGTCATCAATCACCAAAAAGGGGGAGATTGTAAGTGCATCTAGTGCCACCCCTAGTTGGTTTTGGAGTATTGACGACAAAGTTGGTTGAGGGACTAATGCGTTTGTGAGAATTGCAGGATAACGCAGGTAGTGTCCCTTATTGATTCGGTTTACCTACCAGAGATGACCCCTAAAAATGTATGAAGACATTGAAGACAATGGTGGTGTGTGAAGATATTCACACTGAAGTCTATGACATGAGAAGGCATTGAGTGAAGACTATGGAGCGCGAAGACTGTGTGGTTTCGTTGTTTCCTTTTCTTCTTTGTTGAGTCATAGGAACCACCGTAGTGTTAAGTGGGGTCCAAGTGAACTAAGTCAGAGTGACTGAAGTGATGCTCAACCCAAATCCTATGTCTTCGAGCGAAGACAATAAGAGCAAATCTTATCCAGAGTTGGATGAGTCAGCTTTTCTTGTAGCCCAAGTAAAGTTGTCGTGTGTGTTTGAAATCTGACTGTTGGTACACGTGTTAGTTCCTTAGTGACCCAGGGTCATTTTGGACAAATAAGGTCGGGTTGCCTAGTGGCTATAAATAGCCCACCCCCTACACCATAAATTGGTGGCTGCTCAGAGTTAGTATACGGCTTTTGTCGTTTGAGAGCAACCCACCTCGAAGCATTTGAGAGAGAGAAATCCTTGCGAGGACAAAGCCCAAACACCCAGAGCCAAAGAGTGTTAGGCATCACTGAAGTCTTTCTGTCTGTGTGACCTGAAGAGTTATTACACTTGAGGACTGTGTATCCTCCAGCCGGTTAGGCGTCACGTTCTAAGCATCCAAGAGTCATTGTGGATTGCCGGGTGAATGAATTCTGTGAAGGTTTGGAATTCTACCTTGAAGACTTACCAGAGTGATTGGGCGGGGACTAAGTGTCCTTAGCTCAAGGGGAATAAGGTGAAGACACGGTCTTCTGAGTTGAATCTCAGCCTCCCTAACCAGACGTACAGTTGTCACAGCAACTGGAACTGGTCCAACAAATCCTGTGTCTTCAACAAGCAACTGGTTCTATCTCTTCCCTCCTTTACTTTGAGTTTGTCTTCGTGAAGTCATTGCTTATCGTCTTATCTGATTGACTTCATTGCTTGAGTACTATTGTTGATTGGCTTCATACTATCTTCCATCCTGATCCTACTACCTAGCTGCTATTAATCTTCGAACGTTAATGCTATTGCATACTTGATTATGGCTTGCTTGTTGTAGTTTATCTTCCGCTGCATATCAATTAGGTTGTTTCGATTGTTTGTCTTCGAAACTTCCAAGTTTTGAAGACTTTCATAAAAATCGCCTATTCACCCCCCCCCCTCTAGTCGATAACTAGCACTTTCAAGTACCATAATTGTCAATTGGTGGCGAGGTGCTTGAGGATGAAACCTTGGTCAGGAAGATAACCCGGCGGTCTAAGTCGATGACAATTGCCAATGGTGAGTTGCATCATCGCAATGTCACTTGGGCGTTTCAGCGTTGTGTTTCTCCTGAAGAAGGCCATGAAATTCTACGTGAGATTCATGAAGGGGATTGTGGCCATCATGTCGGGTCAAAATCCCTTGTGGCCAAGGCTTCCCGTCATGGATTTTATTGGCTCACGGCTCATGCTGATGCAGAGGACCTGGTCAGTAAATGTGACGGTTGTCAGAAGTTTTCAAGATGTGCTCACGTGCCGGCTCAAGAATTGAGGATGATTCCAATTACTTGGTCGTTTGCAGTCTGGGGGCTTGACATGGTTGGGCCTTTCAAAAGGTCGAAAAATAAAAAGACCCACCTTTTGGTGGCGGTTGACAAATTTACAAAGTGGGTTGAGGCAGAGCCAGTTAGTAAGTGTGATGCAGCTATGGCGGTTCAGTTCATGAAGGAGGTGATATTTCGCTTTGGCTTTCCACACAACATTATAACTGACAATGGTACTAATCTTTCTAAAGGCACCATGGAAGAATTTTGTCAACGTGAGCATATTCGGCTTGATGTTTCATAAGTGGCTCACCCCCAATCCAATGGTCAAGCTGAGAGAGCTAATCAGGAGATCTTGAAAGGTATCAAGCCCCGAATTTTGGTCCCCTTGTAGCGTGATAACCCACAAGTGTAGGGGATCGCAACAGCTTTTGAGGGTAAAGTATTCAACCCAAATTTATTGATTCGACACAAGGGGAGTCAAAGAATATTCTTGAGTATTAGCAGTTGAGTTGTCAATTCAACCACACCTGGATAACTTACTATCTGCAGCAAAGTATTTAGTAGCAAAAGTGGTGTGATAATAAAGGTAACGGTAGGAAAAGTAAATATAAATGTTTTTGGGTTTTTGTAGTAGTTGTAACAGTAGCAACGGAAAAGTAAATAAGCGAAGAACAATATGTGAAAAGCTCGTAGGCAATGGATCAGTGATGGATAATTATGCGGGATGCGATTCCTCATGTAATAGCTATAACATAGGGTGACACGAAACTAGCACCAGTTCATCAATGTAATGTAGGCATGTATTCCATAAATAGTCATACGTGCTTATGGAAAAGAACTTGCATGCCATCTTTTGTCCTACCCTCCCGTTGCAGCGGGGTCCTAGAGGAAACTAAGGGCTATTAAGGCCTCCTTTTAATAGAGAACCGGAACAATGCATTAGCACATAGTGAATACATGAACTCCTCAAACTACGGTCATCACCGAGAAGTATCCCGATTATTGTCACTTCGGGGTTGTCGGATCATAACACATAATAGGTGACTATAGACTTGCAAGATAGGATCAAGAACACACATATATTCATGAAAACATAATAGGTTCATATCTGAAATCATGGCACTCGGGCCCTAGTGACAAGCATTAAGCATAGCAAAGTCATAGCAAAATCAATCTCAGAACATAGTGGATACTAGGGATCAAATCCTAACAAAACTAACTTAATTACATGGTAAATCTCATCCAACCCATCACCATCCAGCAAGGCTATGGTGGAATTACTCATGCACGGCGGTGAGCATCATGAAGTTGGTGATGGAGGATGGTTGATGATGACGATGGCGACGAATCCCCCTCTCCGGAGCACCGAACAGACTACAGATCAGCCCTCCCAAGAGAGATTAGGGCTCGGCGGCGGCTCCGTGTTGTAAAACGCGATGAAACTTTCTTCTTGATTTTTTTCTCCCCGAACGTGAATATATGGAGTTGGAGTTGACGTCGGTGGAGGTACAGGGGGCCCACGAGATAGGAGGCCGCACCCTAGGGGGGCGCCCCCCTGTCTCGTGGACAGCCCTGTGGGCCCCCTGGCATTGCTTCTTTCGCCAAAAATTCTTATTAATTCTGAAAAGTGCCTCCGTGGATTTCCAGGACATTCCGAGAACTTTTCTTTTCTACACGTAAAACAACATCATGGTAGTTCTGCTGAAAACAGCGTCAGTCCGGGTTAGTTTAATTCAAATCATGCAAATTAGAGTCCAAAACAAGGGCAAAAGTGTTTGGAAAAGTAGATACGTTGGAGACGTATCAACTCCCCAAAGCTTAAACCTTTGCTTGTCCTCAAGCAATTCAGTTTATAAACTGAAAGTGATAAAGAAAAACTTTTACGAACTCTGTTTGCTCTTATTGTTTTAAACATGAAAAGCCACCATTCAAGTTTCAGCAAATATTAGGAACTAACCATACTCACAATAACACTTAGCTCTCACAATTACTCATATCAATAACATAATCAGCTAGCGAGCCATAATAATAAAACTCGGATGACAACACTTTCTCAAAATAATCATAACATGATATATAAAAATGGTATCTCGCTAGCCCTTTCTGAGACCGCAAAACATAAATGCATAGCACCTTTAAAGATCAAGGACTGACTAAACATTGTAATTCATGGTAAAAGAGATCTAGTCAAGTCATACCCAATATAAACCAATAATAATGAATGCAAATGACAATGTGCTCTCCAGCGGGTGCTTTTAATAGGAAGGGTGATGACTCAACATAAAAGTAAATAGATAGACCCTTCGCAGAGGGAAGTAGGGATTTGTAGAGGTGCCAGAGCTCGATTTTAAAAATAGAGTTTGAATAACATTTTGAGCGGCATACTTTCGCTATCAACGCAACAACTATGAGATGGCCGTATCTTCCATACTAAATGTATTATAGGCAGTTCCCAAACATAATGGTAAAGGTTTATACTCCCCCAGCCACCAACAAGCATCAATCCATGGCTTGCTCGAAACAACGAGTGCCTCCAACATACAACAGCCCTGAGGGAGTTTTGTTTAATTATTTTGATTTGCTTTGATATTTTTGGATCATGGGACTGGGCATCCCGGTTACCGGCCCTTTCTCGTGAATGAGGAGCGGAGTCCACTCCTCGTGGGAATAACCCACCTAGCATGGAGGATATAGACAGCCCTAGTTGTAACATGAGCTGCTCGAGCATACAAAACAGAATTTCATTTGAAGGTTTGGAGTTTGGCACATACAAATTTACTTGGAATGGCAGGTAAATACCGCATATAGGAAGGTATGGTGGACTCATATGGAACAACTTTGGGGTTTAAGGAGTTTGGGTGCACAAGCAGTATTCTCGCTTAGTACAGGTGAAATCTAGCAAAAGACTGGGAAGCGACCAACTGAGAGAGCGACAACAGTCATAAACATGCATTAAAATTAATTCACACCGAATACAAGCATGAGTAGGATATAATCCACCATGAACATAAATATCATGAAGGCTATGTTGATTTGATTCAACTACATGCGTGAACATGTGCCAAGTCGAGTCACTCAATTCATTCAAAGGAGGATACCATCCCATCATACCACATCATAATCGTTCTAATAGCATGTTGGCACGCAAGGTAAACCATTATAACTCATAGCTAATCAAGCATGGCACAAGCAACTATAATCTCTAGATGTCATTGCAAATATGTTTACTTCATAATAGCTAACTCAGGAATGATGAACTCATCATATTTACAAAAACAAGAGAGGTCGAGTTCATACCAGATTTTCTCATCCCAATAAGTCCATCATATATCGTCATTATTGCCTTTCACTTGCACGACCGAACGATGTGTATAATAATAAGAGTGCACGTGCATTGGACTAAGCTGAAATCTGCAAGCATTCAACTCAAGAGAGAAGACAAGGTAATATGGGCTCTAAGTTAAATAAACAAGTATGCATATGAGAGCCACTAAGCATTTTTAATATGGTCTTCTCGACCCCCAAAGGAAAGAAAAGATACTAAAACTATTTACACGGGAAAGCTCCCAACAAGCAAAAAGAAGAACTAGAAATCTTTTTGGGTTTTCATTTTAATTTCTACTATGAGCATAGAATTTAAACTAACTAATTTGTTTTTGGTTTTTCTTAAGGTTTATCAAACACATAATAAGAAAAATAGAAAAAGAAATTTAAACTAGCATGGATAATACAATGAAAGAGTATGAGCACCGACGACTAGTGTGTGAATATGAGTGTAAAGTCGGTGAGAAATACGTACTCCCCCAAGATTAGGCTTTTGGCCTAAGTTGGTCTAGTACCAAGGACCGCCGCTACTCTCCCCGGTGTAGTGGGAGGTGTAACTAGGATACCACTGGCTGGTCATCTCCGGATCCCACTTGACAAATGATGCACGGTAAGGGTCCAGTTCAGGTTCCGGCTTAGGTCCAGGTTCCGGAGTAAAAGCTTGGGCTAGATGGTTGTTCACCGCTTCCGGTGTGACAAGATGATTTTCTGCAAGCAAATCAAACAACAGAGGCGCAGGCAAAATAATAAACTCAAAGTGTTTCTTATTGAATCTAAGTCTATACAAGAGCATCTTCTCTTCGTTGTCAATAATAAACTTGTGTGCTACCATGCCCTTGTAATCTAAAATGTGAGGATGCAATTTTTTCTCATCCTCCTCATGGTGCCTAATGGGTATCTGAAAATGTTCAGCAAGATGTGCAGCATAGATACCTCCAAATATGGGGCCTTTTGTACGATTCAGGGCTAGCCATTTAGCAACGATGGCACCCATACTAAAAGTATTTTCTCCTAGCAAAGCATGTTGAAGAATAATAATATCTGGAACGCTCACATTTCCACTATTTCCACGACCAATCAAGCATCTACTAGCAAATATGGCAAAGTAGCGTAAAACAGGAAAGTGTATGCTAGAGACCTTCGCCTCGGAGCCCTTCTTAGGCTCCTCTATAGCAATAGTATTAAAAAAAGCCACCCACATCTTCACGATGGGGTTCATCTAATTCTCCCTCATAAGGTATCCTACATACCGCGCAAAAATGACGTAAAGACATTTCTTTGAATTCATCATATAAATGAAATGATACTACAGGCGGTGATTTCTTAGGATAATAATAAAAGTTTTGCACGAAAGTATTGGTGAGTAAGAGATACTGATCGATTCGGTAGTTTATGAAACCAGTGAGGCCTGCAGTCTCGATTAAAGCATAAAAGTCTTCATGAATTCCGGCTTCTTTCAAGAAATCCTCACATGGCCATTCGCACAACCGTACTTCCGCTAAGCGAGGAAGATTGTACTTGGCTTTTTCCTTCTCTTTGGCTTGTTTTTCCTGAGAGCTTTGGCTAGAAGAGCCTTTAAAAAGCCTCCTTAACATTTTCTGAAAATTTCTGAAATTTTAGTAACTTCAAAATAAAAGTGAATAAAACTAAACAAGATTGATAGCAACTACTCCTACAAGTGCCTAGAGCCTATATCATGCATTACAATTGCTTGGGACCTCAAAAATTTAACATGCAAGCTCAAGAACACGGTCACCTATGCAGCAAAAATTTGCAATGAATAAAGCACTAGAACAAAAACTAATTGGACCAATGGAGGAGTCACATACCAAGCAACAATCTCCTAAAGCAGTTTCGTGAATGGAGCTTTGAGCTAAGAGATCGAAAATCGCAGCAAAATGAGCTAGAACTCGTGCTTGAGCTGGATGGGGATTTTTTTGGGTAGAAGATGAAGTGTGTGGGTGCTGGCATAAGTGGAGGGGAGCCACCAGGGGCCCACGAGCCAGGGGGTGTGCCCTCCTCTCTCTTGGCCTGGTGCTTGCCCCTCCTGCAGTGTTTTCAGTGCCTAAAATCCTTAAATATTCCAGAAAAAATCATACTAAATTTGCAGGGCATTTGGAGCACTTTTATTTTTAGACTATTTATGCACGGATAATTCAGAAAACAGGCAGATAATACTATTTTTGCTTTACTTATTCTAAATAATAGAAAGTAAAAAGAGGGTACAGAAGGTTGTGCCTTCTAGTTTCATCCATCTCGTGATCATCAAAATGAACCCACTAACAAGGTTGATCATGTCTTCTTAACAAACTCATTCTGAATAACACGGAACCGAAGAAATTTCGAATAACACTAAGTTACCTCAACGGGATATGAAAATCCCCAACAATGAGAATATCATACTTTTTCTTGACAGTAGGGAGAGGAAATTCAAAACCTCCAAAAATGATAGTTGGAACTTTTTCAATAGAATTGATCCTATGAACTTGAGATTGTTTCCTCGGAAAGTGTACCATATGCTCATTACCATTAACATGAAAAGTGACATTGCCTTTTTTGCAATCAATAACAGCCCCTGTAGTATTAAGAAAAGGTCTACCAAGGATAATAGACATACTATCGTCCTCGGGAATATCAAGAATAACAAAGTCCGTTAAGATAGTGACATTTGCAACCACAACAGGCACATCCTCACAAATACCGACAGGTATAGCAGTTGATTTATCAGCCATTTGCAAAGATATTTCAGTTGGTGTCAACTTATTCAATTCAAGTCTATGATATAAAGAGAGAGTCATAACACTAACACCGGCTCCAAGATCACATAAAGTAGTTCTAACATAATTTCTTTTAATGGAGCATGGTATAGTTGGAACACCCGGATCTCCAAGTTTCTTTGGTATTCCACCCTTAAAAGTGTAATTAGCAAGCATGGTGGAAATTTCAGCTTCCGATATCTTTCTTTTATTTGTAATGATATCCTTCATATATTTAGCATAAGGATTTACTTTCAGCATATCAGTTAAGTGCATACGTAAGAAAATAGGTCTAATCATTTCAGCAAAGCGCTCAAAATCCTCATCATCCTTTGTCTTGGATGGTTTAGGAGGAAAGGGCATGGGTTTCTGAACCCATGGTTCTCTTTCTTTATCGTGCTTCCTAGCAACAAAATCTCTCTTACCATAATGTTGATTCTTTGATTGTGAGTTATCAAGATCAACAGCAGGTTAAATCTCTACATCATTATTTTTGCTAGGTGGAGCATCAACATGAACATTATCATTAACATTATCACTAGGTTCATGTTCATCACCTGATTGTGTTTCAGCATCAGAAATAGAAATATCATTGGGATTCTCAGGTGTGTCTACAGTAGGTTCACTAGAAGCATGCAAAGTTCTATCATATTTCTTTTTCTTCTTCTTAGAAGAACTAGGTGCCTCTAAATTATTTCTCTGAGAATCTTGCTCGATTCTCTTAGGGTGGCCTTCAGGATACAAAGGTTCCTGAGTCATTCTACCAGTTCTAGTAGCCACTCTAACAGCAAAGTCATTTTTATTATTTAATTCATCAAGCAAATCATTTTGAGCTTTAAGTACTTGCTCAGCTTGAGTAGCAACCATAGAAGCATATTTGCTAACGCGGTGAAGTTCATCTTTAACTATAGCCAGATTATCACTTACGTGTCCTATCTCGAAAGCATTATTCTTTAACTCTCTACCAACATAAGTATTAAAACTTTCTTGTCTAGCCATAAAGTCATCAAATTCGTCTAAGCAGGGGCTATGAAATTTAGTAGAGGGTATTTCAAATTTATCATATCTATAAAGAGAATTTACCTTTACTACCTGTGTCGGGTTATCAAGACAATCTGGTTCTTCAGGCGGTAAATTAAGACCATGTATTTCTTCAATAGGAGGTAAATTCTTAACATCTTCAGCTTTAATACCTTTTTCTTTCATTGATTTCTTTGCCTCTTGCATATATTCAGGACTGAGAAATAAAACACCTGTCTTCTTCGGAGTGGGTTTAGGAATAGGCTCAGGTGTTGGCTCAATTAGTTCAGGAAATGGCTCGGGAAGAGTCCAATTATTTTCATTGGTCAACATATTATTCAATAGTATTTCAGCTTCGTCGACTATTCTTTCCCTATAAAAAACAACCAGCACAACTATCCAAGTAGTCCTTGGAAGCATCGGTTAGTCCATTATAGAAGATATCAAGTATTTCATTTTTCTTAAGAGGATAATCGGGCAAAGCATTAAGTAAACGAAGAAGCCTCCCCCAAGCTTGTGGGAGACTCTCTTCTTTAGTTTGCACAAAATTATATATTTCCCGCAAGGCAGCTTGTTTCTTATGAGCAGGGAAATATTTAGCAGAGAAGTAATAAATCAAATCCTGGGGACTACGCACACAACCAGGAGCAAGAGAATTATACGAAGTCTTAGCATCACCCTTTAATGAGAACGGAAATATCTTAAGGATATATAAATAGCGGGACTTCTCATCATTAGTAAACATGGTGGCTATATCATTCAACTTGGTAAGATGTGCCACAACAGTTTCAGATTCATGGCCATAAAAAGGATCAGATTCAACTAAAGTAATAATATCAGGATCAACAGAGAATTCATAATCCTTATCGGTAACACAAATAGGTGAAGTAGCAAAATCAGGATCGGGTTTCATTCTAGCATTAAGAGACTACTGCTTACATTTAGATAATAATTTCTTAAGATCATTTCTATCATTGCAAGCAAGAATTTCCATGGCAGCTTTTTCATTCATAACATAACCCTTAGGAACAATAGGTAATACATAATCATTGGGGGAACCTTCATCATCACTATCATCAAAAATAGGTTCTTCAATATTTTCATTCCCCCTAACTCTAGCAAGTTGTTCATCTAGAAATTCACCTAATGGCAAAGTGGTATCACGCACAGAAGTAGTTTCATCATGCATAGCAGATGTGCCATCATCAATAACATGTGACATATCAGAATTCATAGTAGTAGTAGGTTTAGGTTTCGCAAGCCTACTAATAAAGGAAGGAGAATCTAGTGCAGAGCTAGATGGCAGTTCCTTATCTCCCCTCGTAGTTGAGGGCAAAATCTTGGTTTTAGCATCTTTCAAGTTCTTCATAGTGATCAACAGATATAAATCCCAAGTGACTCAGAGAATAGAGCTATGCTCCCCGGCAACGGCGCCAGAAATTAGTCTTGATAACCCACAAGTGTTGGGGATCGCAACAGCTTTCGAGGGTAAAGTATTCAACCCAAATTTATTGATTCGACACAAGGGGAGCCAAAGAATATTCTTGAGTATTAGCAGTTGAGTTGTCAATTCAACCACACCTGGATAACTTAGTATCTGCAACAAAGTATTTAGTAGCAAAAGTGGTGTGATAATAAAGGTAATGGTAGCAAAAGTAAAGATAAATGTTTTTGGGTTTTTGTAGTAGTTGTAACAGTAGCAACAAAAAAGTAAATAAGCGAAGAACAATATGTGAAAAGCTCATAGGCCATGGATCAGTGACGGATAATTATGCCGGATGCGATTCCTCATGTAATGGCTATAACATAGGGTGACACAGAACTAGCTCCAGTTCATGAATGTAATGTAGGCATGTATTCCGTAAATAGTCATACGTGCTTATGGAAAAGAACTTCCATGAATCTTTTGTCCTACCCTCCCATTGCAGCGGGGTCCTAGCGGAAACTAAGGGATATTAAGGCCTCCTTTTAATAGAGAACCGGAACAAAGCATTAGCACATAGTGAATACATGAACTCCTCAAACTACGGTCATCACCGAGAAGTATCCCGATTATTGTCACTCCGGGGTTGTCGGATCATAACACATAATAGGTGACTATAGACTTGCAAGATAGGATCAAGAACACACATATATTCATGAAAACATAATAGGTCCAGATCTGAAATCATGGCACTCGGGACCTAGTGACAAACATTAAGCATAGCAAAGTCATAGCAACATCAATCTCAGAACATAGTGGATACTAGGGATCAAACCCTAACAAAACTAACTTAATTACATGGTAAATCTCATCCAACCCATCACCGTCCAGCAAGCTTACAATGGAATTACTCACGCACGACGGTGAACATCATGAAATTGGTGATGGAGGATGGTTGATGATGACGTGGCGACAAATCCTCCTCTCCGGAGCCCGGAACGGACTCTAGATAAGCCCTCCCGAGAGAGATTAGGGCTTGGCAGTGGCTCCGTGTCGTAAAACGCGATGAAACTTTCTCCTTGATTTTTTCTCCCTGAACGTGAATATATGGAGTTGGAGTTGACGTCGATGGAGGTCCAGGGGGACCATGAGATAGGAGGCCGCGCTCTAGGGGGGTGCCCCCTATCTCGTGGATACCCCGTGGGCCCCCTGGCATTGATTCTTTCGCCAAAAATTCTTATTAATTCTGAAAAGTGTCTCCATGGATTTCTAGGACATTCCGAGAACCTTTCTTTTCTACACATAAAACAACATCATGGTAGTTTTGCTGAAAACAGCGCCAGTCCTGGTTAGTTTCATTCAAATCATGCAAGTTAGAGTCCAAAACAAGGGCAAATGTGTCTGGAAAAGTAGATACGTTGGAGACGTATCACAGCGGACGCCGGGTTGTTGGGTTGAGAAGTTACCCTCTGTGATATGGAGCATCAATACTACTCCCAACAGGACTATTGGTTATACGCCTTTCTTCATGGTTTATGGAGCTGAGGCGGTTCTCCCTAGTGACATCCATCATGACTCGCCCCGTGTGGCGGCATATGTTGAGGCAGACAATGAACAGGCACGTCAGGATGCCCTTGACCTATTAAATGAAAAGCGTGACTTGGTAGCAGCTCACTCAGTGATTTACCAACAGGACCTGCACCGCAATCACAGCCGCCGGATTAAGTCCAGAACCTTTCAGGAAGGTGATTTGGTGCTCTGGCTCATCCAGGATCAAACTGATGCACATAAGTTATCCCCACCTTGGGAAGATCCCTTTGTGGTCAGCAATAACTTGAACAACGGGTCATACTACCTTATCGATGTTCGAGAGCACAAAGACTCATGTAAGTCCGAGGAGGAGACCCATCGGCTGTGGAATGTCGCTCATCTTCGGCCTTACTACACTTGAGTCACCGGCTCTCATGATGTACATATTTTGACAATGTATATATTATGATAAAAAATAAAGCAGGACCTCTGTCCTTTTTTTCATCCTCAAAGGTAATATGTCATTCTCTTATCATTGTCATTTCACATGATTACTTGGGGGCTGATCGTATCCGAATCTAGCTTGACCCGTATGATCCGGCTTATGATCGTATTCGAATCTAGCTGTTAAACCTTATGATCACTAGGGGGCTTCTTGTTCAAACATAGGTCGTATTCGAACCAAAGAGAACATAGCTACCGGTACCCTTTTGATTAGCACACTACCGAGCTCACTAGGGGGCTTCTTGATCGTATTCGAATCATAGCTCAACCCCTTTTGGGAACCGACTTTGATTGTATTCGAATCAGAGTCGTTAAAAAACTCTCAAGGTCATTAGGGGGCTTCCTGTTCAAACATAGGTCGTATTCGAACCAAAGAGAACATAGCTGTCGGTACCCTCTTGATCTGCGCAACGCCAAAGCCACTGGGGGCTACATGATTGTATTCGAATCTAGCTTAACCCCTTTGGAACAGTTTACTGATCGTATGCGAATCAGTAGCCTTGAATTTTTTATATTCTATTTGGTTCAAGTTTTTCTTTGAAAGCAACCTTTATTCAACTTGAGACTTTTTTGAGGTTTAAAAGTACAAGTGTGGTTAATTTTAACCCAGCTTGATTTTGGCTGTCACCAATATATGAGAATCATCATACCTTTGGAAGTGTTGGATTCCAAAGTTTGGGCTATCACCCTTACTGTCCGGGTCATATAAGCTGGCAGTGCAAATCAAAAGATCACAGGTATAAGATTATAGTTGTGTTTCAACATTATATGTTACAACAGGCTTATATGTGATTCTTTTTCTATCTTAATATATCAGATTATTATGACCCGCCTTGCGGTTAAGCCGCTAATGGATCTTGTGATCTATTTCTATGTGCAGGATAGATAAAAGACTTGGTCAAGCATAAGGAAAGCAGATGAAAAGTATAACACGGGTGAATATAACATGGCGGCTTAATAGTACTAAGCACCAAAAACGTGCATGATGGCACGGACAAAACAAAGTTATTTCTATTCTATTACATGACTCCCCGAGTCCAAATGATTCATATTGTTTTTTAGCACACCACAGGTATGACCCGCCATGGCATATTAACTCTCATGTTGGCGTGAAGCGTCCGGGTTAGCCCTCTCCGCTTCTTCGCCCTGTTCCCTTTCCTGGAAGGTTGATGATGACCAGTCAATGTTGTTCAAAGCATCAAATTCAGCTTCATCATGAACTAGTACGACTAGGTCAACTTCAGGGCGAAGGTATGCTTACGGAGTGGGGGGATCAGACTGGTCACTTTATAGTGAGGCGTTGGAATTCTCCGGTTCTCCGCGTCATAACCCGGCTGGTACTCGGAGAGGTCTGCTTTGTCATCTATCAGGGTGGCCAGAGGGAGAATCTCCTTCACGCAAGCGGCAAAGTCTTCCTGTTCAAAGGGAGTGTCATCCTCCTTGAAGCTTGGATAACTAGTGGTGAGGTCTACCGGGTCTAGCTCCGGTAGCCAAGCTTTGGCCCGACTTAAGGCAGCCACAGCTCCGACTCTCACAGACGATCGCCTCAGTCCGGTGAATCGCTGGGGTAGCATAGAAAGTTTCTTTAGCACGTCTACCAGGATTGTGGGCACTTCATTGGACAGGGCCACCGAGGCTAAGGCACACTAAGACCCGGTGTATAGTTGTTCCACCAGTGTATAAACCGCCTTCAGCTTGATCAGCATATCTTGGTTCAGATTTGAACTCCTGCGGCCTACATAAACATGGTTAGATGAGTCAATTCCAATTTATATGATCAATTTAAAGGTTCAAGTGTTTAACACTTGTAGGGTGACTTACCAAAGATCGCTGAGACCATTTCAGAGAAATGGCATTTTAAGCCGGTTAATTCACTTGTTGCCTCTTCAAGAGCCGCCTCTGCCTTCTCGGCTCAATTAATCAATGCAATTTTTTCATCAGCCCTGGCCTTTTTCTCCATTTCAAAGACTTTCTTCAGTTTTTCTTGTTTAGAAACGCTGAATTTAAACTTGGAGTCGGCTCTTTGGGTTTCCGTCTCTTGGGCCTCAAGGCAGTTCTTCAGATCAGCCACTTCTGATTCAAGTTGACTCGTGGCGGCATATACAAATACCGGGTCAAAATCAGGACAATCATGATGCAATATTAAGTCCCAAGCCTTTGGCAAGCAACAACACTTGGCACTTGGGGGATAATGTCTACCGAATTTTTTTACTTAAAGTGGCGGTTCAAGACAGTAAGTCCCAAGCACTTTGCAAGCAACAATACTTGGCACTTGGGGGCTAATGCATATTGTTGTTTAAGCTTTTTAATTATTTTATTCTATACAACCATATGAAGGACTGACTCAACCATGACGGTTAAGCCACCCCTTGGGGACTACGGAGTAAGCCGGATTTCTTGCATATTTTATCCATCTATGTTAGTAATGTCACTAAATTTGTTTCTAAGTCTACAACATATTTATCATAAGCAATAGACTTGGGGACTGGCATAGTAAAGATAAATGAATACAGAGAAAGGGTTGTACCTCAAACTTTTGGTGCATCTGCTTCACCATGTCAATCTCGAGGTTACGACTGCTGTGCACTTGGCTCATGTAGCCAGAAAAGACTTCTCCAATACTCATGTGAGTATAGTCCGCGATGTCAAGCTTGACCCGGCGGTGTTCCAGAAGCTCCTCCTTGGTGGAACACTTGGCCCGCATGGTTGGCCCCCCGGCTCAGCAAAGCCGGTTTTGGTGATCTCGACATTAGTGTCTTGAGCATCATCCATACTGACCGGGCTAGGGGCTTCTTGGTTTTCTGAACCATCAATGGCTCTCTCAGTAGGTGGGTCACCAATTGGAGTTGATGTGTCTTCATCCGGTTCAGTGGAGGCTCATGAGTTGAAGATTCAGGCGTGGTTGTTCCAAGTTCTGACTCTGTTACCACTGTTTCTTCGGCCGACTTGTCCTTCTTGACACTTTTGCTGGGATTGGCCTTTCCACCTGATAAAATCAAAAGGTTAAGGGCAAATACAATGAATTGAAATGAATACAGGATAAGCAGGTTATCATTACCATGGCGCGGTCTTGCAAGCCGGTAGGTTGGACTACATTGAGTCACCGTATGAAGGGTAAGTTTCTTGATAATCCGAGTCAGAAGAATTGAGCGGTTGACAAGTGAGACCCGCCAAAGGATAAAAGAGATTTAAATCAGAGGTGACCTCATTCCGGCGCTTCCTTGGGGTATTCGGCAAGACGGAGGAGAGCTCCGCATCCTTGCTGGTCTGGGTCTGCCTCCGGCTCTCATGAATCTATCGCTTCAAAAGAAATTGAGGATCTTGATAAGCTAAGGGATGTGAAAATCTTACTTTCCAGGTTACTCTATGGATTTTTTGTCTTGGCAAAGGCTCGGAGTCGGAGGAAATGTTAGATACCTCTTCAGCCTTGCTATGGCTCGCTCTTGTGTCCTCCTGTTGATAATCAGTGTCAATAAGATGGCTAAAAAAGGAGCCAAGAGAGTCAAGGGCTACCTTCGACTCAGAAGAATCTTCTAGCCGAAGCAAGTCAGAGGTGGTGGCTTTATTGCCCTTCTTTTTCGTAGCCGCTTTCCTGGCGGCTTTCTTGGCCTTCCTGGCTTTCTTTGCAGCTTCGTGGTCATATTTGACCTTCCAGAATTTGTCACCCGCCTATAAAGAGTTAGCAGAGGTATGAGTATGGATAGAACATCGAAAAACCAAAGTAATTTATTCAGATGGGCGGCTTACCACTGGAGCCGGGTTAGCCTCACAGAAGGGGGCTAAGCCTACCTTACCACAGTCTGCCAGGCTCTCGTTCAAAAGGGATTTTGTCATATCGTTGTTAACATCTTCAGGCAAGTCTTCAGGACTGTGCCGCAGAGGGTCATCCTTTTTGCCCGTGTAGGTGCACATCAAGTCGGGGCGGCGGCTCAATGGAATGACCCGCCAAGCGAGCCAAACCCGGATTAAATCAATGCCAGTTAAGCCGTTCCCTAGAAGAGCTTTGATCTTTGCTAGGGTAGGGGCGAGTGTTTTGCGCTCAGCGGGTGTAATCTTGTCAGGAAGCTGATGGTTGGACCCAAGACGTAGAGTGCGAAACCCGGGCAGAGGGTTCTCACTAGCCGGAGAGGTGTCTTGGCAATAAAACCATGTCTGGTTCCAGTCTTTGGGATGACTTGACGGGGTGGCATAAGGAAAGATTACGTCCCTACGACGTTGGAGCGAGACACCACCAAGTTCCAAGCTCTGGCCGTTGGCGCATTCATTCTGATGGTTCAAGTAGAATAGCTCCCTGAAGAGTAAGATGTTGGGTTCTTATCCAAGATATACTTCACTAAACACTTGGAAATTTCAGATGTTAGACACGGAATTGGGTCCGATGTTTTTGTCACATCCCTAGCTTCTGGTGCTGTCTGGTGTGTGCATCATGTTTAAATTCAAATGAAATTTGAATTGAGGAATTTTCAAAAGCCCTCAGGAAACCTCTAAAAATAACCAAAAATTAAATCTTCTCAAATGTGTCCAAGAAAATGTTCCTGCTATTCCATGGAAATATTGGTAAGAGGTAAAATTTAAACCAATATTTCTGGAGTCACAGAGATAATTATTTTGGCCATTTGAATTAATCCAATAACTATTTGCTTTGGATTTATATTTAATATATATTAAATATGACTCCAATAATTCTGGAAGTTTGTGAGTGGCTTTGTATATATTTTAGCAAGCCACATAAAAATCTACAGAATTTATTTAAATGATTTAGTTGCTAAACTAAATCAAAACAAACTACAGAAAATAGAAAAAAAGTAAAAGAGAGAGAGCAGAAGGACTTACCTGGGCCACTTACCTGTAGCCGGCCTAGCTTCTGCGCGGCCCGTTACTGTGCAGCCCAGCTGCCAGTCATCTTCCTCCCCCTCGCCCCGAAGCAGCTGCGTGCTGGACGCACGCGCGCCGACGCCGGCCACCTCCTGCTTCGCCGTGGCAGCCTCCCCGACTTCCTCGCGACGCCACGGAGACGTCCCCGACCCTCTCTCACTTCTCCCTCGCTCTCGGGACCTCCCTCCCCCTCGCTCCTCTGTTTCCCCTCCCGCGACCGAGCGGAGCTCGCCGTCATCGTCGCCGTACCCATGGCCACCGGCCACCCCTAGCCTCGCCGATGCACCCAGGAGCTCCGCCTCGACCCCCTCTTCCTCCCCACCGATCCACAGCCCTCCGGAAGCCCTGCATCGCCGCCATCGCCGTCGTCTTCTACCTCGGACCCGCCGGCCATCTTCGTCAAATTCGCCGGCTCCGGACCGTCCCCGACCTCGCCGAGCGTCCCCTCGTCATCGCCGTGAGTCACTGACCCTCTCCCCTAACTCAGCATGCTCCCCTCCGTGCCGTAGCGCCGTTCCCCACGAGCACCGAAGCCACCGTCCGCCATGGCCGCGTAGCTCTCCTGACCCGAGCCCCTCTGCTCGAACCCGTGGCACCAGCGCGCTTCTGGTGGCCCGCGGATGCCGTCTGGACCATCAGTTTCTCTCCTAGCGCGCCGCAGCCCAACCCCGCACACGGCCGAACTCCGGCCGCCGCCTCGGGCTCCACTCCGGCGAACCCCGGCCACCCCCGCACCTCCCGTTGGTCCCCCTAGATGCGCATGGGCGCGGGCTACCTCCTGGTACCCTTGGCGCGTCGATCCGATGCCCCTAGCGCAAGTCCGGCGTCCCCCGCCGTGCTCTGTGGTCGTCGCCGGCTACACTCCGGCGAGAGCTGATGTGGCCGGTCATTAGGGCCTAACCACCCCCCCCCCCGCTAACCCAGGCCTTGGCCACTGACATATGGGCCCCACGCCCTAACTAACCACGGTTAACCCCCTGTTTAGTTTAAGTTAACCACATTGGCCCCACGCGTCGGAGTTGACCTAGCTGACGTGGCCGTTGACCGGTCCCACCTGTCAGTGGGTTAAACAACCCTGTGTCACTGACGTGTGGCCCCCACACGTCAGGTTTGACCAGCAGCAGCGTCTGTTGACCTGCTGACGTCACGGTGACGCACTGCTGACGCAGTAAATGTTTTCTGGAATTTAAATAATTCTTAAATGATTTATTAATTCCAGAAAATGCCTAAAACTTCAATAAATCATAGAAAATTAACCGTAACTCCAAATTAAATAAATTATATATGAAAAATTATCAGAAAAATTCAAGGAATCCATCTGTACCATTTTCATGCATGTTAGAACAACTTATCACTACTGTTTAGGGCAAATGAAGTGAATGACATTTAAATAACCACATATGGAGTTTGAATTTGAATCTTGGATTCAAACCAACTTCATTTAATCTGGTTTTAGGTGCATTAGCCCAAAACACATTAATATTGCCATGTCATAGCATGCATCATATTGTGCATTGCATTGATTGTGTTTCTCCTGTGTTGCCGGTAATTGTCCCCTCTCGATAGACGTGTACCGACGATGTGATCGATGACACCGATGAAGAGCTATATTATCTTCAGAAGTGCCAGGCAAGCAAAACCCCCCTGTTCATTCCGATAAAATCCCACTCTCTCGCTCCTGCTCTCTTTTACTGCATTAGGACAACAACGACATATTTGATACTTGCTGCGGTAGCTGAACCCTTTATCCTTTGCATGACCTGTCATTGCCACAGTAAATAGATGAAACCCACTAGCATGAGTAGTAGTTGTTTGAGCCCTAATGTGCCTACTCATTCATGCTTGTTGTCATGCCTGCTACTGCTTAGAGTTGAGTCAGGTCTGATTCATCGGGGATGAATCAGAGGCGTGTGAACATGTCCTACTGTGTGTGAGCTAAGTGTGTGAACACGATTTGGTAAAGGTAGCGGTGAGAGGCCATGTAGGAGTACATGGTGGGTTGTCTCATTGCAGCCGTCCTCAGGAACTGAGTTCCGTGTTTGTGATCCATGACCAGTTACTACCACACATTGGGTTCCGGTAACTCGACCCCTCTCAACTTATTAATCAACATGATCTCTGTCCAGGAGTTGCAACTAGTTTCTGGCGTTTGTAGGTAGTGTTAGTAGTCTACCAAGTGGCACCCAGTACAGGTGGGCTTGGGACAGACTAGGCATAGTGGCCCGGTGTACCAAGTGGCACCCGGTTGGTGGGCTTGGGAACCCTGCACACATCGTTTGGGGCCGTAAGCGACACCCCGGCCGGATCTCCTTGCGGATGGAACCCGAATAGGCGATAAACCTGGACTAGAGACTTGTTCGATTAGTCAGGTCGTGGCCGACTCCCTCGCCCGGCTTCCTCTTGAAGGTTGCCGAGGTACATGACGTGTACAGGGCGGTAAGTGGCGAGAGCGTGTGTGAAGAAGTACACCCCTGCAGGGTTAACATCATCTATTCGAATAGCCGGATTCCTCAGATATGGAAACTTGGACCCCTTGTACAGTTCATAGACAAGTGAAAGTGGATACTCTAAAACACGCAAGATAAGCGTGAGTGCTATGGATGGCGTTCTCGTAGGGAGACGGGAGCGGATCCATAGTGGTGTATTGATATGGTGAATATGTGGACTCGTGTGCGCCACCTCAAAAGAGTTACTTGCAGTCGTAGTTCAGGTTAGCCACCGAGTCAAAGCTGGCTTGCTGCAGTCAAACCCCTCCACCCCCTTGTTGATAATGATGCATATGTAGATAGATCTGATGTAAGTCTTGCTGGGTACATTTGTACTCACGTTTGCGTATTTTATGTTTTTGCAGAGAGACTTCAGTCTCACTAGTAGTTCCGCTTGGACTTCGACGTTTAGCTTGTTACCTCAGCTACGATCTTGTGCCATCGGCAGGATCTGATAGATAGTCAGGCTTCTCAGCCTTTTTCATTTATAGACGTCTGTACTCAGACATGATAGCTTCCGCTTGTGCTTTGATTTGTATGCTCTGAGTGTTGGGTTATGAGACCCATGTTTGTAATATCTCGCTCCTCGGAGCCTAATGAATAAATACTTGAGTCGTAGAGTCATGTTGTGATGCCATGTTGTATTTTGCACATATCGAGCATATTGTGTGTATGTTATTGAAATGCTTGGTATGTGTGGGATCTGACTATCTAGTTGTTTATCCTTAGTAGCCTCTCTTACCGGGAAATGTCTCCTGGTGTTTCCACTGAGCCATGGTAGCTTGCTACTGCTCCGGAACACTTAGGCTGGCCGGCATGTGTCCTTCTTCGTTCCTGTGTCTGTCCCTTCGGGGAAATGTCACGCGATGAATACCGGAGTCCTGTTAGCCCGCTACAGCCCGGTTCACCGGAGTCCTGCTAGCCCAGTGCTACAGCCTGGATTCACTCGCTGATGACCGACACGTTCGATGCTGGGTCATGGATGCCTGTCCCTGTAAGTTTGTGCCACTTCGGGTTTACGACTAGCCATGTCAGCCCGGGCTCCTTATCATATGGATGCTAGCGACACTATCATATACGTGTGCCAAAAGACGCAAACGGTCCCGGGCAAAGGTAAGGCGACACCCGTGGGAATACCGTGCGTGAGGCCGCAAAGTGATATGAGGTGTTACATGCTAGATCGATGTGGCATTGAGTCGGGGTCCTGACAGCATTGGTATCCGAGCTTGACTGCCTGTAGGATTACCAAGCCAAACTGGTCGAAGTTGAGTCTAGAAATGCTTTAGTTATATAAGGGAATTGATTGTGGGATGGAACGTAAGACTCTTTTTACTCCTTATATCTCATGCCTTCTGATCTGAGTCATCTTATCTTTCCTACGGGGATTAAGAGCTAGGCTATCTCTTCTTTCTATCAGGATCACGCGTTACTTATCCGTAGACTTATAAGATTGTTGATTCAAGCCTCAGTTCAGTTCCTACTACTTCCGTATGATAATTGTTGATCTCGGAACCTTGATATTGTGCTTCTAAGTGGTTATGCCACCATTTTTGTGAATGTCTCAAATCTTTTCTGAGCATTTACAGCCGTTATGCTGTCCGAGTCATCCCAGGTTTCTAAATAGTTTGAAGCAATTTGCAAATTCTTTCCTCCCGTTTCGATGTTCCTTTGGGCCAGATTAGCCACACTAATCGGTGAGTTGAGGTACTTTATTGCGTTGACATATATGTTGGAGCTGGTATTATGACCCTAGGTGTCTTAGGGATCATCTAGTAATTTAGCCATGATTTGTGTCCCAGTGTGATGATTCTGGCCTTTACCCTCGAAAGCATCCCGTGATGCTACTTAGTAGTAGGTATTCTATTTCTGGGTTTTGAACCCGAGATTCATTCTACCTACTTCATGTTGATAGTAATTGCTAGTGCCTTTAGGATATTAGTAACCTTTGCGATAGTCCTTGAAGTCCGTGGTATCTTCTTCTTCCAAATACCATGCACTACTTATGGCAGAAGTTCCTCGTTGAACTGAAAGACCACAACAGGATTACTTTTGATGAGTTCTCCATTATATATTGTGGCTCTGCCAGTTCTACCTTTCCGCATGGGCTATCCGGAAGAATTATGTTGAACTTGGTTCGACATACTAATCTATGCATCCACAACTCAGAAAGTTATATGTTCCTTTGAGTTGTCCCTCTTTAGTTGTCTACTGACCTTCGTCTATCAATTGATAGTCAAGAGTATGTGTGCGTTCGTTTATCGATGCCTATTACTCTTGTGGTCCGTCAAGCCCTTCTATTCTAGAATGACTAGGAGAAACAAACTCCAGTACCTCTTCCATATCTAGGATTGGGTCAAAGCAATTGTGCTCCGCAGATCAAAATGCCAGCCCAGCTTTTGATTCTGTTCTACCCTAAAGTATTACCCTCTTTATGACAGGAATTTCATGAGAATTGCACCACCTTTTGTGAATTCTTGACATAGTGATACTTCTCGCCATCATTGTTCATTCCTCGGTTCCTGTGTTATCGTAACCGAAATGCCGACAAGTGAATCGTGGTGTGTGAAATCAATACTGCTAGCAACTCCGTTGTTTGGTAGTTAAAGGACAATAATTTCATTCTTAGCATGTTGGTTAGTGAATCATCATTCTAAGATTGATCGCGCTACCTAGTCCATTCTCCTGGTTCACTCCTCGATCGATGAGTTAGGATTATTTCAAATCTCCGCTCTATTGATTATATCGTCTTGCCTCAAAAAGCAAGATTGTTCTCGAGCTTAGTAACATATCGGTGGGTCGTGATTTTCCGAAGATCTTCTCGGAAGTATTACCAGGGTGTCACCTGACCGCTGTGTTGAGCTCGTGATCAAGTTGGTTTCTTGTGAACCACCTTCTCTCCAAGAATCGGTGTTAGATATCCCTGAGCTAGTTGGTTAAGCTAAACGACAACTTGGA
Source organism: Triticum dicoccoides (assembly GCF_002162155.2). Lineage (NCBI taxonomy): Eukaryota > Viridiplantae > Streptophyta > Magnoliopsida > Poales > Poaceae > Triticum > Triticum dicoccoides. Next base: position 342,388,171 of record NC_041383.1, on the reverse strand, counting down.
GGGTTGGAGGATAAAAGCTTGCCTGACTTAGTTCGTTCCAAAGGGATATTCTTGTGTAGTGTGTGTTGAAGAAGGATGATATCTTCATCGATTGGTCCCTGTGATCAGTTGCTGGACCTATTGTCTTATCAATCCTTTGATTTGAGTGTGGGCTATCGTCAAATCAAGTTAGAACCAACGATGTTCGTAATGTTGTCCTACTCGTGGTTTATCCCTCGAGCATACACCATTATATCTTTTGGGTCTGACCAATGCTATCACCGTGTTCACATGATGGTGGAAGTCCAGTGATATGGAAATTCCAATGAGTTGTTGTTGAGGCCATCAGCAGCATTTTGTCTCCCCCCCATGAATCATGTTGAACATCAACCTAGTGTTGGAAACTTGTGTAAGCATTTCTTCGTGTTTCGTTCATGAAGCATATGCTTGGATGAAAGTAGTGACTTTCCCTAATTCATGTGCATATGATGCAAGTTGCCGCCATGAATTCGAGGAAGATTGTTTTGTTTCCTTTGGAATCATCCCAAATCAGTCATGCACACGTGCGAAGTATTCTGTAGTCTGGAGACTTGCAACCTTCATTCTATATGTGTCCCTAGCACACTAAGCCACTGATTGACTTGTTCAAGGAAAAGAAGTCTATGCTTGGGATCTAATCCATGGACTTGCGTAAAGACTTCGATATCCTCGATGATGGCTCCCAACCAGAACTCGGTAGTGTTTTATTGTAAGACTACCATGTGGGCATGCTTGTCTGGAACAACGTGTTCACATGTTTGTAGCAGAACCAGCTCATGTTTTGGAGCTTGCTATCGTAGTTCATTTCCTGAGAATCTCGCAACGTCATCTCGTCGATTTGTGTTGCAAACTTTCATTTTTCTTCCTAGACTCGATGAGTCTGGAATATCCTGACACCAACCAGATCTGAGTCTCAGGCAGATATGATGGTTGGAATATTTCCCAAGAACTATATTATTGGTCCCTCGATAACCGGTAAAGCGGATGTCGTGGCCAACACACCCAGCCGGAAGACCTATTATTGTAGTATCTTGTTTGAGGAAGTTGGCCACCTTCCCATAGGGATTTCGTAGGATTTACTCCCTAGTTGCCCCTATGGATTTTTGGTGTTCCCGAAGTCCGACCTTTTTACTTGATGTTTTGGATATCAAACCATATCTATGAATGGGTTACACTAGCACATCAAGGAGAACATTAGAAGCGGAGTGCTAAATGTCTCTCGGTCGATCATCCAGATTTTATTTCCTTGGCCTCGCTAAGATGAAATCTGAGAAGTGTTATCTTCCTTTGCATCTGCATCATCCATCATCATTCATCATGGTAGCAAGTTGTGTTGCCAGGATCCTTGACACGGATGTTGGTAAAACCTTGATGAATATGGAAATGCTCAAGTTCTTGAGAGCACGCACAAGCGCTACGTGTTATCATCGGCACTAACTGGGATGCTCTCAGTTCCCTCGGCAATGCTATGACCTTCCCAAACAGTGAATTCACTCTCTATTGTTGGGTTCTTCCCCAGTTACCAGAATCATTCCCAGCATTTGCATTTTGTTCCCAGCTTGCACCGCCAATGTGCCATTCTACCATGGGTCTCTTCCATTTCCGGTGATAAGCAAATTCATCCATTACGTTGTCTTCAACAAGGTAATCCACATCATCCAAGTCCGGGTATGCCATTCTACCGACCCCCTACAAACGATCGCTCGAGAATTGCCTTAGGCTGGCCTAAAGAGTTTCATTGATCTTTGAATCAAAGGTAATTCTTTTTGCCACTTAAGGGGATATATCTTCGAGTCACCTTCCCTAAGGCGCATCATATGGTGCCATGTCAACTCAACTCCTCGCTACGTTGACAACCGATCACCACATTCTTAAGTCTGGAATTGTTGTCTACTTAGCGAACCCTCGTCATCTGTCTTACTCCATTTCTTCGGATCTGTGCTTCGTCTCTCAGCTCAAGAGATGTTGCTATGTCTCATCCCATGAGTTGATCCTAAGTTGTTCGGTCTTCTCGAAGATCGATTGTTCTAGAGTTTTCCTTTCCTCTTCTTGTCATGATTAGCTGAAGTTCTCAGAGCAAGACGACAAGACAAAGATGGTGTTCAAATCAACGTTCATTTGAAGTGCAACCTGGATCGTGAAGATTATACCAGTTTGCGTCTCCCCTTCACCTTACCCTACGCTTGAATCTCGGGACGAGATTTTTGTTTAGTGGGGGTGAGTTGTCACATCCCTAGCTTCTGGTGATGTCTGGTGTGTGCATCATGTTTAAATTCAAATGAAATTTGAATTGAGGAATTTTCAAAAGCCCTCAGGAAACCTCTAAAAATAACCAACAATTAAATCTTCTCAAATGTGTCCAAGAAAATGTTCCTGCTATTCCATGGAAATATTGGTAAGAGGTAAAATTTAAACCAATATTTCTGGAGTCACAGAGATAATTATTTTGGCCATTTGAATTAATCCAATAACTATTTGCTTTGGATTTATATTTAATATATATTAAATATGACTCCAATAATTCTGGAAGTTTGTGAGTGGCTTTGTATATATTTTAGCAAGCCACATAAAAATCTACAGAATTTATTTAAATGATTTAGTTGCTAAACTAAATCAAAACAAACTACAGAAAATAGAAAAAAAGTAAAAGAGAGAGAGCAGAAGGACTTACCTGGGCCACTTACCTGTAGCCGGCCCAGCTTCTGCGCGGCCCGTTACTGCGCAGCCCAGCTGCCAGTCATCTTCCTCCCCCTCGCCCCGAAGCAGCTGCGTGCTGGACGCACGCGCGCCGACGCCGGCCACCTCCTGCTTCGCCGTGGCAGCCTCCCCGACTTCCTCGCGACGCCACGGAGACGTCCCCGACCCTCTCTCACTTCTCCCTCGCTCTCGGGACCTCCCTCCCCCTCGCTCCTCTGTTTCCCCTCCCACGACCGAGCGGAGCTCGCCGTCATCGTCGCCGTACCCATGGCCACCGGCCACCCCTAGCCTCGCCGATGCACCCAGGAGCTCCGCCTCGACCCCCTCTTCCTCCCCACCGATCCACAGCCCTCCGGAAGCCCTGCATCGCCGCCATCGCCGTCGTCTTCTACCTCGGACCCGCCGGCCATCTTCGTCAAATTCGCCGGCTCCGGACCGTCCCCGACCTCGCCGAGCGTCCCCTCGTCATCGCCGTGAGTCACTGACCCTCTCCCCTAACTCAGCATGCTCCCCTCCGTGCCGTAGCGCCGTTCCCCACGAGCACCGAAGCCACCGTCCGCCATGGCCGCGTAGCTCTCCTGACCCGAGCCCCTCTGCTCGAACCCGTGGCACCAGCGCGCTTCTGGTGGCCCGCGGATGCCGTCTGGACCATCAGTTTCTCTCCTAGTGCGCCGCAGCCCAACCCCGCACACGGCCGAACTCCGGCCGCCGCCTCGGGCTCCACTCCGGCGAACCCCGGCCACCCCCGCACCTCCCGTTGGTCCCCCTAGATGCGCACGGGCGCGGGCTACCTCCTGGTGCCCTTGGCGCGTCGATCCGATGCCCCTAGCGCAAGTCCGGCGTCCCCCGCCGTGCTCTGTGGTCGTCGCCGGCTACACTCCGGCGAGAGCTGATGTGGCCGGTCATTAGGGCCTAACCACCCCCCCCCCCGCTAACCCAGGCCTTGGCCACTGACATATGGGCCCCACGCCCTAACTAACCACGGTTAACCCCCTGTTTAGTTTAAGTTAACCACAGTGGCCCCACGCGTCGGAGTTGACCTAGCTGACGTGGCCGTTGACCGGTCCCACCTGTCAGTGGGTTAAACAACCCTGTGTCACTGACGTGTGGCCCCCACACGTCAGGTTTGACCAGCAGCAGCGTCTGTTGACCTGGTGACGTCACGGTGACGCACTACTGACGTAGTAAATGTTTTCCGGAATTTAAATAATTCTAAAATGATTTATTAATTCCAGAAAATGCCTAAAACTTCAATAAATCATAGAAAATTAACCGTAACTCCAAATTAAATAAATTATATATGAAAAATTATCAGAAAAATTCAAGGAATCCATCTGTACCATTTTCATGCATGTTAGAACAACTTATCACTACTGTTTAGGGCAAATGAAGTGAATGACATTTAAATAACCACATATGGAGTTTGAATTTGAATCTTGGATTCAAACCAACTTCATTTAATCTGGTTTTAGGTGCATTAGCCCAAAACACATTCATATTGCCATGTCATAGCATGCATCATATTGTGCATTGCATTGATTGTGTTTCTTCTGTGTTGCCGGTAATTGTCCCCTCTCGATAGACGTGTACCGACGATGTGATCGATGACACCGATGAAGAGCTATATTATCTTCAGAAGTGCCAGGCAAGCAAAACCCCCTTGTTCATTCCGATAAAATCCCACTCTCTCGCTCCTGCTCTCTTTTACTGCATTAGGACAACAACGACATATTTGATACTTGCTGCGGTAGCTGAACCCTTTATCCTTTGCATGACCTGTCATTGCCACAGTAAATAGATGAAACCCACTAGCATGAGTAGGAGTTTTTTGAGCCCTAATGTGCCTACTCATTCATGCTTGTTGTCATGCCTGCTACTGCTTAGAGTTGAGTCAGGTCTGATTCATCGGGGATGAATCAGAGGCGTGTGAACATGTCCTACTGTGTGTGAGCTAAGTGTGTGAACACGATTTGGTAAAGGTAGCGGTGAGAGGCCATGTAGGAGTACATGGTGGGTTGTCTCATTGCAGCCGTCCTCAGGAACTGAGTTCTGTGTTTGTGATCCATGACCAGTTACTACCACACATTGGGTTCCGGTAACTCGACCCCTCTCGACTTATTAATCAACATGATCTCTATCCAGGAGTTGCAACTAGTTTCTGGCATTTGTAGGTAGTGTTATTAGTCTACCAAGTGGCACCCAGTACAGGTGGGCTTGGGACAGACTAGGCACAGTGGCCCGGTGTACCAAGTGGCACCCGGTTGGTGGGCTTGGGAACCCTGCACACATCGTTTGGGGCCGTAAGCGACACCCCGGCCGGATCTCCTTGCGGATGGAACCCGAATAGGCGATAAACCTGGACTAGAGACTTGTTCGATTAGTCAGGTCGTGGCCGACTCCCTCGCCCGGCTTCCGCTTGAAGGTTGCCGAGGTACATGACGTGTACAGGGCGGTAAGTGGCGAGAGCGTGTGTGAAGAAGTACACCCCTGCAGTGTTAACATCATCTATTCGAATAGCCGGATTCCTCGGATATGGAAACTTGGACCCCTTGTACAGTTCATAGACAAGTGAAAGTGGATACTCTAAAACACGCAAGATAAGCGTGAGTGCTATGGATGGCGTTCTCATAGGGAGACGGGAGCGGATCCATAGTGGTGTATTGATATGGTGAATATGTGGACTCGTGTGCGCCACCTCAAAAGAGTTACTTGCAGTCGTAGTTCAGGTTAGCCACCGAGTCAAAGCTAGCTTGCTGCAGTCAAACCCCTCCACCCCCTTGTTGATAATGATGCATATGTAGATAGATCTGATGTAAGTCTTGCTGGGTACATTTGTACTCACGTTTGCCTATTTTATGTTTTTGCAGAAGACTTCAGTCTCACTAGTAGTTCCGCTTGGACTTCGACGTTTAGCTTGTTACCTCAGCTACGATCTTGTGCCATCGGCAGGATCTGATAGATAGTCAGGCTTCTCAGCCTTTTTCATTTATAGACGTCTGTACTCAGACATGATAGCTTCCGCTTGTGCTTTGATTTGTATGCTCTGAGTGTTGGGTTATGAGACCCATGTTTGTAATATCTCGCTCCTCGGAGCCTAATGAATAAATACTTGAGTCGTAGAGTCATGTTGTGATGCCATGTTGTATTTTGCACATATCTAGCATATTGTGTGTATGTTATTGAAATGCTTGGTATGTGTGGGATCTGACTATCTAGTTGTTTATCCTTAGTAGCCTCTCTTACCGGGAAATGTCTCCTGGTGTTTCCACTGAGCCATGGTAGCTTGCTACTGCTCCGGAACACTTAGGCTGGCCGGCATGTGTCCTTCTTCGTTCCTGTGTCTGTCCCTTCGGGGAAATGTCACGCGATGAATACCGGAGTCCTGTTAGCCCGCTACAGCCCGGTTCACCGGAGTCCTGCTAGCCCAGTGCTACAGCCTGGATTCACTCGCTGATGACCGACACGTTCGATGCTGGGTCATGGATGCCTGTCCCTGTAAGTTTGTGCCACTTCGGGTTTACGACTAGCCATGTCAGCCCGGGCTCCTTATCATATGGATGCTAGCGACACTATCATATACGTGTGCCAAAAGACGCAAACGGTCCCGGGCAAAGGTAAGGCGACACCCGTGGGAATACCGTGCGTGAGGCCGCAAAGTGATATGAGGTGTTACATGCTAGATCGATGTGGCATTGAGTCGGGGTCCTGACAGTTTTGTGGGCGGAGGTAAAAAAAGTGCAACACATCTCTGAAGAATTTTGAGCCGGGTGGAGAGAAACCCCGGTTCATGTGATCGGTGAAAACAATAACCTCCCCCGTTTTGGGTTGAGGAAATTCCTCCTCCGGGTTAGGAGCACGATAGGACATGATTTCCTTCTTCGGCAGATAGCCGGTCTTCACAAAGTCATCAAGTGTGCTATCTGTGACAATGGATTTGACCCAGTTGCAAGAAGTGGGTGCTTTCGGTGCCATTGTGATGAAAGCCTAATACAGAGTAAAAATTACCGGTTCAAATTTAAGCCGGAGATAAAAATATTACAGTGCATATTCAAGATGGCGGTTTATGAAGGGTCCTAATGGTATAACGATAATTATGTCAAGATTATTTAAGCCGCCATAGGCTCCATAAGAAGTTAAAGTTGTTTAAACCGCCATGGGTGGTCAAGGTTATCAATTGAACATTGCCTTGTTAAGCCGGTGATAAGAGTCGCCATGGCTAGGTGGATATTACAAATATAGATTTTTGCCTAAGTGTTGCATAAACAAGTTTCACAAACTGCAGCTACTATTTTGGATCAAATGGCTGTTTAGAAAAGAAAAATTTCTAGACCTAAAAACATGGTGCAGAGGAGTTCATGCGTTCTAATGAGGTTTCTTTTCAAAGAAAAAGGATCTGTTAGTGACAAAAATGGATGTGAAACAGCTATCGCATGAGTTCTATGCCGCTGTTGGATCAAAAGAGGCTGCAGCGGAAGAAACCCGAAGAAACTGAGATGAACTGTGAACTGTACAGAGGAACTCGCAAACCCTAGCATGGATCTAAGATGTAGAAAGGGGGAAACTTAAAGTGGCAGATCTGTTGCGGAGGGGCGCCGCCGTTCTCTTGTCAGATTCAGGTTGATGCAGCGGCCAAGGTTGACGGAGGCGAGGTGCGCTGGGGCAGCGGCGGAGCTCGAGCGACAGTTGAAGCGCGAGAGGATGAAGAAGTGGAAGGGGTGAATGAAGAAAGACCTGGTCAAGTCTACTTATAAGGAAGGACCACTAAAAGAGCGGGAAAAACGAGGAGGCCGAAGATATAAGTTAACCAACTACAAGGGCGCCTCAATTTTCGAGGAAGATCATTATGATAAAGATCCGTTGAGATACATTGGACAAAACGTGCATTTATGGCAGGTGACATCATGGTGGGTTACCGTAAATCCAAGAGATGACGTCATGGCGGGTTACAAAAATTTCATAAGCAAGGAGCAGAAGATTTTTCTTAAGTTTTGAAGATTGATATGAACCAGTTCAAATCAATCTGGGGCCTAATGTTGGGGATATAACTATTAGTATGACCCGCCCAGGAGGGGCCGGATTATACCTACGAATACTCTTGAAGCCCAAGACCAAGGTTGATGATGGCGGTTGAGTTAAGGGCCCAAAGCCTAGAGGCGACTTAAGGCCCGTAGAGATAAACTGCCATATGTACATGACTTGTATTGTAGGGCAAGAATAAGTTAGAGACCGAGCCGAACACTGTTTATGAGCCGGCCGGGACTCTGAGAGCCACTGGGCATCGACCTATGTATATAAAGGGATGACCGGGCGGCGGTTCAAGGCAAGTAACATTAGATCGAGAGCTAGGTCAAGCGATTCCGCTCCCTAGTAATCGAGTCATAAGCCACTCAAAACTGGATCGTATGCTTTTACATTCACCGCAAGGGGCCGAACCAGTATAAACCTCATGTCCTTTGTCCCGATTAACCCCTTTAAGCTTCCTAGTTGCGATGGCTCCACGACTAAGTCCTTTCACTACGACATCTGACGTGAGAATTCCATGATACTCTCCACCTCCACAAGAGAACGGCAACGTAAACAACAATGAAGAAAGAGAAGGAGAAGAAGAAGATGACAATGGATAGTTTGTTCCACCTCAACCCAAACAAAAGCTATCTTGAGTTGGAGCAAGAGTTACAAGAGGTCATCCCGTCGAACAAATCTTCAATGATATTCTAACCGGGAGAATTACTCTCTCTAAAACTTGTTTGGCTAACTTTTGTGAACATTACTCATTAATTTCTACTGTTGAACCTAGAAGGTTGAAGAAGCCGTTGAGGATCCGGATTGGGCGAATGCTTTGCATGAGGAGCTACACAACTTCGAGAGGAATCAAGTGTGGACATTGGTTGAAAAGCCTGACAACAGGCACAATGTCATTGGAAACAAATGGGTGTTTCGGAATAAGCAAGATGAGGATGGACAAGTTGTACGCAACAAGGCACGTCCCATCGCTCAAGGCTACACTCTAGTCGAAGGTATGGACTATAGTGAGACATATGCCCTATTGATGGACTTGAGTCCATACGCATCTTACTTGCTTATGCCAATCACCATGATATCACTTTATACCAAATGGACATTAGAAGTGCTTTTCTTAATGGAGAAATTGAGGAGGAAGTATATGTTCAACAACCTCCCGACTTCGTCAATCCCAATAAACCTAATCATGCCTACAAACTTCACGAAGCTCTATATGGTCTTAAACAAGCTCATAGAGCATGGTATAAATGCTTGACCAAGTTCCTTATTGAATAAGGCTTTGAAATTGGGAAGATTGATTCTACACTTTTTATTGAGAGGGTTAATGGTGAATTATTTGTGTGCCAAATTTATGTGGATGATATCATATTTGGTTCTACTAACCCCTATTTTATTGAAAAGTTTGGAAGGCTAATGTCGGAGAAGTTTGAGATGTCTATGATGAGTGAACTGAAATTTTTCCTTAGTTTGCAAATCAAGCAAACTAAGGAAGGTACCTTTGTCTCTCAAACAAATTATACCAAGGATCTTTTCAAGAAGTTCAACATGCAAGAAAGGAAACGTAAGAAAACACCCATGCCTACTAATGGACATCTTGACTTGACTAAGGATGGCAAACCGGTTGACCAAAAGGTTTACCGCTCTATGATTGGTTCATTGTTATATCTATGTGCCTCCCATCCTGATAGGATGCTAAGCGTGTACATGTGTGCATGATATCAAGCGACCCCTAAAGAATGTCATCTTAAGGCCATGAAAAAGGTAGTGAGATACTTAATTCATACAACAAACTTTGGCATTTGGTATCCTAAGAGGTCACCTTTTGATCTTGTTGGCTACTCTGATTCGGACTATGCCGGTGACAAGGTTTATAGAAAGCCCACTTCGGATACTTGTCAATTTCTTGGTAGATCCCTTGTATATTAGTCCTCCAAGAAACAAAACTCGGTATCCTTATCCACTGCCCAAGTGGAATGCATTGCAGCCGGATCATTATGTGCTCAATTACTTTGGATGACCCAAAATCTTAAGGATTATGGGATACATGTGAAACATATTCCATTGCTTTTTGATAATGAAAGTGTTATTAAGATTTCTCATAATCTTGTACAACACTCTCGAGCTAAGCATATTGAAGTTCGTGATCAATTCATTCGAGAACATGTTGCTAAAGGAGACATCAATCTAAAGAATGTTCATACCGATAAGCAATTGGCGGATATATTCACCAAACCGCTTGATGAGAAAGTGTTTTGTCGTTTGAGAGGTGAATTGAACATCATTGATGCTTCAAACTTGGAGTAGAAACTCCATTTGGATACATGCAAGGCATAAGCCTTATTGACTAATCCTTCTCTTATGACGATGATCATATGTCTCGGATCTCTACTTGTACCCTTGCATGCTTATCTAACCCTTGTAGGCACTTGGATGAACTCAAGTCTATGAGATTGCAAGCCACTCACATTTTGAGCAATCTCTACATCACCAAGTTCCCCCGACATGGTTGTTTAATTCAAGGAAGAACAAACTCCCTCAACATATCCTTTGACAATTCCACTATATCAAATTTTATTTGGTACCAAGTTTCATGATTGTCATTTTGGTTACACAAGTGCTCTTCCTTGCAAGTCTAACCCATGTAGGAAGATGAACTCAAACTACTAGGGTGCTCCCAACTCTTAATGAACTACATCAACCTTGAGCATCCAACACAAATTCAACTACATGATCAGGACCAACACCACAACCCAAGGTATGTAATCCCACATTAGAGAAGCTTTGCTCCAAGTCATGAGCTAAAGCAACTAAATGAGGTGTGAATACATCAAAATGCTTAAACGAAAAATTGTAACCCCATTTTGAGCTTAAACGATGAGTATGACCTATGATCAAGTGATATCACTTGACTCCTATGTCAATATACTCTAACATAGGTCACCTTGTCGCCGACCCCTTTTCTAGATAAAGTTCTCTAGTGCTCTTTTGCTTAGTTGTTTTTTGTATATGCATATTTTTTCTGGCTACTTTGTCTCTCTCTATTTCAAAAAAAACTTCATCTAGATCTCTTTTCTACTTTTCATCTATGACCCTATTGAAAATTCTTTGCAAATCTTTCTATTAGTTCCTTGCAAATCCCAGTGAGATTTCACTTGCCAAGTGAGCTGAGTTGACAAAATATTTACTCTGTGTTGAACTCGGTCCCTCCAATCTAAACCCATTGGCTCGACCGAAATACAAGGACTCCTTGTAAATAGTTCATCGGTACATCCAACATGGACTACTTTGGTCTCACCAATGGGGAGTTTTCGTGACTCTGTTATCTCGGCGTCACCGACAAAAAACAAATCTGGGTCACCGATTTCAACTCAGGGAATTTTTTTTGCCACTTCTTATTGCCTATTTTCTTCAGTTCTACTCAATGATTCTTTCCTTTATCAGCATCATGAACTACTTGTTTCTTTGTAGTGACTCTCAAGGACCACACCTACTTGACTCATGATCCAGAAGTGTCCTTGGAAATTCTTGTTGCTTGATACTAAAGAGGAGAGAAGTCACATGTCTTTAAGAGGGGAAAGACATGTCAATATGTTTGATCCTAGCTATTGCTAAAATTCCTGTTGCTCTGATTTTGGCTGATATTACCCTATTTTGCTCTAATTTTGTCTCACCCTATCTTCTCCTATTAACCAATATCAGATTCAGGGGGAGAAAGAATTCATATCTAAGGGGAGAAAATCCTGGGAATTAATTCCACATCTCTAGATCTTTGGGGACATATCAATATCTAAATGAAGTACTCAGTACTCACCCATTACATGTCATCCCATTCTTAGTATTCTTATGGTTCTCTAAAATCTGCTTTACATAGAGTGTTCTTGTGTTATCTAACAGTATTTTCTCAAGTCCACTCTTTCCAAAGTTAGCTCAAAACCACAAGGTAACTATATGCATCACACTCATGTGAATGATGATCTCTTGCTTATGTACATAATGTTTGCAAGAGGGATTCATAAACATGGAGGTACACTTCTTAATCATATCATTTTCTCTGATGCATATAGCCAAGATACATGTAACTCTCTGCTTGCTCTGTCATGCTTGTGCATTCACATGTTAGTACATTCTATCTTCACATGATTGCATACATGTAGGTTGAGCTTCTCCATGTTACTTGTCTTTCCGAAGCTTTACTTGTTACTCTTCGTATCATTTGTCTAAAGCTTTGATGTTTGTTGCTATCAATTAGCAAAAAGGGGGAGATTGAAAGCACAAGTGCTCCCTGGGTGATTTTGGTAATTAATGTCAACATATCTCTTGTTGGACTGATGCTTTTAACTAGTGTATTTCAGATAAGTTCAACAATGGCGTGGGAAGGACAAGAGGATGTGGAACCCCTTCAAGGTGTTTAGGACATGCATTGGCAAAAGCTCAAGACTCTTCATTTTATTTTTAGTGGTCCAATATCACATTAAGTCCATAGGAAAGCCAATACTATTTAAAGAGGATGAGGTGTTGCTTAATGGTCTACTTGCTCAAGTGCTTAGTGATATTTCTCCAAAGCCCTCAACCACTTTCTCATTCCAAATATGTCCAAAACCCAAAGTCAAACTCGGCCTCAATGATTCTTTCTACCCGTCTCCACCAAGCTCATATGACATAGCCAGTGCCAGAACCCTAACAGTCCGGTCACACCAATATGGATCTCGGTATCACCGAAATGGCGTTTCAAACTCTCTAATTGCCTTTGTAACATATTGGTCTCACTGAAATGAGCAATCGGTCCCATAGAGTTTTCTTCACATCTTCTCGGATTGCTCATTGCTTCACATCGGCCTCACTGAGTTGGTGCAAACGTGTCGGATTCAGGGCTCCACAGACCCAAGAAAGTTTCGAACTCTAGGGTGTGTGAAATGAACTCCACCTCTCCAGCCAGCCAACTCCTCGCTCTCACGATCTAGCTCGATGAACAGGAAAAGAAGTGGACTGCGTAGTTTTACCTAGGTTCGGGCAACCTTGTGGTGTTAGACTCTACTCCTACTTTGTGGTGGATTGGCCCCGTGAGGGGCTGAGGATGAACTAGTACAAAGGAAGAACAACCTCAGGAGGTTCGCTATTGAGTTGGTTACAGCTAGAGAAGTCTCTCTCTCTCTCTCTGTCCCACGATGGTGGCTAAGCTATATTTATAGTGGCCTTGGTCCTCTTCCTCCAAAACGAAGGCGGGAAGGGGTCCCAAAATGGCCAATTTTGAAAGGGGACAAGTAGTACATCCTATCCTAACGAAAGGTAGTCTTCTCCAGCAAATCTTCTGGTTGTGATGCTGTGGTGGGCTCGGTGATGAAATCCACCCTGCCGTCCTGGCGGTCTTGGTCTCATTCCACAGGAATGGAAACCTTTGGCTGAATCTTGGGGACCTCGCGCATGCACTTGCCTCCTTAGCACCAAAGAGGAAACATGCCGCTCTGTGCCCGCGGGCGCTTGCCCGACCTAGGTCGTCATGGCTTGCATCACCTCAACCTCATGAGGTGAGCGCTTGCATAGGAATATCCGCTCCTCCGGAGTCCACCTGGGGTGGCCGCTCCCTCTGGAGGTCTTGGTGTCGTCCGCTCGCGGGGCTTGGCCCCTTCGCAAGGGTCTTGCGTTGTTGATGCTAAAGATCGTCGTACCAAGCGGCAGATGGAGCCACGCCGTGGGCTGCATGCAGGCAAGTCCAGGTACCTTGGTTCCCAGAACGCCGACAGTAGTCCCCAAGCCCAAGGTGCGCTCGCACTTGGCTTTCAGGCAAAGCCAAAGGGCAAGGGCAAAGCGCAGCGAGCCCCAATCACCCGCGGACCGAGTCGATTCATGGCACTTGATGGGATGTGGGCGTCTCCACTTCTCGATGCTGCCTCGACAACCATCACGGGCTGACAAAAATGTTGGTGCTTGCAGCCAAGCCTTCACTGCCTTCTCTTTGTCTTCCTCATGATCTCTTTCCCTTCCCACCAAGAGCACCTCCACATCCACAGAACCTTTCCCCCGAGCTCTTCGCTGATGGCGACCAAGAAGGCGAATCCCGCCGCTCTGGTCGTGCACTCTGCCTCTTTGCCCGTGCAATCCCTCAGCTCGTCCTCTATCATTGAGGCGGGTCACCTTGTCGTCGTGCTCCCGCTGATGGCGAGCAACAATAAAAAGGGGAGGGAGATAGAGCTTCGGGTCGGGTTGACCAGGAGGGAGACCCTGGTGGGGACATTCTATCCCTTCTTCCTCCACAGCGTCTTCGAGGGGCTCGTCCCGCCCTTCTCCAGGTTCTTCCTCGCTGTCATCGAGCATTATCAGATCCATGCTATTCACCTCTAGCCCAACTCCATTCTCCTTCTGTCCATCTTCGCCTTCTACTACCGAGGCATTTGTGGGCGTGTTGCCCTCCATTGTATTTCTCTACCACTTCTTCTCCCGTTGGATGCACGATTCGACCCAGTGCTTCGGATGCGTCTCCTTCATTGCACCCCACAGCAACGTGCTCATCAGGGCCAGGAAGAAGGTGGAGGACTTTCTGCGCAAATGGATTTACATGGACGCCACGAGCCTCCACATCGGTTGGAGCTACCAACTAGGTTGCCAGAGAAGCTGGAATAGTGGGATGACGAAAAGCTTACCGACCCCCGGGAGACGCCTGTCCAGAGGCTGATGCATGCAGACGTGGACTCCGAAACGCTGACAGGGGCCATGATTGCCAGGGAGTTCCTGACGCAGCGCCTAGCCCCTCTCCAAGCACAATCGCGCCCCGTGTGGGACCTCAATGGCACAAATTGCGACCTCCGACTGCGCCGAGGGAACCTGACGTGCGAGGATCTGGGCAAGGCCATGCGTACCTTGCTTGAGAAGGATCCAGGCGGTCTCCCGGCGGCCTACCTTCCGTTGTATCACCGCAGCGACTGGGCGGAGCTAGGGCTTGTACCGCCCAAGCTCCTCAACTCTCTGGTGCCGGTTTCCTCCGGCGAGGGCTCCGAGGAGGAGGCTAGGAGGACTTGGAGGCGACCATGGAAGAGGTAGGGGAAACTTCCCCTCTGTTACAGTGCGAGCTCCTCCGCAATCTCCCCAACGATGACGCCAACGAGTACTTGGTCGAAGGTCCCCCACACTCCCTCGGGGTTGCTACGAGGTCCAGGGGGACCCCCTGCGGAGGCTAAGCCGAGCGACCCCGAAGAAGGGCTACGTGGCGTCGCTTGCCAGGGGCTACGCGCCTGCCTTGTCGTCTACCGCCGCCGTGCGCCTGACTGATCCTCTGGGCACATTGAAGCCTGTGCTCAAGAAGCCCGAGGGCGCTGCGTTCCTGTCCAGAAAGAGGGTGCATGTTGCCAATGACAAGTAAGCATCTTACATTGTTTTTTCTTTCCTTTCCTATCGCCGTGCCCATGATGTTCTCCTCCTGGTGGCAGGCAGAAGCCCGCGGTGAAGAAGAGGAAGCAGGAGGCTAGGGCCTCTGAGGCCATGATATGTCTCCAACGTATCTATAATTTTTGATTGTTCCATGCTATTATACTATCTGTTTCGGATATTTAGTGGGCTTTATTATACACTTTTATATTATTTTTTGGGACTAACCTATTAACCGAAGGCCCAGTGCAAATTGCTGTTTCTTTGCCTATTTCAGTGTTTCGCAGAAAAGGAATATCAAACGGAATGAAACCTTTGGGAGAGTGATTTTCGGAACAAACATGATCCAGAGGACTTGGAGTGGACGTCAAGAAAGAAGCGAGGAGGTCACGAGGCAGGGAGGCGCGCCTGCTCCCCCGGGCACGCCCCCCACCCTCGTGGGTCCCTCGCAGCTCCAGCGACCTACTTCTTCCTCCTGTATATACCATATACCCCGAAAACATCTAAGAGCACCATAGATCGGGAGTTCCGCTGCCGCAAGCCTCTGTAGCCACCAAAAACCAATCGGGACCCTGTTCTGGCACCCTGTCGGAGGGGGGATACCTCCCGGTGGCCATATTCATCATCCCAGTGCTCTCCATGACGAGGAGGGAGTAGTTCACCCTCGGGGCTGAGGGTATGTACCAGTAGCTATGTGTATGATCTCTCTCTCGTGTTCTTGATTTGGCACGATGTTGATGTATCGCGAGCTTTGCTATTATAGTTGGATCTTATGATGTTTCTCCCCCTCTACTATCTTGTAATGGATTGAGTTTTCCCTTTGAAGTTATATTATTGGATTGAGTATTTAAAGATTTTAGAACACTTGATGTATGTCTTGCATGTGCTTATCTTTGGTGACAATGGGATATTCACGTGATCTACTAGATGTATGTTTTGATGATCAACTTTCGGGTTCAGTGACCTTGTGAACTTATGCATAGGGGTTGGCACACGTTTTCGTCTTGACTCTTCGGTTGAAACTTTGGGGCAATCTTTAAAGTACTTTGTGTTGATTGAATAGATGAATCTGAGATTGTGTGATGCATATCGTATAATCATGCCCACGGATACTTGAGGTGACATTAAAGGATCTAGGTGACATTAGGGTTTTTGTTGATTTGTGTCTTAAGGTGTTATTCTAGTACGAAATCTATGATAGATTGAACGGAAAGAATAGCTTTGTGTTATTTTACTATGGACTCTTGAATAGATCGATCAAAAGGATAACTTTGAGGTGGTTCCGTACCCTAAAATAATCTCTTCGTTTGTTCTTCACTATTAGTGACTTTGGAGTGACTCTTTGTTTCATGTTGAGGGATTGTTATATAGTCCAATGATGTTATTATTGTTGAGAGAACTCGCACTAGTGAAAGTATGAACCATAGGCCTTGTTTCGAAGCATTGCAGTATCGTTTGTGCTCACTTTTACCACTTGTTACCTTGCCGTTTTTATATTTCCAGATTACAAATACTCATATCTACCGTCCATATTGCACTTGTATCACCATCTCTTCGCCGAACTAGTGCACCTATACAATTTACCATTATAGTGGGTGTGTTGGGGCCACAAGAGACTCTTTGTTATTTGGTTGCAGGGTTGTTTGAGAGAGACCATCTTCATCCTACGCCTCCCACGGATTGATAAACCTTAGGTCATCCACTTGAGGGAAATTTGCTACTGTCCTACAAACCTCTGCACCTGGAGGCCCAACAACGTCTACAAGAAGAAGGTTGTGTAGTAGACATCAAGCTCTTTTCTGGCACCATTGTCGGGGAGGTTAGTGCTTGAAGGTATATCTTTAGATCTTGCAATCGAATCTTTTAGTTTCTTGTTTTATCACTAGTTTAGTTTATAAAATAAAACAATAAAAAATGGAATTAAGGTTGCCTCATATACTTCATCTTTTTAATGTATTACGTGAAAATGATGGGAAGGAAAATTGTGCTCAAGTACTAGAGGAAGAATTACATAGAATGCTTGGCATAAAATATGTGAATGATGAGCATGATTGCAATGTTGTTAGTATGAATTCTTTGAATACCCATGATGCTAATGATATGCTGTCAGATTTCAGGGTCCGGCAACCCGTGAGAGGTTCGAACATAGGGGTGCGTGCGAAGATCTCTACCTGCCCAGCCTGCCTACTTGCAATCCTCCCTAGCCTAGCGTAAATAGCTCATAGAGACACAAAGACACAGAGATTTATACTGGTTCTGGCCACCATTATGGTGTAATACCCTACTCCAGTGTGGTGTGGTGGATGGCCACGAGGCGCTATGGATGAACTAGTTACAAGGATGAATAAGCCTCAGGAGGTGAGGTGTTCTTGAGCTGGTGTGATGCTTCGGGGGGGGGGGGAATCGATCTCCCTCTATTGTGGTGGCTAAGTCCTATATATAGTGCGTTGGTCCTCCTCCAAAATATGAGCGGGAAGGGATTCCACAACAGCGGGATTTTAGAGGGGTCAAGTAGTACAATCTATCCTGACAAAAGTAGTCTTCGCCTGCGAAAAGCCTCTGGCCTTGGCGCTGCGGTGGTCTCGGTGATGACCTCTGTCCTATCGTCCTTACGGTCTTGGTCTCATTGCACAAAAATGGAAACCTTTGGTTGATTCCTCGGGACTCCGCGCCTGTGGCTTGCCTACCTTGCACCGAAGATGAAACTTGCACTCTACGCCCGCCTGGCGCCCGCCTGGCCTTGGTCGTCATGTCTCACGTCAGCTGAGCCTCATGAGGTAGCTGCATAGATCTCTCTGCCCCTTAGGAGCCCTCCTGAGGAGGCCGACTCCTTCGGGGGTCTTAGCGTCTTCCGCCTTGCGAGGCTTGGCAGGCAGGACTGGATACCCCCAAGTCCAGGACACCGATAGTAGCCCCAGGGCCCAAGGCGCGCTCGGACTTGGCTTCCAGGCGAAGCCAAAGGGCAAGTGCGGAGTGCCGTGGGCCCTAACTTCCCGCGGCCTTGATGACGCGTGGCGATTGATTGGACAGGGCGACTCCATTTCCCCATGCTGCCTCGACAACTGCTCGACTTGAGAACTGCATGTTGCATGCATAAAGTATCATCATTACTAGAAATCATGGGAGGCCGACGATTTACCTTCTCCCGACTATAAACGTGCGAGCGGGTGGAGCCCCTCCTCATTTCTCTTTTGTCTTGCTCCCGCTCGCTTCTATCTTCTCCATCTTGCTCCCATGGCGCCGATCAAGAGGTTCTCTGCGACAGAGAAAGGGAAGGCCCCTAGGGAGGAGCCGGACCCTCTCCCGCCAAAGAAGCAACTCAACCTCCACGGCGATGTTGGCACGAGGCGAGACGTGGCCAGGCCTTCGCAATCGAGGCCTCCGCCTGGCTTCCCCCTCCCTTTGTACGCCCAGGTGCAAGGTGAAGGAGTGCGCCATCGAGTGGTGCCTCACGAGGATGGCAAGGCCGCCATTGCCCTACCGGCCGCGCCACAGACCCACGCCGAAGATTGCTCGCGTGAATTCGTGGTGTGGGCGGGGATGCCTCCCGATACCTAGATCTGGTTCCCGCGGTTCTTCGCCAGTGAACTGCCTTCGAGGGGACTGGTGGAGCTGTAGCTGAAGCACGTGGGGTGCAGCAGCCTAGCCACCGGGGCTGAGGTCGAGGTGGTGTCGTCCGGGGACGTCTTCATGACGCGAGGATGGGGCGAGGTCGCCCGGGCCTGCCGAGCGGAGGGAGCCCTGGCGATCCACTTCGAGTAAGACGGCGCGGCCACCTTGTTCTTCAAGGTCATCAACAAGCAAGGCGAACGGCTGGAGTGCTGCCCCGGAGGAGACAACTCACGGGACGCTGTGATGGGCGCTGGATATGCCGCTACCCCCTTTAGCGCTTCGTCCAACAGTAGCGACGACTCCTGGGAATCCAACGACTCTCCTGAGCCCAGTGACTCTTCGGAGTTGAGCGACGACATCTATGTGCTGCCGAGCTCCCGCCTGGGTAGGAGTGCTGCTGCGGCTGCCGCCCGGCGTCGTCAGCGCCACCGCAAGGCCATGTAGTTGTTTCTCCTGTGCAAAATGAAAATCAGCCCCATGGGGCTTGTAAGGACCGAGATGTATCCAATACTATTGTTTCCTTTTGGCTTTGTAATCGATGCACGTATCCCAATCCAGCTGAGTCCCCCCCCTTTTTCTCTTCCCTAGAAAGCGTGGCGCTCTACGCCGGCATGACCCAGTCCCTAGGCAGGCTTTAGCCGTTGCTAGTATGCCAAGTCGCGATGTCGTGGTCAAGGCTAGGAGGTGAGCGGCCCAAGGTCCGGTAAGAGCTCGTGAGACGCGATGCTCACGAGGTCACCCTTAGCGTGCAAGCAGCTGCGTGGAGAGTTGAAAAGGGGAGTTGAACCGCCCAAGTGGAACTGTTGAGTGAGGCGCGTGGAGCGAAACTAGTGTCGTAGAGAGCTGAGACTTATCTTTTGCGGTCCGAGCCATCGGAGAGGCAATGCTTGCCGTCGCACTTGTGGTGCAACCAGGCGCATCCCGTCTTGGCCATTCTCTTGCCTCGCTTGCCAAGGTGCTCTACGTCCTCGGGACCCGGCCCTCGAGCGAGCTCAACCGCCGCTGGTATGCCAAGTCGTGATGCCATGGTCAAGGCCAGGGGTGAGGGCTGGAGATCCAGTAGGATCTCCCGAGACGCGATCCTCGGGAGGCCCCCCTTTAACGTGCAAGCGACTCACGAGGCTGGACGGTGGTCGTCTGGGCCGACCCTTGGCTCATCATAGAGTGATCCTGCAAGTCAGATGACAAAGGAGGCCAAGAGTTCCAAGCATGGGACGGAGGCATCGAGGACAATGCGGGGTGGTGTACACGAAGTGGGCTGTGAACCAGAGCTCGATTCCCGGGTGTATCCGTGTTGCAGGGATGGACCCGAGCACAAGCGCCATGCCAATATGTGTGCTATGCGGAAATGGCGTTAGTCAGATGCATCAGGTCCATGAGGCGGAGGTCATGAGGTGACAATCATAGATAAATTCACGGAAACGATTAAATAATCCTGGTGAGTGCAAAACGATACACGCCGTAGGGACAGACCCACACGGCCTGGGGATGATGCAGCCGAGGGGCGCCCCAAAACTGAACGAACTAGGAAGATGTCACATGGTACCGTTGTTGAAGTAGCCAAAAAACGCGTCCTATTGAAACCGTTCGTCATGAGCTGCTCCGGTGCTGGGCCTCGGGAGGCTCGGAGGGACCAGAAGGCTCCTGAGGGTACTCCTCCATTCCCGCCAGGATTTCCTGGCGCCTGGTCTCGCAGGCCACTTGAGTGTCCCTCAAGCAGCGCTGGAACACCTCAGCCATGCCCACCAGGCCGAAAGGCATGCAGACGTAGCTGTGGGGCGGTCCCTCGCATCGGCTGACACGAGACGGCCACATGAGCTACCGAGATGTGGCCTTGTTGAGCCCCGGGATGTCGATGCAGACGCGGAACTCCTTACCCTCGCTAGGGCAGCGATCTCCGCCTCATGGAAGGAGACGATCGCCTTGCAGAACCCTTCCTTCCTGAATCTCCTCGACCGCCTCGCTGATGAACTCCTGAGCGCCTGGTGCCTCACGCCTGCTACCTTCTCCAGGGAAGCATGCTCTGAAGAGCGCCTCCACATGGTTCCCGAGCGCCGCTCTCACGACATTGGCCAGGTCTGAGGCCCTCCAGAGGAGAGCCCACGAGCCCAGCCTGAGAGGGGCACTGAGCGCACCTTTCTATGCGATGGGTGATGGTGCCGCATCCGGAGACGTGAGGCTTAGTGCTGCGTCCTCGAGCGATGCTTCCTCATGAGACCCCTGGCTTAGCTGCAGCTTCTTTGTCTTGGGGGCGGCCTCACGAGGGAGGGCGCCGTCTTCGTCTTCCGGGTTCTCAACTGCTGCAGCCTGGAAAGAGCGCTCGAGGGAGCACACCGCATCCTTCTCCTAACAGGCGACCGTGATGATGCCGCCGCTTCCTGGCATCCTGAGGATATTGTAGCCGTGGTGCGTGGCCGCCATGAACTTGGCCAGCGCTGGGTACCCAAGGATGGCATTGTAGGGCAGGCGGATGTCGGCGACCTCGAAGTCGATGAGCTCGGTGCGATAGTTGTTGCGCTCTCCAAAGGTGACCGGGAGGCGAACCTGCCCGATCCGGTGTGTCGATCCGTTGGTCACTCCTGAGAATGGCTTGGTGGGGTGCAGCTGGTAGTATGGCACTTGGAGTCTGTCGAACGTCTGGACGGAGAGAACATTCAGCCCTGCTCCGCCATCAATGAGAGTCTTGGTGACAGTTACATTGCTGATGATGGGGGAGCAGAGCATGGGGAGCGGGCCAGCGGTTGACGCGCACTTGAGCCGGTCTGAGGAGTCGAAGGTGATGGCGCACTTGGACCACTTGAGAGGCCGAGTTGCCTCAAGCTTCGGGAGTGCCGATTGACCTCGTGCGCGAACTGCTTGACGACACGGTGAGAAGCTGGGGCTTGTGATCCACCCAAGATGCAGGCGATGGCTCGCGGCTCCTGGAAGCCCCCATCCCCCTCGTCCTGATGGTGATCTTCATTCCTTCTTGGTGGTGGAGGTAGAGGTGGCAAGGCTGCGTTGCCCTGAGGGCGGTCCTCACGAGGTTGCTCCCTCCAGTTTCCCTCGCGAGGCTGGTCCTGCCAGCGGTCCTCACGAGGCTGGTGGCGCCACTCCTAACGGAGATCGCATCCATCCCAGCTTCCTCCACCTCGGCCACCTCCGCGACCGTAGCCCCGATCGTTGCGCTCGCTGCGTCAAACGAGGCGCCCATCGTGGAGACCCTGAGCTCCTGGCAGTCGCTGGTGTTGTGGAGGTAGACATTGTGGAAGGCACAGAACGGCCGCTTGCCATTGGATGACTCGGGGTGGTCGCAGCCGCGCTTGGTCTCTAGCTCTGCCGCAAGCACGGCTGGCCCCTTGCGCTTCGTGTCCTTGATCTTGGTCTTCTTGTCTTCTAGATTAGCGTCAGGGAGCTCGAGGAGGGAGAGGCGTCCCTCCTCAGCCCTCGCACACTTGTTCGCCATGTTGAATATCTCTAGAGTAGTGCAGAGGTCCTCGTGGATGGCGAGCTCCTCCTTAATCTTGACGTCACGGAAGCCATCGGTGAATGCAGAGATGATGGACTCGTCCTACACCTTGGGGATCTTGAGGCGAACGTTGTTGAAGCGCTGGAGGTACTTATGCAAGGTCTCCCCAGGCTGCTGCTTGACGTTACGCAGGTCGCCCGTAGCCGGCGGACGGTCGCGAGTGCCCTGGAAGTTGGCGATGAAGCAGCTGTGCATCTCCACCCAGGAAGAAACCAACCCCTCGGTCAGGTTCAGGAGCCAAGAACGCGCGCCATCCTTGAAGGCCATCGGAATCCAGTTTGCCATGATCTTCTCGTCGCCGTTGGCCGCCTCGATGCTCAGCTCGTAGAGCTATAGGAACTCGGTGGGGTCTGCGGTGCCATCGTAGCATGGAGGCAGGTCAAGCTTGAACTTTCTCGGCCGGACGATGTTGCGGAGCTCTGTAGTGAACGCAGGGCATCCTGCCGTGGACAATGGAGGTCGTCGAGCGGGTGGAATGTAGTCTTGGTGCACGCGTGCTGCCACCTACTGTGGCGGCTCGTTAGCCTGGTGCTGGGGCGCTGGAAGCACACGCGCCTCTCCTTGGGGACGTTGAAACACCTAGCAGCTCACGTTGTCCCAAGCCGGTGTTGGGCATTGCGGGTCGCGCCGTGGAGCCACTTGCCTTGGCTCCACGATGGCGCCCGGGCCGGAGGAGGAGGAGGAGCCCCGTGCGCGACGTTGCCCGCTGTAGGTGGTTGCTGAGGCAGCGAGTGAGCCGGCCCGTCGGAGCCCCCGTGCGCGACGCTGATGGGCTCGGCAATGCGCTCGAGCCACTCCTTGTAGAGGTCACCCACTAGGCGGTAGCGAAGGAGCTCCCGCACCGTGAGAAGAGCAGCCTGCGCGTCCACCTGGTCGCAGCACGCGTGGGATGAGAAGCTATTGGGGTGAGCGACAGATAGCGGTGCGGCAATCATGGTGCACCGACGGGTGCAACAATGAAGCTTACTGCTCATGGCCGGCATGGCGTGTGGCGGCGTTGGCCACCGGAGAAGGAGCGCGGCGGGCGCAGCCGTTAACCGCCGGAGCCGTCTGAGTGACGCGGGCGGCGACCGTGGCCTAATGCTCGGCGCGAGCCCTGGGCGCATCGGCCATGGAGATGTCGGAGCAGTGGCGGATCAAACGACGGAAGAGAGTTTCCGACGCACCCCTACCTGGCACGCCAAATGTCGGATTTCGGGGTCCGTCAACCTGTGAGAGGTTCGAACATTGGGTGCGTGCGGAGATCTCAACCTGCCCAGCCTGCCTACTCGCGATCCTCCCTAGCCTAGCGCGAAGAGCTCACAGAGAAACGAAGACACATAGGTTTATACTGGTTCGGGCCACCGTTGTGGTGTAATACCCTACTCAAGTGTGGTGCGGTGGATTGCTTTGAGGGGCTAT
>NC_041383.1:342334388-342364278 GCF_002162155.2 Triticum dicoccoides | reverse complement strand
GGGGAGGGAATCGATCTCTCTCTATGGTGGTGGCTAAGTCCTATATATAGTTCCTTGGTCCTCCTCCCAAATATGAGCGGGAAGGGACTCCACAACGGCGGGATTTGAGAGGCGACAAGTAGTACAGTCTATCCTGACAAAAGTAGTCTTCGCCTGCGGAAAGCCTCTGGCCGTGACGCTGCGGTGGACTCGGTGATGACCTCCGTCCTGCCGTCCTGGCGGTCTTGGTCCCGTTGCACCAGAATGGAAACCTTTGGTTGATTCCTCAAGACTCCACGCATGTGGCTTGCCTCCCTTGCACCAAAGAGGAAACCTGCACCCTGCACCCGCCTGGCGCCCTCCTGGCCTTGGTCGTCATGGCTCACATCAGCTGAGCCTCATGAGGTAGCCGCATAGATCTCTCTGCCCCTTAGGAGCCCTCCCGAGGAGGCCGACTCCTTAGGGGGTCTTAGCGTCGTCCGCCTTGTGAGGGTCTGGCTGTGTTGTTGTTGAAGCTGGGCCGTACCAGGACGTCGATGGAGCCACGTGGTGAGTTGCAGGCAGGCAGGACTGGATACCCCCAAGTCCAGGACGCCGACATATGCAAAGCCACAAGCTTGGGGATGCTATGTTTTATGATGATGATATGTTTAGTCCTCCAAGTTTTGATGAGAATATTTATTATGATGAAAGCATGCTTCCTATTTGTGATGATTATATTGATGAAAGTGGGTTTGGAAGAGTGTCAACTTTAGGAAGTAATGATCCCACTATTTTGGAGGATGTTGAATATTATTGTGATAATTATGGAAGTGGATTTGGAGAGGTCATGACTTTATTTAGTGATGAATCCACTAGTTCGGAAGAGGTTCCAATTGATTATGAGAAAAAAGGTGCTATCTATGATCATTATTGTGATGAATTATATGCTATTAGGAATAATTATAACCATGAAACTTGTCATCATGATTTTAGTTTTCAATTGGATTATGCCTCACATGATAATTATTTTGTTGAGTTTGCTCCCACTACAATTCCTGAGAAGAAATTTGCTTATGTGGAGAGTAGTAAATTTTCTATGCTTGTAGATGATGAAAAGAATGCTTCATGTGATGGCTATACTCTTGAATTCATTCATGATGCTACTGAAAATTATTATGAGGGAGGAATATATGCTTGTAGGAATTGCAATAATATCAAGTTTCCTCTCTATGTGCTTAAAGTTTTGAAGTTATGCTTGTTCTGCCTTCCTATGCTAGTAGATTCTTGTTCCCATAAGTTGTTTGCTCACAAAATCCCTATGCATAGGAAGTGGGTTATACTTAAATGTGTTAGTCATATTCTTCATGATGCTCCTGTTATGTTTCAATTCTTATCTTCTATGTGAGCATCATTGAAATCATCATGCCTAGCTAGGGGCATTAAACGTTAGCGCTTGTTGGGAGGCAACCCAACTTTATTTTTGTTCTTTGCTTTTTGTTCATGTTTAGTAATAAATAATTCATCTAGCCTCTGCTTAGATGTGGTTTTATGTTTTAATTAGTGTTTGTGCCAAGTAGAACCTTTGGGAAGACTTGGGTGAAGTCTATGCGATCTTGCTGTAAAAAAATAGAAACTTTTGCGCTCACAAGATTAGCTGCCATGTTTTACTGGAGAGCGATTTTAGGTTTATTCTTTTTGAAGATGATTAATAGACAAATTCCTCAGGTCCACCAATTTATTTCACAATTTTTGGAGTTCCAGATGTATTCGAATTATATAGATTACTACAGACTGTTCTGTTTTTGACAGATTCTGGTTTCATTGTGTTGTTTGCTTATTTTCATGTATCTATGAGTAGTATTGGAGGGTATGAACCATAGAGAAGTTGTAATACAGTAGATATTACACCAGTATGAATTTAGAATGAGTTCACAACAGTACCTAAGTGGTGATTTATTTTCTTATACTAACGGAGCTTACGAGTTTTCTGTTGAGTTTTATGTTCTGAAGTTTTCAAGTTTTGGGTAAAGATTCGATGGACTATGGAATAAGGAGTGGCAAGAGCCTAAGCTTGGGAATGCCCAGGGCACCCCAAGATAATATTCATGGACAACTAAGAGCCTAAGCTTGGGGATGCCCCGGATGGCATCCCCTCTTTCGTCTTCATTCATCGGTAACTTTACTTGGAGCTATATTTTTATTCACCACACGATATGTGTTTTGCTTGGAGCGTCATGTCATTTTATTTTCTTTTGCTTGCTGTTTGAATAAAATACCAAGATCTAAAATTCTTAAATGTTAGAGAGTCTTCACATAGTTGCATAATTAGTTGACTAGTCATTGATCTTCACTTATATCTTTCGGAGTAGTTTGTCATTTGCTCTAGTGCTTCACTTATATCTTTTTAGAGCAAGGTGGTGGTTTTATTTTGAAGAAATAGATGAACTCTCATGCTTCACTTATATTATTTTGAGAGTCTTTATAACAGCATGGTAATTTGATTTGGTTATAAAATTAGTCCTAATATGATGGGCATCCAAGTTGGGTAAAATAAAAACTTTCATATGGAGTGCATTAAACCCTATGATAAATTTGATACTTGATAATTGTTTTGAGATATAAAGGTGGTAATGTTAGAGTCATGCTAGTTCGGTAATTATGAAATTGAGGAATACTTGTGTTAAAGTTGGCAAGTCCCGTAGCATGCACGTATGGTGAACGTTGTGTGACAAATTTGAAGCATGGGGTGTTCTTTGATTGCCTTCCTTATGAGTGGAGGTCGGGATCGCGCGATGGTTAACTCCTTCCAATGCTTCCCCTAGGAGCATGCGTAGTATTACTATGCTTCGAGGGCTACTAAACTTTTGCAATAAGTATATGAGTTCTTTATGACTAATGTGAGTCCATGGATTATATGCACTCTTACCCTTACGCAATTTTCTAGCCTCTACGGTACCGTGCATTGCCCTTTCTCACCTTGAGAGTTGGTGCAAACTTCGCCGGTGCATCCAAACCCCGGGAAATGATACGCTCTATCACATATAAACCTTCTCATATCTTCCTCAAAACAGCCACCATAACTACCTATTATGGCATTTCATAGCCATTCCGAGATATATTGCCATGCAACTTTCCACCGTTTCGTTTATTATGACATGCTCCATCATTGTCATATTGCTTTGCATGATCATGTAGTTGACATCGTATTCATGGCAAAGCCATCATTCTTAATTTTTTCACATATGTCCCTCTTGATTCATTGCATTTCCCGGTACACCGTCGGAGGCATTCAGATAGAGTCATATCTTGTTCTATGTATCGAGTTGTAATTCTTGAGTTGTAAGTAAATAAAAGTGTGATGACCTTCATTATTAGAGCATTGTTCCAATGAGGAAGGGATGATGGAGACTATGATTCCCCCACAAGTCGGGATGAGACTCCGGACGAAATAAAAAAAGAGAGAGAGAGAGAGAAATAGGCCAAAGAAGCCCAAATAAAAAAAAGGGGAGAGAAAAAAAAGAGGCCAAAGAATCCCAAATAAAAAAATAATGAGGTAAAAAGAGAGAAGGGACAATGTTACTATCCTTTTACCACACTTGTGCTTCAAAATAGCACCATGTTGTTCCTAGAGAGAGTCTCTTGAGTTATCACTTTCATATACTAGTGGGAATTTTTCATTATAGAACTTGGCTTGTATATTCCAACGATGGGCTTACTCAAAATGCCCTAGGTCTTCGTGAGCAGGCAAGTTGGATGCACACCCACTTAGTTTCTTTTTGACGAGCTTTCATACATTTATAGCTCTAGTGCGTTTGTTGGATGTCAATCCCTATTCCTCGTATTGACATCAATTGATGGGCATCTCCATAGCCCGTTGATTAGTTGCGTCAATGTGAGACTTTCTCCTTTTTTGTTTTCTCACATAATCCCTATCATCATACTCTACTCCACCCATAGTGCTATGTCCATGGCTTACGCTCATGTATTGCGTGAGGGTTGAAAAGGCCGAAGCGCGTTAAAAAGTATGAACCAATTGCTTGGCTGAAACCGGGGTTGTGCATGATGGGAGCATATTGTGTGACGAAAATGAAGCATGACAAAACTATATGATTTTGTAGGGATAAGCTTTCTTTGTTTATGTTATTTTGATAAGACATAAACTGCTTGGTTAGCATGCTTGAAGTATTACTATTTTTATGTCAATATTAAACTTTTGTTTTTAATCTTATGGATCTGAATATTCTTGCCACAATAAAGAAGATTACATTGATAATATGTTAGGTAGCATTCCACATTGAAAATTATGTTTTTATCATTTACCTACTCGAGGATGAGGAGGAATTAAGCTTGGGGATGCTTGATACATCTCCAACGTATCTATAATTTTTGGTTGCTCCATGCTATTATACAATCTGTTTTGGATGTTTAATGGGCTTTATTATACACTTTCATATTAATTTTTGGGACCAACCTATTAACAGAAGGGTCAGTGCAAATTGTTGTTTCTTTGCCTATTTTAGTGTTTCGCAGAAAAGGAATATCAAACGGAATCCAAACATAATGAAACCTTCGGGAGGGTGATTTTTGGAACAAACGTGATCCAGAGGACTTGGAGTGGACGTCAAGAAAGAAGCGAGGAGGCCACGAGGCAGGGCGGCGCGCTTGCCCCCTGGGCGCGCCCCCCATCCTCGTGGGCCCCTCGCAGCTCCACCGACCTACTTTTTCCTCCTATATATACCCATATACCCCGAAAACAACCAAGAGCACCATAGATCGGGAGTTCCGCCGACGCAAGCCTCTGTAGCCACCCAAAACCAATCGGGGCCCTGTTCTGGCACCGTCCCAGAGGGGGATCCCTCACCGGTGGGCATCTTCTTCATACGGGCACTCTTCGTGACGAGGAGGGAGTAGTTCACCCTCGGGGCTGAGGGTATGTACCACTAGCTATGTGTTTGATCTCTCTCTCTCGTGTTCTTGATTTTGCACGATCTTGATGTATCGCTAGCTTCACTATTATAGTTGGATCTTATGATGTTTCTCCCCCTCTACTCTCTTGTAATGGATTGAGTTTTCCCTTTTAAGTTATCTTATCAGATTGAGTTTTGAGGATTTGAGAACACTTGATGTATGTCTTGCATGTGCTTATTTGTGCTGACAACAGGATATTCACGTGATCTACTTGATGTATGTTTTGGTGATCAACTTGTGGGTTCAGTGACCTTGTGAACTTATGCATAGGGGTTGGCACACGTTTTCGTCTTGACTCTTTGATAGAAACTTTGGGGCACTCTTTGAAGTACTTTGTGTTGGTTGAATAGATGAATCTGAGATTGTGTGATACATATCGTATAATCATGCCCATGGATACTTGAGGTGACATTGGAGTATCTAGGCGACATTAGGGTTTTGGTTGATTTGTGTCTTAAAGTGTTATTCTAGTACGAAATATATGATAGATCAAACGGAAAGAATAGCTTCGTGTTATTTTACTACAGACTCTTGAATAGATCGATCAGAAAAGATCACTTTGAGGTGGTTTCGTACCCTACAATAATCTCTTCGTTTGTTCTATGCTATTAGGGACTTTGGAGTGACTCTTTGTTGCATGTTGAGGGATTGTTATATGATCCAATTATGTTATTATCGTTGAGAGACTTGCACTAGTGAAAGTATGAACCCTAGGCCTTGTTTCGAAGCATTGCAATATCGTTTGTGCTCACTTTTACCACTTGTTACCTTCCTGTTTTTATATTTTCATATTACAAATACTCATATCTACCATCCATATTGCACTTGTATCACCATCTCTTCGCCGAACTGGTGCACTTATACAATTTACCATTGTATTGGGTGTGTTGGGGACACAAGATGTCGGATATCGGGTTCTGGCAAAACCCTTAAGGTTCGAACTCTGGGGTGCGCACGAAGATCTTCTCCCTACCGAAACACGCCCACAACCTCGCCGCGATTCTAAGCTAGCACGATGAAACAACACAAGAGACACAAGATTTATATAGGTTCGGGCCACCGTTGTGGTGTAATACCCTACTCCTGTGTGTGGTGTGGTGGATTGCCTCTTGGGATGATGATGAAAAGTACAGAGGAAGAACAGCCTCGCGAGACGTGTTCTTGTGGTGGTGAGGTGTTCTGCTTAGGAAGGATTTGATCGGATCCCCTTCTACTGTGGTGTCTATCTCTATTTATAGAGGCCCTGGTCCTCTTCCCGAATATTGAGCAGGAAGGAAGCCAACAACTGTCATTTTGAAAGGGGACAACTAGTACAAGCTATCCTGACTAAACATGGTCTTCGATTGCCAAAGTCACTGGTGATGACGTCGTCTTGGGCTCCATGGTGACCTCCGTCCTGCCGCTCTGTTAGCCTTGGTCTCGTTGCACCGATATGGAAACCTTTGCTTGATGCCTCGATACTCCGTGCTTGTGCTTTCCCCTTTGCACCAAAGAGGAAACAAGGACACTCCGCAGGCCGGCGCCCACCTGGTCTTGATCATCATGGCTTGCATCATGAGCACCTCGCGAGGTACCCCTTGCCTTGATCTCTTTGCATCCTCGCGAGCCTGCCTGGTGAGGCTGCCCCTAAGGAGGCCTTGCGTTGTCCGCCCCGTGAGGCTTGGCCCCTTGCGAGGGTCTTGAACATGGGTTAATGAAGACGGGCCGCACTGGGCCGCTAGTGAGCCACGCTGCAGGCCATAGGCAGGCAAGTCTGGGGACCGCCGTTTCCAGAACGCCGACAGTAGCCCCCAGGCCCAAGGCATGCTCGGACTTGGCTTAGCAGCGAAGCCAAAGGGCAAGTGCGGAGCGCCATGGGCCCTAACTGCCTGCGGCCTTGGTCACTGTGTGGCGGTTGATTGGACGTGGGTGTCTCCGCTTCCCCACGCTGCCTTGGCAACTGCCCGATTTAACGAGTCCCTGCTGCATGCAAAAAGGGTCATCATTACTTGTGATCGTGGAGGTCGATGGTTGGCCTCCCCTTGACTATATGTACGGAGAGGCATGAGCCCCCGTTGTCCATCTCTTCTTGCTCCGCCTGCTTCTGCTCCCTTGCTCCTCCTCCATTCTTGACGCCAATGGCATCGATCCGCCGGTTCTCAGCCGAAGAGAAAGGAAAGGCCCCCCGGAAGGGGCCTGACCCGCTCCCACCGAAGAAACGACCGGTCCATGGCTGCCGTGACGAGGTTGTGAGGCCGGAGATGACAAGGACTTGGTGCGAGCGGCCACCTCCTGGGTTCCCGCTACCCCTGTATGCCCGGTCCGAGGGCCCTGGAGAAGGAGATGGCGGGTGACGGCGTCCCTGATGCCGGCGACGTCGACGAGCCATGGCGGCGCGCGCCGTTGCTCCTGGATTCCACGCTGCGGACTCCTCTCGCGAGCTCGTGCTCCACACCGCAATGCCTCCAAGCAGCTGGATCTGCTTCCCTCCATTCTTCACCTTCGAGATGCCGTCGAGGGGGCCTCTCGATCTTTGGCTGCAGCACGCCGACTGCAGCACTCCGGCGACCGATGCGGAGGTTGAAGTCATTGCTCCGGGCTAAGTCTTCATGACCCGAGGGTGGGGCGAGATCGCCCGGGTCTGCCGAACAGGGGGTGGCCTCGTGATTCATTTCGAATACGATGGCGCCTCCTTGATGTTCTTCAAGGTCTTCGACGCAGAAGGCCGCCGGCTGGAGTGCTACCCCAGAGGAAGCAGCCAAGACATCGACGTGGCAAGGGCTAGGCCTACCACCCGCTTCCCCAACGGCTCCTCTAGCAGCAGCGGCGATGCTTGGGAGTCCAGCGACTCTCGCGAGCTCTTCACGACTCCGGAGATGAGCAACGACAGCTACGTGCCCTAGAGCTCGCGTCGTGCTCGGAGTAAGGAGGCTGCATCAGGACGCCAGCGTGACTGATCTGGATGGGGTTGGAGCTGGCCTCCCATGGCCCACTGTTGATGATGGCGTCGGCCAAGGAGGCGCGTGTAGTTAGGTCTCTTTAGGATTCGCGTCTTTTGTTCCCTGCGAGGAATCGAGAAAACACCCAGTGGGGGCCTGTAAAGTGTCCACGATGTCTTTTGTTGATATTATCCTTATTATGAAGTGGTGCAAATGCTTGTCCTATCCCAGCTTGGTTCCCCCTTTCTAACCTCACGACGACTTGGTGCTCTACGCTGACAGGTCCCCAGGAAGGCTTCAGCCGTTGCTGGTATGCCAGGTCGCGGTGCCGTCATCAAGGCCAGGAGGTGAGCGGCCCGAGGTCCAGTAAGAGCCCCTGAGGTGCGATGCTCAGGAGGTCCCCTTTAGTGCACAAGCAGCCGTCAAAAGATGAGAAAGGAAGGCAACATCGCTGTTGCAGAGCCGCATTAAGTGGAGATTTTGTGTCGCTTCAGTCAGCTATTCCTATTGCGAAACTATCTCAAAAACATGGAGTCGTTCCTTCGCATTGCGCCGGACTTGGACGTCGGCCGCTGGGATGCAGCTGGGTTAGGCCATCGTGAGCTTCCTCTCTCTTGCCCACACTGTCCTTAGTGATCTATGTCCTCAGGTCCCGGCCCTTGAGCGAGCTTAGCCGCCGCTGGTATGCCAGGTCGCAATGCCGTGGACAAGGCCAGGGGGTGAGGGTTGGAGACCCAGTAAGAGCTCCTGAGTCGCGATGCTCAGGAGCCCCCCTTTTAAAGTGCAAGCGGATCACGCGGGAAAGAAATAGAGAGCTCGTGGTGCCATCCGTTGTTGACCTCAGGAGGTTCCTGCAATCCAACACGAGAAGAGCAGGGGTTGCCATTATGATTGTCGGCCGACCATTGGTCGCTCCGAGAGAGTGGTGAGGGCATTGAGGGCCTGGTGAGGTGGCGCTTGCGGGGCTGTCGCGGGCCAGAGCTCGGCCACTCAGATTTGTCGACGTTGCAGGGACGGACCCATGCGCAAGCGTCGTGCCAGCGTGAGCGGCTCCAAAGGTAGGTGTCAATTGAGCAGGCGATAATCATAGGCAGGTTAAGCATGAAAGGAAAACCAACTTGGATAAATGCAGGAGGGATACATGCCGCTGGGTTAGGCCCGAGCAGCTTGGGGATGATGCAGCACGAGGGGCGTCCCAGCAAGGTAAATTAAAGAAATAAGCAAAAGGGATACATGCCACAGGGACAGACCCACGCGACTTGGGAATGATTCAGCCCTGAGGCCGCTCCCAGCTGAAATGAACTCGAAAGATGTCACCTGATACCATTGTAGAGGGGGTGTTGGAGTAGCTTAAGATGCGCGGTGAAGAGACCGATCCTCACGAACGACCGGATCCCTGAGCCTCGGGAGGCTCTGGGGGCCCCGGTGGTTCCTCGAGGACCATCTCCATCTCTGCCAGGACCGCGCGATGCATGGCCTCCTGAGCTGCCAAAATGCTCCGCAGATGGTGCTGGTGAGTAGTGCGGCGGACCCTCGCAACGTCCCATGCGTGAGGGCCAGAAGCGCTCCTAAGACGGGCTCGGTTGAGCGCTGGGTAGTCAATGCAGACGCGCAGCACGCCATCCTTGCCTGGATGGGGAGCTACACTAGGTAAACGGCGATCGCCGCATATGACTCTTGATTCCCGAGCTCCTAAGTGATCTTGGTGATGAACTCCTGAGTCTTGGGCCTTCCTTGCCCCATGCCTTCCTGAGGGAAACATGCTGCAAAGCACGCCTCCAAGCGGTACCCGAGAGGCTCCCTCGTGATCTTGGCAAAGTTTGAGGCCCTCCAGAAGAGAGCCCCCAAGCCCTGCCCGAGGAGGGCGCCAGGCGTGCTTTCCTATGTGATGGAGGGAGGCGCCCCTTGCACGGGCGCGGATCCTGATGCGATGCTTCCTGAGGTGCCAACCTCCTGAGGCCTTGAGCTAGGAGATGTCTTCTTCTTCTTGGGAACTACCTCAGGAGGGTTCTCGCCCTTGCTGTCTGGGTCCTCGATCGATGCAGTTTGAAAGGCGCGCTCGAGGGAGCACATCGCATCCTTCTCTTTGCAGGGGACTGTGATGATTCTGCCGCTTCCTGGCATCTTGAGGACATTGTAGCCATTGTAGAGGGGGTGTTGGAGCAGCTTGGGGATGATGCAGCACGAGGAGCGCCCCCGCAAGGTAAATTAAAGAAATAAGCAAAAGGGATACATGCCGCAGGGACAGACCCACGCGACTTGGGAATTATTCAGCCCTGAGGCCGCTCCCAGCTGAAATGAACTCGAAAGATGTCACCTGATACCATTGTAGAGGGGGTGTTGGAGTAGCTTAAGATGCACCGTGAAGAGACTGATCCTCATGAACCACCGGATCCCTGAGCCTCGGGAGGCTCTGGGGGCCCCGGTGGTTCCTCAAGGACCATCTCCATCTCCGCTAGGACCGCGCGATGCGTGGCCTCCTGAGCTGCCAAAATGCTCCGCAGATGGCGCTGGTGAGTAGCAGCCGCGTTCGGCAGGCCGAAAGGCATGTGAACGTAGCTGTGCAGCGGACCCTCGCAACGTTCCATGCGTGAGGGCCAGAAGCGCTCCTGAGACAGGCTCGGTTGAGCCCTAGGTAGTCAATGCAGACGCGCAGCACGCCATCCTCGCCTGGATGGGCAGCTACGCCAGGTAAACGGCGATCGCCGCATATGACTCTTGATTCCCGAAGCTCCTAAGTGATCTTGGTGATGAACTCCTGAGGCTTGGGCTTTCCTTGCCCCATGCCTTCCTGAGGGAAACATGCTGCAAAGCACGCCTCCAAGCGGTACCCGAGAGGCTCCCTTGTGATCTTGGCAAAGTCTGAGGCCCTCCAGAAGAGAGCCCCCGAGCCCTGCCCGAGGAGGGCGCCAGGCGCGCTTTCCTATGTGATGGAGGGAGGCGCCCCTTGCACGGGCACGGATCCTGATGCGATGCTTCCTGAGGTGCCAACCTCCTGAGGCCTTGAGCTAGGAGATGTCTTCTTCTTCTTAGGAACTGCCTTAGGAGGGTTCTCGCCCTTGCTGTCTGGGTCCTCGATCGATGCAGCTTGAAAGGCGCGCTCGAGGGAGCACATCGCATCCTTCTCTTCGCAGGGGACTGTGATGATTCTGCCGCTTCCTGGCATCTTGAGGACATTGTAGCCATGGTGGGTCACCGCCATGAACTTGGCCAAGGCTGGATACCCGAGGATGGCATTGTATGGCAGGCGAATGTGGGCAACGTCGAAGTTGACCAGCTCCATGTGGAAGTTGTCGTGGGTGCCGAAGGCCACAGGAAGGCGGATCTACCCCAAGGTGCTGGAGGAACCGCCCCCAATGCCCGAAAAGGGCTTGCTGGGTCGGAGCCGTTCCAGTGGTACATGGAGGAGGCTGAAGGCCTCCACCGGGAGCACGTTGAGGCTGGCGCCGCCATTGATGAGGGTCCTGGGGACGGCCACCTGGCAGATGGTGGGCGTGCAAAGCATTGGGAGCGCATCCGAGTAGGCGATGTTGACGGGGTGATCGTCTAATTTGAAGGTCAGGTCGGCCTTGGGTGCCGCCCAACCCGGAGGAGCTCCCTGCCGCGTGAGGGCGGCGTCGATCTGGCGGACGAACGGCTTGACGTGGCGGCCCAAGGGTGGCACCTACGAGCCACCCAGGAGAGCTGTGATGACCGGGGGCGCCGGCACAGCGTTCTGGGTGAGGAAATGGTTGCGCATCTCCTCCCAGGAGGCCACAGAAGATGTTGTCAGGTGGAGCAGCCAAACGAGCGGGACGCCGGTGAGGGCCATGGGAAACTAGTTGGCCATGACCTTGTCGTCGCCTCCGGCCTGGAAGACGGCCTCTTGGTATGCCAGCAGGAAGGCCAGCGGATCCGTCGCACTGTTGTAGCGTGGCGGCATCTCTTGCTTGAACGTGTGTGGCCATTGCACCTGCCGCAAGGCGGGGGCCAAGGCTTTGAGCCCCTTGGCCCCAGCACTGGCATCGACCGCCGGAGTCGGAGGAGCGTTGTCCGCCATGAGGGCAAAGTGCGGTGTTGGTGGAGAGTGAGCCGACGGAAGGGAGAGCTCCGGCGCACACCTACCTCGCGCGCCAAATGTCGGATATCGGGTTCCGGCAAAACCCTTAAGTTTCGAACTCTGGGGTGCGCACGAAGATCTTCTCCCTACCGAAACAGGCCCACAACCTCGCCGTGATTCTAAGCTAGCACGATGAACAACACAAGAGATACAAGATTTATACAGGTTCAGGCCACCGTTCTAGTGTAATACCCTACTCCTGTGTGTGGTGTGGTGGATTGCCTCTTGGGCTGATGATGAACTGTATAGAGGAAGAACAACCTCGCGAGACATGTTCTTGTGGTGGTGAGGTGTTGGAAATATGCTCTAGAGGCAATAATAAATTAGTTATTATTATTATATTTCCTTGTTCATGATAATCGTCTATTATTCATGCTATAATTGTATTGATAGGAAACTCAAATACATGTGTGGGTACATAGACAACACCATGTCCCTAGTAAGCCTCTAGTTGACTAGTTCGTTGATCAATAGACGGTTACGGTTTCCTGACCATGGACATTGGATGTCGTTGATAACGGGATCACATCATTAGGAGAATGATGTGATGAACAAGACCCAATCCTAAGCCTAGCACAAAGATCGTGTAGTTCGTATGCTAAAGCTTTTCTAATGTCAAGTATCATTTCCTTAGACCATGAGATTGTGCAACTGCCGGATATTATAGGAATGCTTGGGTGTACCAAACGTCACAACATAACTGGGTGGCTATAAAGGTGCACTACGGGTATCTCCGAAAGTGTCTGTTGGGTTGGCACGAATCAAGACTGGGATTTGTCACTCCGTGTGACGGAGAGGTATCTCTGGGCCCACTCGGTAGGACATCATCATAATGTGCACAATGTGACCAAGTAGTTTATCACGGGATGATGTGTTACAGAACGAGTAAAGAGACTTGCCGGTAACGAGATTGAACAAGGTATCGGGATACCGACGATCGAATCTTGGGCAAGTACTATACCGGTAGAAAAAGCAAATTGAATACGCGATTGACTGAATCCTCGACATCGTGGTTCATCCAATGAGATCCTCGTGGAACATGTGGGAGCCAACGAGGGTATCCAGATCCCGCTGTTGGTTATTGGCCGGAGAGTTGTCTCGGTCATGTCTGCATGGTTCCCGAACCCGTAGGGTCTACACACTTAAGGTTCAGTGATGCTAGGGTTGTAGAGATATTAGTATGCGGTGACCCGGAAGTTGTTCGGAGTCCCAGATGAGATCCTGGATGTCACGAGGAGTTCCGGAATAGTCCGGAGGTAAAGATTTATATATATAGGAAGTCCAGTTTTGGCCACCAGGAAAGTTTCGGGGGTCATCGGTATTGTACCGGGACCACAGGAAGGGTCCCCGGGGTCCACCGGGTGGGTCCACCTATCCCGGAGGGCCCCATGGGCTGAAGGGGCGTGGGAACCAGCCCCTGGTGGGCTGGTGTGCCCCCCTTGGGCCTCTCATGCACCTAGGGTTAGAAACCCTAAAGGGTGGGGGCGCCTCCACTTGGCTTGGAGGCCAAGCCACCGCTAGGGCAGCCGCCCCCCTCCCTAGATGGGATCTACAAGGGGTCGGCGCCCCCTAGTCCCCTATATATAGTGGAGGGGAGGGAGGGCAGGCGTACCTGATTCCATGGCGCCTCCCTCCCTCCCGTGACACCTCTTCCTCCCCGCTTGCGCTTGGCGAAGCCCTGCCGGGATCCCGCTACTTCCACCACCACGCCGTCATGTTGCTGGATCTCCATCAACCTCTCCTCCCCTTCCTGGATCAACAAGGAGGAGATGTCTCTCCCAACCATATGTGTATTGAACGCGGAGGTGCCGTCCGTTCGGCGCTAGGATCATTGGCGATTTGGATCACGACGAGTACGACTCCATCAACCTCATTAACTTGAACGCTTCCGCTTAGCGATATACAAGGGTATGTAGATGCACTCCCCTTCCCCTCGTTGCTAGATTACTCCATAGATTGATCTTGGTGATGCGTAGAAAATTTTAAATTTCTGCTACGATCCCCAACAGTGGCATCATGAACTAGGTCTATGCATAGTTTCTATGCACGAGTAGAACACAAAGCAGTTGTGGGCATCGATATTGTCAATTTACTTGCCGTTACTAGTCTTATCTTGATTCGGCAGCATCGTGGGATGAAGCGGCCTGGACCGACCTTACACGTACGCTTACGTGAGACAGGTTCCACCGACTGACATGCACTTGTTGCATAAGGTGGCTAGCGGGTGCTAGTCTCTCCCACTTTAGTCGGATCGGATTCAATGAAAAGGGTCCTTACGAAGGGTAAATAGGAATTGACATATCACGTTGTGGTTTTGCGTAGGTAAGAAACGTTCTTGCTAGAAACCCATAGCAGCCACGTAAAACATGCAAACAACAATTAGAGGACGTCTAACTTGTTTTTGCAGGGTATGCAATGTGATGTGATATGGCCAAAAGAATGTGATGAATAATATATGTGACGTATGAGATTGATCATGTACTTGTAATAGGAATCACGAGTTGCATGTCGATGAGTATGACAACCGGTAGGAGCCATAGGAGTTGTCTTAATTTATTGTATGACCTGCGTGTCAATGAACAACGCATGTAATTACTTTACTTTATTGCTAAACCGTTAGCCATAGTAGTAGAAGTAATAGTTGGCGAGACAACTTCATGGAGACACGATGATGGAGATCATGATGATGGAGATCATGGTGTCATGCCGGTGATGATGATGATCATGGAGCCCCGAAGATGGAGATCAAAAGGAGTAAAATGATATTAGCCATATCATGTCACTTTTGATTGCATGTGATGTTTATCATGTTTATGCATCTTCTTTGCTTAGAACGACGGTAGTAAATAAGATGATCCCTCATTAAAATTTCAAGAAAGTGTTCGCCCTAACTGTGCACCGTTGCAAAAGTTCGTTGTTTCGAAGCACCACGTGATGATCGGGTGTGATAGATTCTAACGTTCACATACAACGGGTGTAAGCCAGATTTACACACGCGAAACACTTAGGTTGACTTGACGAGCCTAGCATGTACAGACATGGCCTCGGAACACAAGAGACCGAAAGGTCGAGCATGAGTCATATGGTAGATACGATCAACATGAAGATGTTCACCGATGATGACTAGTCTGTCTCACGTGATGATCGGACACGACCTAGTTGACTTGTATCATGTAATCACTTAGATGACTAGAGGGATGTCTATCTGAGTGGGAGTTCATAAGATGAACTTAATTATCCTGAAAAGAGTCAAAAGGTTTTTGCAAATTATGTCGTAGCTCACGCTTTAGTTCTACTTTTTAGATATGTTCCTAGAGAAAATTCAGTTGAAAGTTGATAGTAGAGATTATGCGGACTAGGTCTGTAAACTGAGGATTGTCCTCGTTGCTTCGTAGAAGTCTTATGTCCTTAATGCACCGCTCGGTGTGCTGAACCTCGAACGTCGTCTGTGGATGTTGCGAACATCTGACATACACGTTTTGATAACTACGTGATAGTTCAGTAATGTTAAACGGTTTAGAGTTGTGGCACCAAAGACGATTTCGAAACATGGCGAAACATATGAGATGTTTCGAGGGCTGAAATTGGGATTTC
Organism: Triticum dicoccoides; assembly: GCF_002162155.2. Taxonomy (NCBI): domain Eukaryota; kingdom Viridiplantae; phylum Streptophyta; class Magnoliopsida; order Poales; family Poaceae; genus Triticum; species Triticum dicoccoides. The sequence goes on along the minus strand of NC_041383.1, from coordinate 342,348,738 downwards.
AGGCTCGTGCCCACGTCAAGAGGTATAAGACCTCCGACGAGTTTCTTAGCCTACAAACTAAGGGAGAAAAGCTCAATCGTTGAGCTTGTACTCAGATTTTTGGGTACAACAATCACTTGAATCGAGTGGGAGTTAATCTTCCAGATGAGATAGTGATGTTTCTCCAAAGTCATTGCCACCAAGCTACTAGAGCTTCGTGATGAACTATAACATATCAGGGATAGATATGATGATCCTTGAAATATTCACGATGTTTGACACCCCGAAAGTAGAAATCAAGAAGGAGCATCAATTGTTGATGGTTAGTGAAACCACTAGTTTCAAGAAGGGCAAGGGCAAGAAGGGATACTTCACGAAACGGCAAATCAGCTGCTGCTCTAGTGAAGAAACCCAAGGTTAAACCCAAACCCGAGACTAAGTGCTTCTGTAATAAGGGGAACTGTCACTGGAGCAGAATTACCCTAGATACTTGGTAGATAAGAAGGCAGGCAAGGTCGACAGAAGTATACTGGATATATATTATATTAATGTGTACTCTACTAGTACTCCTAGTAGCACCATGGTAATAGATACCGGTTCGGTTGCTAAGTGTTAGTAACTCGAAATAAAAGGCTATGGAATAAACGGAGACTAGCTAAAGGCGAGGTGACGATATGTGTTGGAAGTATTTCCAAGGTTGATGTGATCAAACATCGCACGCTCCCTCTACCATCGGGATCGGTGTTAAACCTAAATAATTGTTATTTGGTGTTTGCGTCGGGCATAGACATGATTGGATTATGTCTATCGCAATACGGTTATTCATTTAAGGAGAATAATGGTTACTCTGTTTATTTGAATAATACCTTCAATGGTCTTGCACCTAAAATGAATGGTTTATTGAATCTTGATCATAGTGATACACATGTTCATCCCAAAAGATATAAGATAGTAATGATAGTACCACCTACTTGTGGCACTGCCATGTAAGTCACATTGGTATAAAACGCATGAAGAAGCTCCATGTTGATGGATCTTTGGACTCACTCATTTTATGAAAAGTTTGAGACATGCGGACCATGTCTATCGGTATGTACGGATGAAGAAACTCCATGCAGATGGATCATTTGGACTCACTTGATTTTGAATCACTTGAGACATGCAAATCATACCACATGGGCAAGATGACTGAAAAGCCTCATTTTTCAGTAAGATGGAACAAGAAAGCAACTTGTTGGAAGTAACACATTTTGATGTGTGCAGTCCAATGAGTGCTGAGGCATGCAGTGGATATCGTTATGTTCTTACTTCACAGATGATTTGAGTCGATGCTGAGTATATTTACTTGATGAAACACAAGTCTGAATTATTGAAAGGTTCAAGTAATTTCAAGGTGAAGTTGAAGATCTTCGTGACACGAGGATAAAATGTCTATGACATTATCGTAGAGATGAATATCTGAGTTGCGAGTTTGGTACACAATTGAGACATTGTGGAAATTGTTTCACAACTAACACCGCCTGGAACACCATAGTGTGATGGTGTGTCCGAACATCATAGATGCACCCTATTTGATATGGGGCATACCATGATGTCTCTTATCGAATTACCACTATCGTTTATGGGTTAGGCATTAGAGACAACCACATTGACTTTAAATAGGGCACCACGTAATTCCGTTGAGATGACACCGTACGAACTATGGTTTAGAGAAACCTAAGCTGTCGTTTCTTAAAAGTTTGGGGCTGCGATGCTTATATGAAAAGTTTTAGCCTGATAAGCTCGAACCCAAAGCGGATAAATGCATCTTCATAGGACACCCAAAATAGTTGGGTATACCTCCTATCTCAGTTCCGGAAGCAAAAGAGATTGTTTCTAGAATTGGGTCCTTTCTCGAGAAAAGTTTCTCTTGAAAAAATTGAGTGGGAGGATGGTGGAGACTTGGTGAGGTTATTGAACCATCACTTCAACTAGTGTGTAGCAGGGCACATGAAGTTGTTCCTATGGCGCCTACACCAATTGAAGTGGAAGCTAATGATAGTGATCATGAAACTTCAGATCAAGTCACTACCAAACCTCGTAGGTCGACAAGGATGCATACTACTTCAGAGTGGTACTTAATCATGTCTAGGAGGTCATGTTGCTAGTCAACAATGAACCTACAAGCTATGGAGAAGTGATGGTGGCCCCGGATTCCAAAAATGGCTCGAGGCCATAAAATCCAAGAGATCCATGTGTAAAAACAAAGTATAGACTTTGGAAGGACTACTTGATGGTCGTAAGGCTATTGGGTACAGATGGATTTTAAAAGGAATACGGACAATGATGGTAAGTATCACCATTAAGAAAGCTCGACTTGTCGTTAAGATGTTTTCAGACAAGTTCAAGGAGTTTACTATGGTGAGGCGTTCTCACTCGTAGCGATGCTAAGAGTCTGTTGGAATTGGATTAGCAGTTACTGCATTATTTATGAAATCTTGCAGATAGGATGTCAAAACATTGTTTCCTCGACATTTTTCTTGAGGAAAGGTTGTATGTGATACAACCAGAAGGTTTTGTCAATCCTGAAAGATGCTAACAAATATGCAAAGCTCCAGCAACCCTTCTAAGGACTAGAGTAAGCATCTCGGAGTTGGAATGTACGCTTTGATGAGATGATCAAAGATTTTGGGTTTGTACAAAGTTTATGAGAAACTTGTATTTCCAAAGAAGTGAGTGGGAGCACTATAGAATTTCTGATGAGTATATTTGTTGACTATTGTTGATCAGAAACGATGTAGAGTTTCTGGAAAGCATATAAGGTTATTTGAAAAGTGTTTTTCAATAGAAAACCTGGATTAAGCTGCTTGAACATTGAGCATCAAGATCTATAAGGATAGATCAAAAACGCTTAATGGTACTTTCAAATGAGCACATACCTTGACATGATCTTGAAGGTGTTCAAGATGGATCAGTCAAAGAAGGAGTTCTTGCCTGAGTTGTAAGGTATGAAGTTAAGACTTAAACTCGACCACGGCAGAAGAAAGAGAAAGGACAAATGTCGTCCCCTATGCCTTAGCCATAGGCTCTATAGAGTATGCCATGCTTTGTACCGCACCTGATATGTGCCTTGCCACGTGTCTGGCAAGGGGGTACAAGAGTGATCTAGGAATGGATCATTGGACATCGGTCAAAATTGTCCTTGGAGTAATAAGGACATGTTTCTCGATTATGGAGGTGATAAAGAGTTCGGTGTAAAGGGTTACATCGATGCAAGCTTTAGCACCTATCTGAATGACTCTAAGTAGCAAACCAGATACATATAGTGGAGCAACCATTTGGAATAGCTCCAAGTGGAGTGTGGAAGCAACATTTACAATATGACCTAGAGATTTGCAAAGTACATACGGATCTGAATGTTGCAGACCCGTTGACTAAAATCTCTCTCACAAGCAAAACATGATCAAACCCCAGAACACATTGAGTCTTAACCACATGATGATGTGAACTAGTTTATTGACACTAGTAAACTCTTCGGATGTTGGTCACATGGCGATGTGACCTATGAGTGTTAATCACATGGCGATGTGAACTAGATTATTGACTCTACTGCAAGTGGGAGACTTTTGGAAATATGCTCTAGAGGCAATAATAATTTAGTTATTTTTATTATATTTCCTTGTTCATGATAATCGTTTATTATCCATGCTATAATTGTATTGATAGGAAACTCAGATACATGTGTGGGTACATAAACAACACCATGTCCCTAGTAAGCCTCTAGTTGACTAGCTCGTTGATCAATAGATGGTTACGGTTCCTGACCATGGACATTGGATGTCGTTGATAACGGGATCAAATCATTAGGAGAATGATGTGATGGACAAGACCCAATACTAAGCCTAGCACAAAGATCATGTAGTTTGTATGCTAAAGCTTTTCTAATGTCAAGTATCATTTCCTTAGACCATGAGATTGTGCAACTCCCAGATACCCTAGGAATGCTTTGGGTGTACCAAACATCACAACGTAACTGGGTGGCTATAAAGGTGCACTACGGGTATCTCCGAAAGTGTCTGTTGGGTTGGCACGAATCAAGACTGGGATTTGTCACTCCGTGTGACGGAGAGGTATCTCTGGGCCCACTCAGTAGGACATCATCATAATGTGCACAATGTGACCAAGGAGTTGATCACGGGATGATGTGTTATGGAATGAGTAAAGAGACTTGCCAGTAACGAGATTGAACAAGGTATCGGGATACCGACGATCGAATCTCGGCAAGTACTATACCGGTAGAAAAAGGGAATTGAATACGGGATTGATTGAATCCTCGACATCATGGTTCATCCGATGAGATCATCATGGCACGTGTGGGAGCCAACAAGGGTATCCAGATCCCGCTGTTGGTTATTGGCCGGAGAGTTGTCTCGGTCATGTCTACATGGTTCCCGAACCCGTAGGGTCTACACACTTAATGTTCGGTGACACTAGGGTTGTAGAGATATTAGTATGCGGTGACCCAAAAGTTGTTCGGAGTCCCGGATGAGATTCTGGATGTCACGAGGAGTTCCGGAATAGTCCTGAGGTAAGATTTATATATAGGAACTCCAGTTTCGGCCACTGGGAAAGTTCCGGGGGTCATTGGTATTGTACCGGGACCACCGGAAGGGTCCCAGGGTCCACCGGGTGGGGCCACCTATCCCAGAGGGCCCCAATGGGCTGAAGGGGCGTGGGAACCAGCCCCTGGTGGGCTGGTGCGCCCCCCTTGGGCCTCCCATGCGCCTAGAGTTAGAAACCCTAAGGGGTGAGGGCGCCTCCACTTGGCTTGGAGGCCAAGCCACCCCTAGGGCAGCCGCCCCCTCCCTAGATGGGATCTACAAGGGGTCGGCGCCCCCCCTAGGACCCTATATATAGTGGAGGGGAGGGAGGGAAGCCGTACCTGAGTCCCTGGCGCCTCCCTCCCTCCCATGACACCTCTTCCTCCCCGCTTGCGCTTGGCGAAGCCCTGCCGGGATCCCGCTACTTCCACCACCACGCCGTCATGCTGCTGGATCTCCATCAACCTCTCCTCCCCTTGCTAGATCAAGAAGGAGGAGATGTCTCTCCCAACCGTATGTGTGTTGAACACGGAGGTGCCGTCCGTTCGGCGCTAGGATCATCGGTGATTTGGATCATGACGAGTACGACTCCATCAACCCCGTTCACTTGAACGCTTCCGCGTAGCAATCTACAAGGGTATGTAGATGCACTCCCCTTCCCCTCGTTGCTAGATTACTCCATAGATTGATCTTGGTGATGCGTAGAAAATTTTAAATTTCTGCTACGATCCCCAACATGAGGTGTTCTGCTTAGGAAATATTCAATCGGATCCCCTTCTACTGTGGTGGATATCTCTATTTATAGAGGCCCTGGTCCTCTTGACAAAATATTGAGCGGGAAGGAAGCCAACAATGGCCATTTTGAAAAGGGACAGCTAGTACAAGCTATCCTGACTAAATGTGGTCTTCGACTTCCAAAGGCACTGGTGATGACGTCGTCTTGGGCTCCACGGTGACCCCCGTCCTACCGCTCTGTTGGCCTGGGTCTCGTTGCACCGATATCGAAACCTTTGCTTAATGCCTCGGTTCTCCGTGCCTGCGCTTGCCCCCTTTGCACCAAAGAGGAAATGAGGACACTGCACAGTTGCGGCGCCCGCCTGGCGCCCGCCTAGTCTTGATCGTCATGGATTGTGTCATGAGCACCTCGCGAGGTACCCCTTGCCTTGATTTCTCCGCCTCCTCGCGAACCTTCCTGGTGAGGCCACCCCTAAGGAGGCCTTGCGTTGTCCGCCCCGCGAGTCTTGGCCCCTCGCGAGGGTCTTGAACTTGGGTTGATGAAGACGGGCCGCATTGGGCCGCTAGTGAGCCACGCTGCAGGCCGCATGCAGGCAAGTCTGGCGACCCCCGTTCCCAGAACGCCGACACAAGAGACTCTTTGTTATTTGGTTGCAGGGTTGTTTGAGAGAGACCTTCTTCATCCTAGGCCTCCCATGGATTGATAAATCTTAGGTCATCCACTTGAGGGAAATTTGCTACTGTCCTACAAACCTCTGCACTTGCAGGCCCAACAAAGTCTACAAGTGTAGTAGACATCAGGCAACGCGACCTGCCGCGGGCGCGGCGAACCTGGAGCGGGCGAACAGGGCCACCTCACGTTCACCCGCGACGCGACGGGATCCTCAAAGTTTAGTGGCAAAGCCTGAGGGGGAGGCCGCTTCCGTGGCCCAATAGACTCCAGGGGCGCCGGTCCCTAACGCACACGTGGGGGGTTTGGGGGCTCCAGAGCCCCCTGCCACCCTTGCTGCTGTGGCGGTGCCAGTCAAAGTGTCGGTGCCATCTCCTCCCCGAGCCCTCACGCTAGGGGATCATGGCTCCTCTGCCAGGCCTGGCGCTTTGGAGGAGGCCTACGCCGTGCTGGACCGGCTCCGGAATGATCTTCTGGACACCGACCAGTGCGTGGCAACGGGGTGTCTGGGGTATGATCTCGGGGTGGCTCCAGGCCGACTCGTCCATTAGGGCGGCATGGGGCCAGGATGAGGCCGCCGCCATGGAGGGCAGGAAGGAGGCCGCTGCGGCCACAGTGGCTCGCGCCGCAGCACTGGTCGATGCAACGTCCGCCAAGGAACACTACAGCATGGTGGAGGCTGAGTTGAATGCCCTTCACGAAGAGCAAGCCACCCGTGCCCATCAGCTTCAGCAGGAGGAGGAGGAGCTCAAGGCCCGGGAAACTGCACTCGCCGACCGCGACGCCGAGCTGGAGTAGGTAGCCCAGGACAAAGCCGCGGAGCGAAGCCACCTGGGGAAGCTGAAGGAGGAAACAGAGATGGCCCAGGCGTCTCACGCCAAGCTTGTCTCGAAGGAGACGTCCTGACTGGAGGCCAGGGAGAAGACTCTCGCAACGGCCGAGAAGGCAGCGGCGCCGGGCGCGAAGCCTTCGTCATCGTCAAGCTGAGGTCTCGCACGACACTGCACTCGTTTACGGATAAGGGTACGAGGAACCACTGGAGGCCCCGGATGATGGCCTTGCCGGTCTTCTCACCAGGCTCACCGGGGAACTCGAGGACATTGCCGCCACCGTGGGCTCCATGGTGGAAGGGGAGTGTCGCGCACTCTTCACAGCGACGAAGACGCGTGTTTTCAGCCACCTCCATCTCCGAGACCCTGGCTTCAACCTTTGCGTTCTGCTTGGGCCGCTGGCTCATGAGTCCCGCGACGCTACTGCCGAAGCCGTAAAGGAGCAGGAGGAGGCCCTAGTGGAGAAGTTCCACTGTGTCGACCCTGAGGCTGCAACGACCAAGGCCGATGGCGAAGATGACAACGGCGCTCTCGACGTTGAGCTCCCAAAGGTAGGTGACAATGGCAATCAAGACTAAAGGCAAAGCTTCCCCCGGTTTAATCCTGCAACATTTACTGTGCCTCGTGGAGGCGTGAGAACTTCTGCTTTGAACTTATGAGACATTATGTTTTATAATAATTTGCTAGGACTCCGCGATATCCTTTCCGTGCTTGATTTCGTTCCGTTTGCCTTTAGTGTTCTGATTCTGCAAGGTCCGACCCCACGCATACCTCAACAACCGTTGGGGCATCCGGAGCACCAGGACGAGACCAAGGTGTGATGGGCTACGTGACCAATGAGGGCCTAGAGTCGCGATGCTCAAGGGTCCCCCTTGACGTTCGAATAGCCCTCATGAGGGAAATGTAAGCAGCGTCTCAGTTAATTCGGAGCCCTCATACCGTTCCTCACCAGCTTTTGCCTGGGAGGGTCGTGAGAGGACCAGGTGCAAGAGACCTGGTAGGGTGGCGTGCATCAGGCCTGACCTAGGTGCAGCCCCTGTTGCCCAGTCCCCTTGCGCGATTCTCCCATTGGGAACGTGGCCAATAGGGACAGACGGCGAGCTCAGGGGCTCTCCTGAGGTGACTAAATCCACTAAGGTGCCCTCGGTTGTTTATTCATCAGAGCGGAGCATGATGCCTCCACTCTTGCATGGCATAGCTGCTCCTCGACCGTGTCGTCCGCCAGCGCGGAGCATGGGGCTACCACTGGTGCGTGGGTGGGAGTTTCCTCTAAGGGGAGACTCCGAGGCATGTACAACCCCGTCCTGGCATGTGGCTTGCACTGAAGGACTAGAGGAGGTGTATATGGGCACCCGTGAGCCAGCGGGACTCACGGGGCCCCGCTCAAGGCGTGTTGCGCCTATTTTTTTGGTTCGGAATGTTCACGAGGGTCCTGTGAGATGGTCAGGTCACCTGCGCCAAGTGAATCTCAAGAGGATATTGCATGAGAAGGCCAAACACCAATGACCCTAGGAGTTGACGTGAACGGGGCCAGCCCGCCAGACAAAGCTCAGCCTCTGGATTTATTGACGCTGCAGGGACAGACCCAAGCAGAGACACGGTGCCCAGTCTTCTCATGCATTGATCCTAAAGAAACACAACTGGCGCACGGCTCCCGTGGTGGCGAGGCACCGTGTCGCACGCCCAAACTCATCCGCTCATGATTAGCTCATGGGAGAACAATGCACCAAGGACCACGGGAGGTGACATACATGGGGGTTGGTCCACATGACAGAGCTCGGCCACTTTGGTTTAGTGACGCTGCAGGGACAGACCCAAGCATAGACATCGCGCCAGTCCTTAATCATGAGGCGGTCGAGGGCGTGTTTGTGAGGGCGCATGATATTCATGGTGGAGAAGCACCGGACAAGCAGGTGGTAACATAAAACAACTCATGAAAGGGTAAGGCTAGTTCTGATATATGCACAAAATGATACATGTTGCAGGGTCGGGCCCATATAGCTTGAGGATATTGCAGCCCGAGGGGCATCGTTAATTAAATAAACCAAAAATTCAACTGGCACCGTCCCTAGAGAAGTGTTGAGACAGCCAAAGTTACGTGCTGAGCGGGTCGTTCCTCACGAGTCGTCTCGCTCCTAGGTCTCGCAAGGCTTTGGAGGCTCGAGAGGCTTGCAAGGGTCTAGCGCCTCCTCCAATAGGATCGTCTGGCGCCTGACCTCGCGATCCGCCTGGTTGCCAGGCATGTAGCGTTGGTGCATGGCGGCCATGTTTAGCAGGCCAAACAACATGCGAAGATTGCTACATGGGCAGCCCCCAATCTTTCCAACACGGGACGGCCATAAGTGCACCTGAGAAGCAGCCCTTTTGATGCCCGGGATGTTGACGCAGACGCGCAACTCACCACTCATGTCCTAGGCGCCAGCTGCACTGAGTGATGCGGGTCGGTGCTCGCCGTGCATGGCTCATGCCTATTGAAGCTCTCTGCTCGCCTTAGTGATGAACTCCAGAGCGCTTGGTGCTTCGCGTCCTGCGCCCTGCTCACAGAAGCGTGCGTTGAAGCATGCCTCCACATGGTGTACGAACACCTCCCTCGTGACATTGGTCAGGTTAGAGGCCCTATAGAGGAGAGTCCCGAACCCATCCTGAGAGGGCACCGGGCGCTGATACGTCTTCAATGTATATATAATTTTTTATTGTTCCATGCTATTATATTATCGTTCTTAGATGTTTTACAATCATTCTATAATAATTTTATATCATTTTTCGGTACTAACCTACTGAGATAGTGCCCAGTGTCAGTTGCTTTTTTCTGCTTGTTTTTTACATCATAGGAAATCAATACCAAACGGAGTCCAAACGCTGCAAAACTTTCTGTGGATTTTTCTGGACCAGAAGACACCAGTTGGGCCAAAGAAGTACCAGGTGGGTTGTGCCCACCTCGGTGGCCTCCCGCACCGCCTCTTTGTTCTATAAATGCCCCAATATTCCAGAAACCCTAGGGGATTCGACGAAAATCAATTGCAACCGCCGTAACTTCCAGAAACACCAGATCCAATCTAGACACCATCACGGAGGGGTTCATCTTATCAAATGGTGCCTGTCCGATGATGCATGAGTAGTTCATTGTAGACCTACGATCCCATATTTAGTAGCTAGATGGCTTCCTCTCTCTCTCTCTCTCTCTCTCTCTCTCTCTGTCTGTCTCTCTCTTGATTCTCAATACAATGGTCTCTTGGAGATCCATAAGATGTAAGTCTTTTTGCGGTGTGTATGTTGGGATCCGATGAACTTTGAGTTTATGATTAGATGTATGTTTTTATCCACGAAAGTTATTTGAGTCTTCTTTGATCTCTGAAATGCATGACTGATTATAGCCTTGTATTTCTTCTCTGATATTTGGGTTTTGTTTGGACAACTTGATCTATTTATCGTGCAATGGGAAGATGTGCTTTGTGATGGCTTCGATCTTACAGTGCTTGATCCCAGTGACAGAAGGGGAAACGACACGTATATATCATTGCTATTAAGTATAACAAGATGGGGTCTATTTCTACATAAATAGATCTTGTCTATATCATGTCATCATTCTTATTGCATTACTCCGTTTTTCCATGAACTTAATACACCAGATGCATGCTGGATAGTGGTCAACGTGTGGAGCAATAGTAGTAGATGTAGGTAGGAGTCAGTCTATTAATCTTGGACATGATGCCTATATAATGATCATTGCCTGGATATCGTCATGAGTATTTGAAGTTCTATCAATTTCCCAACAGTAATCTGTTTTCCCACCTTTTGCTATTTTTCACGATAGAAGCCACTAGTGAAATCTACGGCCGCCGGGTCTCTTCTATTTGCCTTCGCGATCTATTTTCATTCGCTTTTATTTTTAGATCTATTAAACCAAAAATACAAAAATACTTTGTTGCACTTTATTTTTTTTGTGATCTATTTATCCAATCTATTACAACTTTCTCCCGTCCACTTGCCAATTTCTGGTGCCATTATCCGAAAGGGATTGAAAACACCTTTAACACGTCGGGTTGCAAGTATTTGTTATTCGTGTGCAGGAGCTGTTTATGTTGTGTTGCATGGTTCTCCTACTCATTCGATAACCTTGGTCTCATCACTGAGGGAAATACCTACCATTGATGTGCTATATCATCCCTTCCTCTTTGCGGAAATTTCTGGCGCCATTGTCGGGGAGACATCATCAACATCAACCAGGTTCCTAATCACAAATGTCATCTCCTAGCAATGTACATTATTTTCCATTTTCCTCTCGTTTTCCTCTCCCCCACTTCACAAAAATTTGCCGTTTTATTCGCCCTCTTCTCATTCCCTATTTTCCCATCAGATCTGTTTTTGTGTGCAATCTTGTTGACCACCTTTAGTCGTTATTGATAGTTCTTCCTCTATTGCATACACTCCCGAGAATGAGGTTCTCAACTTTAAACAAAGGGGAGGGAGAACTTAAAAGATGCTTGGTATAGGATCTGCAATGCTCATAATAGAGCTATCTGTAAGCAATCTACCGTTGTTCTTCTTTGTTGTTTTTATGTGGCCATCGCCACTTGCTATAGACCCGTCCTTGATACGATTACCTGTGGGAATTTCTTGATGTGTCCCCCTCTTGATGCTTTTAATGCTATGGGAAATTTAGTGGGTTCACCACCGCTTTGATTAATGAAACAACTTTGACTCTTGAGCATGTTATGGAAAAACTAGATGCTATTGAAAATAAAATGCTTACCGAAGAACACTTTGAAAACTTAGTTAAGAAGATGCATAATTTTGCTACCAAACTTGGGTTAAAAGCGGGAGAAGTTTTTAAGTTGCTAAAAGAAAAGGGGACCGTAATTCATGAAAGAATTGAAGAAAGCCCGTCTCGGATTGATAAACTGGAAGAAATCTTTAGTAATCTAAGTACGACATTTGCTTCCGCCAAAACTATAGAGAAAACTCCATTAAAAATTGGCAAGATTACTCAAGCCACTAAAAATAAGGTTGCAACTTCCAATAGCAACAGAGAAGATCTTAAGATGATTAGTATTCACCCTAATTTTGTTGAAGTTATAAGAGACCCTTTGTTCAAGAATGAGTTCTTCAAACTTATTCCTAGGAGTATCGTCACTGAAAATTTGTATGCTAATCCTTGAGGAATTCCAGGTGTTTGATTGAAGAGTTGGAAAACAAAAATTACAACACTTAGATCCATCGCATTATGCCTAGCTAGGGGCGTAAAACGATAGCGCTCGTCGGGAGGCAACCCAACTTGTATCTTTTTGCTTTTTGGTTTTCTTGTTGTTTTAAATAAAATACCCAATTATGGCTCTGATTATACGTGTTTTTGTGGCTTAAATTAGTGTTTGTTCTAATCAAAGCCTTTGGGATGATTTGGGTGAGAGTTGATTTGATCTTGCTGAAAACAGAAACTTTTGCACTCACGAAAAAATTCCCATTTTTAACAGAAGAGGGCTTTTGAGTTGATTCTTTTTGAAGAATATTAATAAAAAAAATTCTCACGTTATCGTAATGTTTCAGAATTTTGGAGTTACGGAAGTATTCAAAATATCAAGATTGCTATGGACTGTTCTATTTTTGACAGATTCTATTTTCTTTGCGCTGTGTGCTTGTTTTGATGATTCTATAGTTTTCCTTGAAGACTTTTTTCCATAGAAAATTTGGAATATAGTACATATATTGCATTAATAAAATATCAATTGGTTTGCAGCAATACTTATATTAGTGGTTTGCTTTCTTATACTAATGGATCTCACGAAGGTTTTATTGAGTTTTGTGTGATTGAAGTTTTCAAGTTTTGGGTGATATTACGATGCATGAAGGAATAAGGATTAGCAAAAGGGTAATCTTGGTGATTCCCAAGGCACCCTAAGATAATATTCTAGAAGTATCAAGCAACTAAGCTTGGGGATGCCCCTGAGTGGCATCCCCTCTTTCTTCTAACAATCATTGGTATTTTGCTTGGATCTATATTTTTATTCGTCACATATTATGAGTTTTGCTTGGAGTGTCTTGTATGATATGAGTCTTTGCTTGTTTTGCTTTATGTTTTAAGTCATCTATCCTTGCTGGACACACCTTTTTGAGTGAGCCAAAAATTATGCTATGCTTGCTCCTATGCTTCACTTGATTTTTTAGAGCCTTGGAATTGCTCTAGTGCTTCACTCTTTTTGAGCACAGTGTGCTTTGTTATTTTTGAAGAAATGCTCTCATGCTTCACTTATATTTATTTGGGAGTTAGTAAATTTTTTAAGAAATTCTCTCTTGCTTCACTTAGATTATTTTGAGAGAAAGAAATACTATGCTCATGATCTTCACTTATATTTGTTTGAGCCTGTTAAAAGCAACATATGAAATTAGTCCCAAACTGATAGATATCCAAGGAGGATATAATAAAAACTTTCATGGAGAACATTGGACAAAATAAACTTGGTTCTTTGTAATGGTTTCGAGATATGATGATATGATATGTGAGTCGTGTTGATCAGTAATTATGCTTTAGTAGGAATATTAGTGTTAAGGTTTGTGATTCCCTATGAAAGAACGAAAGTCAATAGTTATGGAATGAGATTACATCCTACTTGTGGTGCATTATTCGGTGTTAGTTATGCTTAATGCTCGCTTATGAGATTTTTCATTTCTCGGTTGGACGCTTCTCAATCTTTTTGCTAGCCATCATTTGCACCAAGTATGATCACTACTTGTTGTCACGACCGACTTTTTCAATAAATAAATATTGAGAAAATCGATCATTAATTCCCAGTATAGGAAAAAGTCATCCTTTCTGGTAGACAAATGCTTGATAAACAGAGAACCAGTAGCATCAATATATTACAGGGTTGAGCTGAGGCTGCTCAACAATTTATTACAAACTCGCCAATATCTTACATATGGGCGATTATGATACAAGGGTGTGGTGGCATGCTACTAGCTCGAGGAAAAAGTGGTGGATAACTTGACTCCTAACTGGCAGCTCATCGAGCGTCGGGGGAGCCTCGATGAATTTATTCGGGGGATGCGGAAGTGGATAATACAATGACCAAAACAGGATCGCACGGGACTGACTGGGACTCCTCTTGGCATCGGACTCGCTATCAAACTCTTCATCCATGAGATTGCCTTCATCAACATCTAGCCAAATCAACAAGCCAGGTGAGTACTTTGAAAGTACTCGCAAGACAGTTCGGACAAAAGATATAATCAATGAATGCATGAATGCGTCATGAATAAAAAAATGATGCTCATACAACAACAACAATATTATTTCATGACTTGTTAAAGAAAATAAATAACTGAAAACGGATCGGGTGTCTGGAGCGACGCCTCGAAAGGTAAACAAATAAAATGCATGCCGCAGTCGGGCGTCTAAGCGACACCACATAAAGGGCTTAAAAGAGAATACCACTATCGGATATCTGAGCGACGTCACAGACAGGGTTTATAAAAGAAATGCCACAGTCGGACGTCTGAGCGACATCACATAAAGGGCTTTAAAAGAAATGCCACAGTCGGACGTCTGAGCGACATCACAT
>NC_041383.1:342235377-342333910 GCF_002162155.2 Triticum dicoccoides | reverse complement strand
GACGTCTGAGCACATAAAGGGCTTTAAAAGAAATGCCATAGTCGGACGTCTGAGCGACATCACAAAAAGGGTTTAAAAGAAATGCCACAGTCGGACGTCTGAGCGACATCACATAAAGGGCTTTAAAAGAAATGCCACAGTCGGACGTCTGAGCGACATCACATAAAGGGCTTTAAAAGAAATGCCATAGTCGGACGTCTGAGCGACATCGCAGACAGGGCTTGCAACAAATGTAAATAACAGGTATGCCACCGTCGAACGTCTGAGCGACATCACAGACAGGGCTTGTAATAAATGTAAATAACAAGATTAGTCCATCCACAAGAAAAATCTTTTAACCGGATTTATCACACATAAATCCCATCGGAGTTTTGTCACTGAGGCTGATACCTGACAAGATAAGATGAATATAGTACTTGAACAAAGTACAAGATAATTGAAAGATTTGAGACTCTCCAGAGTTTGGATGAACTGACCACAGCCAACAGATTTCTGTAGTCACGAAGGACTAGTTCCGTTTACGGTATTTCAGTAGAAACACATTTAGCTAGTACACACCCATTTCACCTCACGATGTCAGGAATCACCCTAGACAACGTCTAAGAAAAGCTTTGAGACGGGAAGGCCACAACCTCGAATAGCATGGGATCAAATTTCTATACGCGCGCTCTAAGGGGTGCCCCCCTCTCGGTCCCAACCGGAAACACCCATGCCCCCTAACCGGATGACGGGCTTTAATCCAGGGCCATGGAACCCTCATCCCGGCCTCCCTATTTGGTGTGTACCAGGAAAACGATTTGCAACTTACTATGCCATATTCCTTTCGGAAAACATGTGACAGTATAGGAAGGAATGAATGGAAATGTGATTTGTTTCACGATGACACGGAGGTCAAATAATCTGGCATAAGACTGGCATGTCACAACACTACCATCTTACCCATCCTCATGCCAACACATGGCTATGCAAATATGTATCCAACAACATAATGCTTTCCGAAACTTACTTTCCGCTTATGTGCATGAAATATAACATTCAAAGTAATGTTCATAAACATGCCATGACTATACTAAAATGCAAACATGCAACAACACTCATCATATCAAAGAGTTCAAACATGCTTCCCTCGTTCAGAGTAGTCGGAGTTTAACTGTGTGAAGTTTGCAGCTCTGTCACCTCCTCCGGTATCTACGGTATCTACGGTATAAGCACACTCTGCGGAAAAGTCCAGAATAACGTTTCGTTTAAAAGAAACAGCTGTGAGGCTGACAGGCGGGCTCCACCTGTCGGGTTTGAAATTTCAAATGGAGAAACAGAGCGCGACGGCGCCCGAGAGGTGCGGTGGTCGCCGGCGGCGATCCACGGCGAGGCAAGGTGATCGGGGGTTACCTTCGAGATCAGTGCACCGTTCCACGTCTGTGGGTGGTGGTGGTGGTCTCCGGCGAGCACTGTATCAATGGCGGCCCTTGCTCCGGAGGACGGCGGTTCAGGCAGTTGTGGATCTCGCCGGAGGGAGCTGCGGGGATCAAATAGGAGTGGGGGTTTGTCTCCTAGTTGCTCGAGAGGGTTGCTGACGAAGTTAGGGCGCCGGAGACGGCCTCACCGGAGCGAATTGAGGTGGAGTGGTCTCTCATTGCAACTAGAGGTTGCCTGAATTTTGGTGGAATTTTTGGAGAAGTGTAGATATGAATTTCACCAAATTTGGCAAATCTGGTCGAAACTTGCAGTGAGTGAAATTTGAAATATTTGAAAAGAAGAAGAGTGGATCAAGATGGTTCTAGGTTGTGGGTACAAAGGACTATCCAGAGGTGTTGAGTTGAGGTCAAAAATCAAATGCATTAGGGTACTTGCTTTGCAAATCACCTAGGCTCAAAAGAAAGACAGAATTATTTTGGAAAGAGAAATAATTGGAATAAAATCCAAAAATGGATTTTATTAGTTTGGACAGAATATTTGGGTTGTACCAAAGTGGGAGGAGGGGTTTTTGGGGGACTTTTACCATAGGAGGCATGGTAAACCAGAGTGGATCAAAATCAAAGGAAAGACCAAAAATCAAAAAGGTTTTCTTTTTAAAAGAAACTAAATCCAAGAAAAAGATTTTTGAGAGGGCAAACTTAGAAGATGGTTTTTAGGAAGGGTTTAAATGACCTTCTTTCAAACCAAGCAAGGCTCTTTCTGAAAACAAAAATCACAAAATTTTTGGAGTGTCACACTTGTGCATTCAGAACCCTTTAAACCAGTTTTGCCATATGAGTCCAGAATACCTACCTATATGCGGTATTTATGTGTCGTTCTAAGCAAATTTGTATGTGCCATCTCTAGTTTTCAAAATAAATTTCTCTTTTGTGTGCTCATACCACTCGCGAGGTGTTGAGGGTGGTCGATATTTTCCATGCTAGATGTGTTCTTCTCACGATGAGCGTCTATTAGCTTGTCATTGCAAGGGAGTACGACAAAGGTATTAGGGATGCCCAATCATCAAAGGAAAATGAATTTACTTTATGTTGTCAAATAATAAATTCCTTGGAAAGTGTTGGTATGGAGGGCACCCATGGATACGGTTATCCATAGAAAGTGAAAGTATGGTGGAAAAAGGAATAAACTATATTTTCTGTTTGGGAACCGCCTATGATATACATAGCATGGAAAGTGTTGGGAACTCTAAGTCATTTTTGTTGGTGGGAAAAGTAAGCCTCCCAAAATGTTTTTATCTCTCAATTTTTGCTTTGAGCTCTGGCACCTCTATAAATCCCTACTTCCCTCCGTGAAGGGCCTTTCTTTTACTTTATGCAATTTTTATTTTTTACTTGACTCTCCATCTTATCTTATAAAGCACCAACTAAGGGGCACTATGATCGTACTTGAGCATTGGATATAGCTAGTATTCAAGTGTGTTTCATGAATGGATCAATTATTTAGCATAATGGGCTAGGGATAACTTGCTTTAGCGTTGATATTTTGAAAGACATGGTTGCTTGTTGATATGCTTGAGTTTTAAAGTCTTCATGTCAAAACTAGACTATTGCTTTCAACCATATAAAAGTCCAAATGTCCATGCTACAAAGAAAATAATACGTGATGAACATGTTAGGCAGAATTCCACATCAAAATTTTGTTTTTATCATTTACCTACTCGAGGAAGAGCAGTAATTAAGCTTGGGGATGCTGATACGTCTCCAATGTATCTATAATTTTTGATTGTTGCATGCTATTATATTATCATTCTAGGATGTTTGACAATCATTTCATAATGATTTTATATCATTTTTGGTACTAACCTATTGACATAGTGCCTAGTGCTAGTTGTTTTTTTCTACTTGTTTTTGACATCACAGGAAATCAATACCTAACGGAGTCCAAACACAACCAAACTTTTTGTGGATTGTTTCTGGACCAGAAGACACCTGTTGGGCCAAAGAAGTACCAAGTGGGTTGTGCCCACCTCGGTGGCTCCCGCACCGCCTCTTTGCTCTATAAATACCCCAATATTCCAGAAACTATAGGGGAGTCGATGAAAATCAATTCCAGCCGCCACAAGTTCCAGAACCACCAGATCCAATCTAAACACCACCACGGAGGGGTTCATCATCCTCATTGGTGCCTCTCCGATGATGCGTGCTTAGTTCATTGTTGACCTATGGGTCCGTAGTTAGTACTAGATAACTTCCTCTCTCACGTTTGATTCTCAATACAATGGTCTCTTGGAGATCCATATGATGTAACTCTTTTTGCTGTGTGTTTGTTGGGATCCAATGAACTTTGAGTTTATGATCAGATCTATGTTTTTATCCATCAAAGTTATTTTAGTCTTCTTTGACCTCTTATATGCATGATTGCTTATAGTCTCGTATTCTTCTCCGATATTTGGGTTTTGTTTGGCCAACTTGATCTATTTATCTTGCAATAGGAAGAGGTGCTTTGTGATGGGTTCGATTTTATAGTGCTTGATCTTACATTCCTTGGCAATGAACTGCTGCCACTCCAAGGCTTGCTTTCGGACCTTCTGCTTGACGGGTCAGGCATGTGGGTAGAGAGCAAGGTGGTGCTCGATTACCTCCCTGGGAACACGAGGGATATCAGATGGTTGCTAGGCAAACACATCAAAGTCGCCCACAGGAAGGCAATGAACACGCTTTCCTATTTGTCATCGAGGGTGGCACAGGTAGTAAAAGTACCATCAGCACCATCCAGCACTGCCGGGACCTTTCTCACATGGGGTGCAGCAGCCTTGGACCTCTTGCTATCGGAACTCTCTGGCAAGTCATCAACAGGCGCAGCATACTTCGTAGAGGTACGCTTACTGGATTCCTTGTTGTTGTCCCTACTAGCCTTCTTCTTTCCCTTGCTTTCCTTGGTGGGAACTGCGGCTTCAACAGTCTCTGCCGTGGTTGTGTCCTCGTACATGTTATCCATGCAAATAATTGCGTCCTTCTTGTCTGACGGAATGGAAATGATGCCCACTGGCCTTGGGATCTTCAAGGTGTTGTAGGCATAGTGGGATGCTGCCATGAATTTGGCCAGAGCTGGGCGTCCAATGATTCTGTTATAAGGCAGGGGGAGGTTGACCACATCAAATACAACCTTCTCAGTCCGGTAATTCAACTCTCCCCTGAATTTCACTAGCAACATGATCTTTCCCTTAGGACGATTCCTGCCGGGGTTGATTGCTTGAAACGTGCCCGTGACCTTGAGCTCTTCCTCTGCTATCTGAAGTTTGTTGATCACCTTTGGGGAAATTAGATTCAACATCTTTGTGACTTTGAGGTTGCGGATTGTTTGTGAGACCAACAACAGCAAGCACCTTACCACAATGGTGTGGTCGGGGTGGTCCTCTTCGTCAAAGATGATGGGCATGCGTGACCACTTGAGCGGCTTCCGAGATTCTGTCACTGGCTCCATGGCATTAACTTCACGCGCCCACTGTGTAAGTGGGCGGTGAGAGGAGTGCAGAGATGCACCCCCGTCAATGCACAGGGCGTCAGTGGCCTTCTGGAATTCCTGCTCACTGGTTTCCTCTTCATCCCCTTCATCACTTTCACCACTGCAGTCTTCCTTCTCGCGACCCTGGCGGGTTTTCCTTGGTTCCGAGGAGGCTTGCCGGGGCGATTTGCTTCACCGCCTCGGCCCTTCCTGCCAGCGCCATTCTGACCTTTTTACTTATCACGCTTCTCATCCTCAGCCCTCTGCTTCTTGACGAGTTGTTTAACCAGATGGCACTCCTGGAGATGGCCCTTGGTCCGATGAATCTTGCAGTATGGCCCATCACCTTTCCCTACCTTCTCGGTAGCCGCAGCCTCCCGACAATCAGAGCATGCCGAAACTTCCTTGCCCGGGGCGTCGGTCTTGGCCTTCTTGCCAGTACTAGGAGTGCACCATCCCTCAACGGTCATCACTTCCTTATCTTTGCGCCTTTTGTTCCGCTTCTTGTTCTTCTTCTTCTGACTGGTGACCTTGTTGTCATCCTCTGAGTCGACGTCAACACCATCCTCTTCTCCAGGGAGCTTCCCCACCTCCTCCACCCGAGCACACTTGTCCACCAAAGTGTAAAGCTCCTTCACAGTCTTGGGCAATCGAACGTTCATCTTGGAACGTAACTGATGGTTGCGCATGTTGGACTGGAACACAACTATGACAGTTGTCGGGTGAATGTCTGGAATATTTGTGTGGACTCGGCTAAACCTCTACATGTACTTCCGTAGAGTCTCTCCTTCTTTCTGCTGGAGAAGCTGCAAGTCGTTGGGCCACCCTGGTTCTTGTTGGCCGCTAGTGAGGCGCCAATGAACTCATGTCACAGGTCAGCCAAGGTCAAAATGGAGTGACAAAGGGAAGTAGTTGGCGAACACCTTCTCATTTCTTCCACTGGCACAATGAACAGTGATGGTGTAGATGCTCAAGAACTCTGTCAGGTTTAGCCTCCCATCATACTTCTCTGGTATCTCTGGCTTGAACATGGGGGTGGAAGGCCAACGGACTTGTCGTAGCTCTTAAGTGAAGGTGGGGCACCGAAACTCGAAGGGCAGGTGCCAGCCCCTGCCGAGTACGAGATCATCGATGTTGGGACCGTCACGCCAATCGGACTGGCGGAGGGTGTCATGGCATCACTCGATGGTGACGCGCGCCTTCCCTCTACTATCCTCCAGGGCTTGCCGTTGGTCTCAATGCGCTCAAGAGTCAAATGAGGCCATCAGGACATCGTCGGGTTCTTGGTTACGCAGCTCGCGTGCTGGTTACTGCGGTGGGGATTGCACCATGGGGGTGGCCCCTTCAGTACGGCGAGCAGTGCGGGCTGTTGTTGTTGCCTGGGGAGGTCATGGCGGACCAGCTCGCTGTGATCCTCCCACCTCGGTGATACCAATCAGCCTTTCGATGGTGGCTTACCATTCATCCATCTGATTGGCTGTCGGCGGAAATCACAACAACAGTTGGGCCCGCGCCATGGACTCCGAGGCGGTGCTTGGCATAGGTGATGACGATGTAGATCGTAGCGTCGCTCGGCTCCTGATGGTGCCGGTAGCGACCGTGTTGTTCCCTCGTTGTTGCGAACCAGCCGCTTGGACAGCATGGTGACGAGGTGGAGGCGCTCGAGGGCCAACAGCTCCATTGGGCACAATAGCTGGGTCAGCCCATTCTCGGGGTGGTGTATGCCCTGCGATCGCGCCCGCAGTGGGAGCGGCCAGAGAGTTGCAGTTCGCCCTAGAATGAGCGCCACCACTGCGGTTGTGCCCTTCTACTGGGTGGAGTGGTGTAGATGGAATAATCTCTCCACCCGTACCTCGACGAGCGTGGTCGCTGGGATGTTGTTCATGTTGTTCTTCCTTGGTGCCTTCCTCTCCTGCTCTGGCCATGGGGGAGGCGGTAACTATGTCGCCTGCGTCGATCACGTCCCCTGCAGTGTCCACATCTCCATGTTTCCCAGCTAAATCTGGAAATGGTTTTTGATTAACCGGTTAAATTGGTTTGGTTTTCTATTATGGGTTTAATTGGTTCGAGTTGATATGGGCCAAGCCAACTAACAGTTGGGTCTGGTTTGGTTTTATGGTGGAACGAGTTAGTTATGGTCAAAAACAATTCAGTCTGTGCCTAAACAATTCAGTTCCCAATAGTTTATAACTATGGTCAAAAACCAGTTCTGTAGATTGGTTGCGTGGAAACAATGAAGTTGATTTTAAAAGCTTGGGCCTGTTAGTTTCGTCTCGACCGCTCGTCGACGGCGCCAGTGTGCTGCTGCTTCTTCAAACTAGCACTTGGGTGAGTTGGCAGGTGCAACCATGCGCGGTGGGTAACTGATCTCAAACCATAAGCTAAAACCATGGTTCATGTCAAATAGTTTAGTTCAGTTTGGGTGGAGATCGTAAATAGTTTAATTTGGGTTGGGTGCTAATCCACAATTAGGTGGGTCAGTTTGGTTTTGGTTGCTGAAATTACCCATGTGGGTTCAGTTTAGATACGGTTCAGTTCTTCAACCGTTGCCAGGTTTATTCCCTGCAGTCCCCGGGATGTCGGCAGTCCCGGGAGGAGGGGCCTTCGAGGTGGACAGGTGAGCTGCAGCACCGGGCTTCTTCTTGGCCGCCATAGTTGATTGAGCCGTCGATGATGAAGATGACGTGCTGCTTATTCTCTCTAGATTCACGCAACTGATCCCCCTACCTGGCACGCCAAAGATGTTGTGGGAAACCATGGCCACCTACGGGCCATGAGCCCCTTTTGGTTCGATGGTGGGATGGGCACGTTGCACAATGAGCGGAGAAGCTTAACACAGCATGGGAGAGATCACATGGGCAGTTTTATCCAGGTTAGGGCCGCCGCGAGGCATAAAACCCTACTCCTACTTTGGTGGATTGATGGTGTATAATGGTGGAGCATGCGGTGCTCTTGCCCGGCATGGTTGCCTCGGGGCAAGAGTGGCTACGCGCGTATAAATGTGTGAGGATCTGAATCCTTCCTATGGTTGCCATGGGCCTCCTTTTATAGATAAAGGGGTCACCACAGTGGCAAATCAGTCTTTTGCACACTGATTAGATAGCAAATAGTGTTATCACACCTAACTCTGCAGGCGGACAGAGCACATTAAATGCGCCGCTCAGTGTCACATCATAGTGCGCCCGGCAAGGCTTTTGCCAGCTTCGCTCCTCCTTGTTCGATATGTCCTAGGACGGGTGTCATATGGAGGTGTTTTCTGTAGGATGTGGCTGCCATGCAGCAGGAAGCAGCCACTTAGTCACTTAGGGGCTTGACACCGCACCGATCGATGACTTGCGTTGCTGTGAGGTGGTGCGGTGGAGTGGTTTGCCTCTACAAGTCCCGGCAGGCCTGTCGGGACGATTTGCAGGCTTGTTTCCGGGGCAACCCCGACCTCGCCAGGCTCGCCTGCCCGGCAAGGGAGGTTTTTCCCTTAGTGATATCTTGCATCTCTGGCTTGACTTGTTCTTCTCGACCAGCTCTCTGATTCTTGAAAGAATTGATCCCTTCATGCTCGTTCTGATGTTGGTGCTGCTATCTTGTTCTAGGGCCTGCACATTCTGGGCAACGGATCCAACGTTTGTGTCACCGATAATGGATGTATGATAGCACCACCTATCGGAACCACGCCAAAAATCTTTGTGTATTCATTGCGTTTGCACACTCCAATCCCATCCCTTTACTTTCTTGCAATTAGCATGTTTACTCTTTCCGCTGCATATACTCTTGTCATGCTTGCTTGAAATGTATTGTGAATGCTTAAACTTGCACTAAAACTCCAACTTAACTTGAAGAACTTAAAAATTGCCACTTTTACTTGTTGAGGGTCTAATCACCCCACTCTAGACCCCTCTTCTTGACCCTTTCATCTGGTGATAGCCTGAGAAGGCGTCCAGGAAGCATAGCAAATCACACCCAGCGGTGGAGTCCACGATCTGGTCGATCCATGTGACGGGAAAGGGGTCCATGGGACAAGCCTTGTTGAGGTTGGTGAAGTCGACGCACATGCGCTTGGTGCCATTTGTGTTGGGGGACGACGATAGGGCTAGCGATCCACTCAGGGTGGAGCACTTTGTAGAGGATTCCTGCCTCTTGTAGCATCTCAACCTCCTGTACAATGAACTCTTGATTCTCGTGTACTTGGCATTGTATATTTTGCTTCACAGGCCATGCGTTGGGGTACACGGCTAAGAGGTGCTCGAGCACCTACCTCAGTAAAACTGGTCATGTCCGATGATGTCCAGGCAAACATATCATCATTTGCTCGGAGGAAGGCGATGAACGAGCCTTCCTATTAGGGGAAGAGGCCGACCCCGATGGTGAGGGAGGGGCCCGAGCCGCTGTCTTCCAGTGACACCTTCTTTGTCTGCACGTGGACCTGCGGTAACAATGGCTTCTTCGTGGGGGCGGGCTCAGTAGGCATGCCTTGTCTTTGTCTTTGGGGTACATGATACATCTCTGCCATATCTAGTTTTCCAAACTCTTTTCCTCTTGTTTTGGAATCTAATTTGCATGATTTGAATGAAACTAACCCCGGACTGACATTGTTTCCAGCAGAACTACCATGGTGTTGTTTTTGTGCAGAAATAATGGTTCTCGGAATGGAACGAAACATTGCGAGGATTTTTTATATCAATAAAGAGAATTTCTGGAGCCAAGAGCCACCTAAGGGGGGCACCTTGGTGGGCACAACCCACCAGGGCATGCCTGCCCCCTAGGCGCGCCCAGGTGGGTGGTCCCCACCTGGTGGCCCCGATGACCCTGAAACCAACGCTAAAAAATCACATTTTTCAGAAAAAATAAGGGACATAGAATTATCAGGTTTCACGAGAAGGAGCCGCCGCCGTCTCCTGTATTTCATCGGGAGGCCAGATCTGGAGTCCGTTTGGGGCTCCACAGGAGGGGATCTTTGATCTTCGTCATCACCAACACATCTCCATCGCCAATTCCATGATGCTCCCCACCAGGAGTGAGTAATTGCTTCGTAGGCTCGCTGGTCGGTGACGAGTTGGATGAGATTCATCATGTAATGTAGTTAGTTTTGTTAGGGCCTGATCCCTAGTATCCACTATGTTGTAAGATTGATGTTGATATGACTTTACCATGCTTAATGCTTATCACTTTGGGCCCAGGTGCCATGATTTCAGATCTAAACTGTTTATGTTATCACCATTATATCCATGTTCTAGATCCTATCTTGCAAGTTATAGTCACCTACTTCGCGTTATGATCTGGCAACCCCAGAGTGACAATAGTCGGGACCATTCCCGGTGATGACCGTAGTTTGAGCAGTCCATGTATTCATTGTGTGATAATGCTTTGTTACGGTTCTCTATTAAAAGGATGCCTTAATATCCCTTAGTTTCCAATAGGACCCCGCTGCCACGGGAGGGTAGGACAAAAGATGTCATGCAAGTTCTTTCCATAAGCACGTATGATTATTTACGGAATAAATGCCTACATTATATTTATGAACTGGAGCTAGTGCCGAATCGCCTTAGGTTATGCCTGTCTCATGATGAATATCATCCAATGAATCAGCGATCCAATGCCTACGAATTTACCTTATATTGTTCTTGCTAAGTTATTACTATTGCTACTACTATCATTACTACTACAAAATCACTGCTACCACTGTGCTACTGCTACTATCATCGAAACTATAATATTACTGTGCTACTAATCACTTTTCTGTAGATAATTAATCTCCAGGTGTGGTTGAATTAACATCTCAGCTGCTAATACATTCAAATATTCTTTGGCTCCCCTTGTGTAGAATCTATAAATTTGGGTTGAATGCTCTACCCTCGAAAACTGTTGTGATCCCTATACTTGTGGGTTATCAAGATCTTTTTCTGGTACCGTTGCCGTGGAGCATAGCTATATTTGTTGAGTCACTTGGTATTATTATCATATTATCACTATGAAGCATCTGAAGGATGCGAAGACTAAGATTTTTCCCTCAAAGACGAGGGGAGGTAAGGAACTGCCATCCAGCTCCGATTTAGATTCACCTTCTATTATAAGTAAACTTGAAACACCACAACATGCTATTAATTCTGATATGTCGCAAGTTATTGATGATGCTACTTCTGTTATGAATGCTACTCATGATGATTGTAGTACCTTGCTTGACGATGATGTGCTACGAGGTGAATTTCTTGATGAATAGATTTGTAGAGTAAGACAGCATGATATTGTTGAATCTGATGATGAACTTGAAAGTGAGAATCCTGAAACACCTACTAGAACTATTCCTCCTAGATATGAATTGCCAAAGATACCGGAAGGTTATACTATGAGTGAGGAGGCAACTAGAGATATTCTTTCTTGTAAGGATAGATATGATCTAGAGAAATTATTATGCAAGTATAAAGCAAGATCTCTGAATGCTGAAATGAAATGTGATCCTGAGTTTGCTACTTCACCTATCTTTACTGATGATAAGGATTATGAATTATCTGTCGACCCAGAGTTAATTACTTTGGTTGAATCTGATCCTTTCCATGGTTATGAAACTGAAACTATTGTGGCACATCTTACTAAGTTGAATGATATAGCCACCCTTTTTTGCTCATGATGAGAAGATTCATTGTTACTATATCATCAAGTTATTTCCGTTCTCATTAAAGGGTGATGCTAAAGCTTGGTACAATACTCTTGCCCCTGGTTGTGTGCGTAGTCCCCAGGATATGATTTATTACTTCTTTGAAAAATATTTCCCCGCTCACAAGAAACAAGCTGCCTTGTAGGAAATATTTAACTTTGCGCAAATTGAAGAACAGAGTCTCCCACAAGCTTGGGGGAGGGTTCTCCAATTGCTTAATGCTTTGCCTAATCATCCTCTTAAGAAAATTTAAATACTTGATATCTTCTATAATGGACTAACCGATGCTTCTAGGGATTTCCTAGATAGTTGTTCTAGTTGTGTTTTCTGGGAGCGAACTATTGGGCAAGCTGAAAAATTATTAAATAACATATTGAAAAATTATGATGATTGGACTCCTCCTGAGACCCCTATTAAACTCACTCCAAAGAAGAGGGGTATCATATATCTCAGTCCTGAAGATATGCAACAGGCAAAGAAATCTATGAAGGAAAAAAGTATTAAAGCAGAGGATGTTAAAAATTTACCACCTATCAAAGAAATACATGGGCTTGAAGCACCACCACCACCTAAGGTGGTAGAGGTAAAATCTTTAATGAAATTTGATGATAGTGATGATCCTCGTAATAAACATCCTAGTCCATGCCTTTATGAGTTTGATAATTAAATTAGAAAGCAAGATCACTTCAATGCAAATGTTATGAAACAGTTGCAATACAACTCTGATATGATTGCTCGCTTAAGTGACTTGTTATTTAGAATCTCAAATGATGTTAGAGGTGTAGGAAAGCATGCCCCTATGGTTCAAACTCAATTATCACAAGTTGCTAAATCTCAAAGAGAGTTGATGAAATGAACAATAATAGAAGTGACTTTGCTGTTAGAGTCGCAACTAGAGGAGGTAAAATGACTCAGGAACCACTTTATCCCGAGGGACACCCAAAGAGAATTGAACAAGACTCTTAAATAATAACACCTATGCACCTAGTCCTTCTAAAACGAAAAAGAATAAGAAAAACAATACGACTTTGCATGCCTCTAGTGAACCTGAAATAGAAAAACCTCCTGATAATGATAATGAAGTTTCAATCTCTGATGCTGAAACTCAATCTGGGAATGAACATTCACCTTTTGATAATGAAAAATGTAATGATGAGGTTCATGAAGACACTCAACCCAATGATAAAGAACCAGGCAATGATGTTGAGATAGAACCAGCGGTTGATCTTACTAACCCACAACCCAAGAATAAAAGATATGATAAAAGAGACTTTGTTCCTAGAAAAAAATCATAAGGAAAGAGAACCATGGGTTTGAAAACCTATGCCCTTTCCACCTAAGTCAACTAAAAAGAAAGATTATGAAGAATTTGAATGCTTTTCTGAAATGCTGGGGCCAGTCTTTTTGCGAACTCGCTTGACTGATATCTTAAAAATGCCACCGTATGCAAAGTATATGAAAGACATCATCACCAATAAGTAAAAAATACCGGAAGCTGAGATCTCCATTATGCTTGCTAATTACACTTTTAAAGATGGAGTACCTAAAAAACTTGGAGATCCGGGAATACCAACTATACCTTGCTCCATCAAAAGAAACTATGTGAAAACTGCTTTATGTGATTTGGGAGCTGGTGTTAGTGTTATGCGTTTCTCTTTCTATAAAAGACTTGATTTGAATAAATTCACACCTACTGGAATATCTTTGCAAATGGCTAACAAATCAACAGCCGTACCTATCGGTATTTGTGAGGATGTGCCCGTTGTTGTTGCTACTATTACTATTCTGACTGACTTTGTTATACTTGAGATGCCCGAGGACGACAACATGCCGATTATTCTTGGTAGACCCTTCTTGTATACTGCAGCGGCTGCTATGGATTGCAATAAAAGCAAGGTCATTTTTCATATCAATGGTAATGAGCATATGGTGCACTTTCCGAATAAACAATTCCAAGTGAATTCTATTAATGTTATTGAAAAATCCCTGACAATCACTATTGGAAGTTTTCAGCTACCTCTACCTACTGTTAAAAAGAAATATGAAATTCTTATTGTTGGGGACATTCATGTCCCCTTTGAAGTAACTTAGTGATTTACAAAATTTATTTGGTTTCATGCTAATCGAAAGTGGTTGTTAATAAGACTTGATCAACCTTATTAATGGATCATTTTTGTGAGGTATGAAGTTGAAATTTAGTGAGCACTACCTTCTATCCCTACCTTTTGTTTTCTGTTTTTCTGAGCTAAATAAAATGAAATTCCATGCTTTGTTTGTTTTCTGAGTTTTCTGTGCAATAAAAATTGACCAAAAATAAATAAAAGTTCTCAGAATGCCCTGAAAATTTAATACGATTTTTTTTCTAAATATGTATGAATTTCTGGGGCAAATAATATTGGAGGTAGGTGCACCAGGTTGGCACAACCCACCTGGGCGCACCAGGATACCCAGCACGCTCTGGTGGGTTGTGGTCCCCACGTGGGCCCCTCACTTACTTCTTCTTCCTACATCACTCCATTCACCCAGAAAAAAATCACCATTGCTATCTCTCTCGCGTTCTAGCTCCCGAAACCATGGATTTTGATCTCTTTGCTTGAAGCTCCATTTCCGAAACTGTTTCAGGGATTTGTTGCTTGGTATGTGACTCCTCCATGTGTCCAATTACTTCTTATTTTAGTGGTTTAATATTTTGAATAATTAGCTACTCTTGGTGCTGTTGTAGATGAGCTTGCATGTTGAATTCTTAGAATTCTAAGTAGTTTAAATGCTTGCTATGGCCTCTATACATCCCTATGAGTAGTTGCTATCATTCTTATGAAGTTTTGTCAACAAATTTTTGTGACAATTTTTTTTTCAAAAAATTGTACGCGAACATTATGAATTTCTTTGGAAGGAGTTCTTTGAGGAGGAGGTTCTCGGAGGCATCTTCTAGCAGCAGCTCCAATCGTCTATCTTATGTTGAACCAAGTGAAAGTTCCATTCGAAGTGCCACCACCAAAACATGCTTATGGCCATGCAACGATTATATGTGAGCGTTGGCATTATGGAGGAATTCGAGCAATATGTTCACAATGCCGATCTCGGTCCCTACATTTTAGATAAGTGCGACCAACACCTCATCCTCACTGAATCATTTGTCTAAGGGTTTAAATTCCATCCCCGTGATTCTAGGATGTCATTTAAACTGTATGAAAATCCATTTACCATTTCTGTAGGAAGGTTTACTCACCTCTGCAATATCCCATTCTGGGGTTCACTCGATGAGCCACCGAGGTCTGAGTTTGAAATAGTTTTTACTAGTCTTTGCTATGGTGAAACCAGGGGAGTAACGCAAGGTAGAATATAGAGTGTTCATTTTCCTACAACTCAGTACTTCACATTATTTAATGGAAAATGTATTGTAGGCAAGCAAGATTGTAGTACACTTTGTGCTCCCGATCTAAGACTCATACACACCACTCTCTATGGTGATAGAAGTTATAATCTTCGAGCGATTGTTGCATGTAGGTTACAGCATAATGTTGGTAGTGGATATTTTTATGGTGGTATTTATGCCACACGCTCTGCGAGAGGACTGGATGTTTCAACTTTGCCCTATGATCCTATTTTACCCATGCAGTACCTAGACTTTGATGCAATGAAACATCATAACATTCGAAGGGGTGATCCCCATAATTTCACTTATAATTTGACATTTAACATGGAGTCCGTGGTTGACACATATTTTCCTCCACCTGCTCTCTTTAATGTCCATAACAGGAAAACATATAAATGTTCTTCAGAGCGAAGCCCGAGCTCATAACGTAGCGGTTGTGGCTGCACGGTAGGCTGAGGCGTCCGCACAAAGAGCCTCCATGAGCTACCACTCCGACCATTACACAGGCTACTGACTGATTACCAAGTAAAGCCAAAAGCCTAAGCTTGGGGGAGTACGTATTTCCACCGACATTACATTCATATTCACACATTTCATTCCAGTTGCCGGTGTCCACACTTTTTCATTGTATCATCCATGTTAAATTTATTTTCTCGCTTTCTTCTTGTGTGTTTGAATTTTTTTGAGAAAATCCAAAAATATGTTTCTTGCTTCTTTTTTATTTTTCTTCCTAGTTTAAATTGTAGTAGCACTAACAATAAAAGCCAAAAATATTTCCTTGTTCTTCTTTTACTTGCTGGGAGCTTTCCCAGTGTAAATAGTTTTTCTCATTTTTGCTTTTCTCTTTTCATTTGCTTGTTTACGAAAACCCAAAACTCCAAAAAAAAATTTTAGTGTGTTTCTCTGAATTTCTTTTCTTTCTATTGAGTCATACCGAGGAGAAGACCACGATGAAAATGTTGAGTGGTTCTCATTTGCATTATTATTGATCTAATAAAGATCCCATAGTACCTTGTCTTCTCCTTTTAAATAAAATGTTTACAGATTCCAGCTTAGTCCACGACATTCTTGCACTATTATTATTTTCAAATCGGTCGGTCGTGCAAGTGAAAGGCAATAATGACGATATTAGATGAACTGGCCGTGGCAGAGAGAAACGGGTATGAACTCTACTTGTTCTGTTTTTGTAAATATGTTTAACCTAGTATCCATGATTCAGCCTATTATTATCAAACATGTTTGCAATCACAATTAGATATTATAGTTTCTCATGCCATGCATAAGTTTCTAGGAGTGAATAATGACTTATCTTGGATATCAACATTGCGTTAAAATGATTGTGATGTAGAATGATGATATGGTATCCTCCTCTGAATGTTCGAGTGGCTTGACTTGGCACATGTTCATGCATGTAGTTGAATCAAAACCAACATAGCCTCTATGATATTTATGTTCATGGTGTTCATATCCTACTCATGCTAGTATCCAATGTTACTTATGCATAATGCATGTTCATGACCGTTGTTGCTCTGTAGTTGCCTGCTTCTCAACCTATTTGCTAGCCTTCGCCTGTACTAAGTGGGAACTCTGCTTGTACATCAAAAACCTGAAACCCATGTTATTCCAGATGAGTCCACCATACCAACCTATATGCGGTATTACCTTGCCATCCTAAGTAAATTTGCATGTTCCATCTCTAAAACATAAAATAAATATCCTTTTTGTGTGCCTGGATCGTTTATGGAACGACAGGAGGTAGTCGGTATCTTCCATGCTAAGGGAGTTATTCTCAGGTCGAGTGTTTATTCACTCACCATCGCACGAGAAAAGGGCGGTAATAGGGATGCCCAGTCTCGAATTGCAAAAAGAACCGATCTCTCAAATAATCAAAGAAAAACTCCCCATGGAGTCATAACCTTTACCTTTCCGCTTGGGAATCGCCAGTAGCATGCTTAGCATGGGAGATGTTGATAACTTCTAGTCGTGAAGTAAATGAGAAGGGTGCATGTCTCAAGATTTCATTTACCTCTATTTTAAAAACTTGAGCTCTAGCACCTCTGCAAATCACTGCTTCCCTCTGCGAAGGGACTATCTATTTCCTTTTATGTTGTGTCATCACCTTCTCAAATAAGCGCCAGAACCTGAGAGCACTGCTGTCATGTTGATGCACTATGTGTAGATAATGTTGGGTGCCTCATGACTGGATCTTTTCTACCATGAATTACAATGTTTGGTTGCTGCTTGAACTTTGGGGGTGCTCTGCATTTATGTTTTGCGGTCTTAGAAAGGACTAGTGAGATACCACTGTTTTCATATTATATCATGGTTATTTTGGCAACGTGTTGCTGTTTGAGATATATTATTATTGCTCTCTAGTTGATTATGTCATTGATATGAGTTAATATAATATTTAAGAGTTATTGTCGACATGGTTAGTTATAATCTTTGCTGAAAACCTGGGTGCTGTTTAAGCTTATTTATGAAACAAGAGCAAAAGAGTTCATAAATGTTTTCTTTTTCACTTTCAATTTATCAACTAAATTGCTTGAGGACAAGCAAAGGTTTAAGCTTGGGGGACTTGATACGTCTGCGCCATATCTACTTTTCCTAACACTTTTCCTCTTGTTTTGAACTCTAATTTGCATGATTAGAATGAAACTATCCCCGGACTGACGCTGTTTTCAGCAGAACCAACATGGTGTTGTTTTTGTGCAGAAATAAAAGTTCTCGAAATGGAAGGAAACTGTGCGAGGATTTTTTTATCAATAAAGAGAATTTCTGGAGCCAAGAGCCACCTGAGGGGGCACCTGGGTGGGCACAACCCACTAGGGGCGCGCCTGCCCCCTAGGTGGCCCCGATGACCCTGAAACCAACGCAATAAAATAACATTTTTCTAGAAAAAAACATGGAGAAAGAATTATCGCGATTCAAGAGACAGACCCACCGCCGTCTCCTATTCTTCATCGGGAGGACAAATCTTGAGTCCATTTGTGGCTCCGAAGAGGGGTATCTTTGATCTTCGTCATTTCCAACACATCTCCATCGCCAATTCCATGATGCTCCCCACCGGCAGTGAGTAATTCCTTCATAGGCTCGCTAGTCAGTGAGGAGTTGGATGAGATTCATCATGTAATCTAGTTAGTTTTGTTAGGGCCTGATCCCTAGTATCCACTATGTTTTGAGATTGATGGTGCCATGATTTCAGATCTGAACCGTTTATGTTATCACCATTATATCCATGTTCTAGATCTAATCTTGCAAATTATAGTCACCTACTGTGCATTATGATCCGGCAACCCTAGAGTGACAATAGTCGGGACCACTCCCGGTGATGACCGTAGTTTGAGGAGTCCATGTATTCAATGTGTGTTAATGCTTTGTTCCGGTTCTCTATTAAAAGGAGGCCTTAATATCCCTTAGTTTCCAATAGGACCCGTTGCCACAGGAGGGCAGGACAAAAGATGTCATGCAAGTTCTTTCCATAAGCATGTATGACTATTTATGGAATACATGCCTACATTATATTTATGAACTAGATCTAGTGCCGTATCGCCCTAGGTTATGGCTATCTCATGATGAATATCCCCCAACGATTCACCGATCCAATGCCTACGAATTTACCTTATATTGTTCTTGCTAAGTTATTACTATTGCTACTGCTATCGTTACTGCTACAAAATCACTAGTATCACTGTTACTGTTACTATTCTTGCTGCTACTATCATCGAAACTATCATATTAGTGTGCTAGTAATCACTTCTCTGCAGATAATAAATCTCCAGGTGTGGTTGAATTGAAAACTCAGCTGCAAATACCTTCAAATATTCTTTGGCTCCCCTTGTGTCGAATCTATAAATTTGGGTTGAATACTCTACCCTCAAAAACTGTTGCGATCCCCTATACTTGTGGGTTATCAGTACATGGTGATGGCCCCTACCTAGCGCGCCAAATGTAGGTGGATTGATTCTGAGCCATGGGAAATCCTCTAAAACCCTGGTTCAAGCTTTGGGGGATGGGTTCACGTCCATGAGGCTATGATCTAGGCACGATAAGAACACATCGACCTTCCCAGGTTCGGGCCACCGTGCGGTGTAAGACCATACTCCTTGGTTGTATTGGTTCTAGACCGTGCTCTTAGAGTTCCAAGATGAGCTAGAGCTCTTGGGGTTAACAATGGCGCCAGAGGCCGATCAGGGCTCAATCCCTTGCTATGGTGCCCGCACTGCCCCTTTTATAGGTGCCACGGGCCTCTTCCCTAGAAATATCAGGGAGAAAGGGCTACCATATGCCGGTAATTTGAAAGGGGGCAGGCAGCGGAGCTTGATACATCTCAACGTATCTATATTTTTTGATTGTTCCATGCTATTATATTATCTATCTTGGATACTTAATGGGCTTTAATATGCTCTTTTATATTAATTTTGGGACTAACCTATTATCGGAGGCCCAGTGCCAGTTTCTGTTTTTTTGCCTATTTTAGAGTTTTGTAGAAAAGGAATATCAAACGAAGTCCAAACGGAATGAAACCTTCGGGAGGATCTTTCTTGGACCAAAAGCAATCCGGAAGACTTGGAGTTGAAGTCTAGGACTCTACGAGGAGGTGACAAGGCAGGCGGGCGTGCCCAGGGGGGTAGGCGCGCCCCCAGCCTCGTGGGCCCCTTGTAGCTCCATCGATGTACTTCTTTCGACTATATATACTCTTATACCCTAGAAACATCAGGGGGAGCCACAAAAACCACTTTTCCACCACCACAACATTCTGTACCCATGATATCCCATCTTGGGGCCTTTTCCGGCTACCTGCCAGAGGGGAAATCGATCATGGAGGGCTTCTACATCAAAACCATTACCTCTCCAATGAAGCGTGAGTAGTTTACTACAGACCTTCGGGTCCATAGCTATTAGCTAGATGGCTTCTTCTCTCTCTTTGATTCTCAATACCAAGTTCTCCTCGATGTTCTTGGAGATCTGTTCGATGTAATATTCTTTTGGTTGTATTTGCCGAGACCATTTGAATTGTGGATTTATGAACAAGATTATCTATGAATATTATTTGGTTCTTCTCTTAATTCTTATATGCATGATTTGATATCTTTGCAAGTCTCTTCGAATTATCGGTTTAGTTTGGCCTACTAGATTGATCTTTCTTGCAACGGGAGAAGTGCTTAGCTTTGGGTTCAATCTTGCGGTGTCCTTTCCCAGTGACAGCAGGGGCAGCAAGGCACATATTGTATTCTTGCCATCGAGGATAAAAAGATGGGGTTTATATCATATTGCTTGAGCTTATCCATCTACATCATGTCATCTTGCTTAATGCGTTACTCTGTTCTTATGAACTTAATACTCTAGATGCATGCTAGATAGGGGTCGATGTGTGGAGTAACAATAGTAGATGCAGAATCGTTCCGTGTCTAGTTGACATGGACGTGATGCCTATGTTCATGATCATTGCCTTAGATGTCTTCATAATTATGCGCTCTTCTATCAATTGCTAGGCAGTAATTTGTTCACCCACCGTAATAATGCTATCTTGAGAGATGCCACTAGTGAAACCTATGGCCCCAGCTCTCTTTTCTATTACATTACATCTCTTTTATTTACCTCGCATCTCGTTTACTATTTTGCAATCTTTACTTTCCAATCTATACAACAAAAATACCAAAAATATTTACTTTACTATCTCTATCAGATCTTACTTTCCCGAGTGATCATGAAGCGATTGACAACCCCTTTATCACATTAGTTGAAAGGTTCTTGATTGTTTGTGTAGGTACTAGGTGACTTGTGTGTTGTCTCCTATTGGATTGATACCTTGGTTCTCAAAACCGAGGGAAATACTTACGCTACTTTGCTGCATCACCATGTCCTCTTCAAGGGAAAACCAAAGCATGCTCAAGAGGTAGCAAGAAGGATTTCTGGCGCCGTTGCCGGGGAGATCTACGTCAAGTCAAGCCATACCAAGTACCCATCATAAACACTTCTCCCTTGCATTACATTATTCGCCGTTCTCCTCTCGTTTTACTCTCCCCCACTTCTAAAACAATTTTTGAAAACATTTGCATTTTCTTTGCCCTTCTTTCATTTGATTTTTTGTTTGCTTGTGTTACCATGTGCCTTCTTTTTGCTTGCATCTTCACTCGCTAAAAGTTTATGGATCCTCATCCACTTGCTAATATTTTTAAGAGATCCAATTATTGTGAACCTATTCCTAGTGAGTTGAGTGCACTAGATTATCTTTATGAGGTTTTGCTTGAAATCCATGAATTTGAAAACTATGATGAAGTGCCTTATGAAGTGACTCACGATAGATATTTGAAAGAAAAGCATGATTGCAATGATATTATTATAAATTCTATTAATGTCAGTTGTGCTAGTGATATGCAAAACCCTAAGGTTGGGGATGCTAATTTTGCTATGTCTACTACTTCTTGCAATGATCATGATTGGGGTGATTCTTCTTATGATCTTGAAAATTTATTGAAGCCCCATGAAGAATTTGAGATTGATAATGTTTGCAATAATATTAAAAGTGGGTTTGCAAGAGTGTCAACTTTAGATCCCACATATTTGGAGAATGTTCAATCATATGAAATTTTTGATAAAAGTGGGTTTGGAGAGGTCATGACTATAGTTGATGTTGATCCCACTATTTTGGAAGAGTGTCAACTTTGCATGCATGTGGATCATGTTGAGAATATGTTTTGTGATAGCTATATTGTTGTTTTGCTTGCCTTGATAATTTGTTTGCTTATAAAATGCCTATGCATAGGAATTATGTTAGACTTATATATGTTTGTCCTGTGGTATATGATGCTCTCTTTATGCTTCAATTCTTGTCTTTCATGTGGTCATCATTAAAATTATCAATGCCTAGCTAGGGGCGTTAAACGATAGAGCTTGTTGGGAGGCAACCCAGTTTTATTTTTGTTATTTGCTTTTTGATCCTGTTAGTAATAAATACTTCATCTAGCTTCTGTTTAGATGTGGTTTTATGTTTTAATTAGTGTTTGTGCCAAGTAGAACCTTTGGGAAGACTTGGGTGAAGTCTTTGCGATCTTGATGTAAAAAACAGAAACTTTTGCGCTCACGGGAATAGCTTTCATCTTTTACTGAGAGTGGTTTTAGGTTGATTCTTTTTGCAGATGATTAATAGACAAATTCTTCATGTCCAAAAAGTTATTTCAGAAGTTTTATATTTACAGAAGTATTCGAAAGTTACAGATTGCTACAGACTATTTTTTTTTGACAGATTCTGTTTTTTGTGTGTTGTTTGCTTATTTTGATGAATCTATGAGTAGTATCGGGGGTATGAACTGTAGAGAAGTTGGAATACAATATATTTAACACCAACATAAAAAAATAATGAGTTCATTACAGTATTTAAAGTGGTGGTTTATTTTCTTATACTAACGGAGCTCATGAGATTTTCTGTTGAAGTTTTGTGTTGTGAAGTTTTCAAGTTTTTGGGTAAAGATTTGATAGATTTTGGAATAAGGAGTGGCAAGAGCCTAAGCTTGGGGATTCCCAAGGCACCCCAAGGTAATTCAAGGACAAAAAAAATCCTAAGCTTGGGGATGTCGCAGAAGGCATCCCCTCTTTCATCTTCGTCTATCGGTAACTTTACTTGAGGCTATATTTTTATTCACCACATGATATGTGTTTTGCTTGGAGTGTCTTGGATGATTGAGTCTTTGATTTTTAGTTTACCACAACCATCCTTGATGTACACACCTTTTGGGAGAGACACACATGAATTGAAATTTATTAGAATACTCTATGTGCTTCACTTATATCTTTTGAGCTAGACAATATTGCTCTAGTGCTTCACTTATATCTTTTTAGAGAATGGTGGTGGTTTTATTTTATAGAAAATATTGATCTCTCATGCTTCATTTATATTATTTTGGGAGTATTTTAGAATAGCATGGTAACTTTCTTTGGTTATAAAATTAGTCCTAATATGATGGGCATCAAAGATGGGTATAATAAAAACTTTCATATAAAGTGCGTTGAATACTATGAGAAGTTTGATTCTTTACGATTGTTTTGAGATATGAAGATGGTGATATTAGAGACATGCTAGTAGAGTAGTTGTGAATTTTAGGAATACTTGTGTTAAAGTTTGTGATTCCCATAGAATGCACGTATGGTGAACCGTTATGTGATGAAGTTGGAGCATGATTTATTTATTGATTCCCTTCCTTATGTGTGGAGGTCGGGATCGCGCGATGGTTAAATCCTACCGACACTTCCCCTAGGAGCATGCGCGTAGTACTTTGTTTTGATTACTTGTAGATTTTTGCAACAAGTATGTTAGTTCTTTATGACTAATGCTGAGTCCATGGATTATACGCACTCTCACCCTTCCATCATTGCTAGCTGGTACCATACACCCACCATATACCTTCCTCAAAACAGCCACCATACCTACCTATTATGGCATTTCCATAGCCATTCCGAGATATATTTCCATGCAACTTTCCACCATTCCGTTTATTATGACATGCTTCATCATTGTCATATTGCCTTGCATGATCATGTAGTTGACATCGTATTTGTGGCAAAGGCACCGTTCATAAATTTGCACACATGCCACTCTTGAATCATTGCACATCTTGGTATACACCGGTGGAGGCATTCACATAGAGTCATATTTTGTTCTAAGTATTTATTTGTGATTCTTGAGTTGTAAGTAAATAAAAGTGTGATGATCTTCATTATTAGGGCATTGTCCCATGTGAGGAAAGGATGATGGATACTATGATTACCCCACAAGTCGGGATGAGACTCCGGACTAAAAAAAGAGGCAAAAAAAAGAGAAAAGGCCCAGATAAAAAATGAGAGAAAAAAAGAGAAGGGACAATGCTACTATCCTTTTACCACACTTGTGCTTCAAAGTAGCACCATGATCTTTATGACAAAGAGTCTCCTATGTTGTCACTTTCATATACTAGTGGGAATTTTTCATTATAGAGCTTGTCTTGTATATTCCAATGATGGGCTTCCTCAAAAGTGCCCTAGGTCTTCGTGAGCAAGAAAGTTGGATGCACACCCACTTAGTTTCTTTTTGAGCTTTCATAAACTTATAGCTCTAGTGCATCCGTTGCATGGCAATCCCTACTCACTCACATTGATATCTATTGATGGGCATCTCCATAGCCCGTTGATACGCCTAGTTGATGTGAGACTATCTCCTCCTTTTTGTCATCTCCACAACCACCATTCTATTCCACCTATAGTGCTATGTCTATGGCTCATGCTCATGTACCACTACTTGAAACAGGGAATTTGCCATCAGCCAGCTCTTTGCCATCTGCCAGCTGATGGCAAAGAACGTCTTTGCCATCTGCTTACAAAAAACATATGGCAAAGAACTGACAGACGGCAAAGAACATGGTTGCCATCAGCCAATTCTTTGCCATATGCTAGTGGATGGCAAATAATCTTTTCCATCTGCTAGCAGATGGCGAAGAGGTTGGCAAATCATGTGGCCGTCAAGAGTGTAACGACATACCAGCCCCACCTCTTTGCCATCTGCCAGCAGACGGCAAAGATTCTTTGCCATCTGCTGGCAGATGGCAAAGAGATGGGGTTATTTTTTTCCAGGTAAAAAAAACTGTGGGGTTATCCCCTCCCTCTCTCCCCACCCATCCAGGTAAAAAACGACATTCACATCTCATCCAGTTAAAAAAACGACGTTCGCCCTGTCGCCGGCCGCATCACTCCCCCGCCCCGTCGCCGTCACTCCCCCGCCCCGTCGTCGGCCCTCCCCCGCCACCCTGTCACCGGCCCCGCTGCTCCCCCGCCCTGTCGCCAGCCGCGTCGCTCCCCCGCCCCGTCGCTGGCTGAGGGAGTCCTGGACTAGGGGATGTCCGGATAGCCGAACTATCATCATCGGCCGGACTCCAAGACTATGAAGATACAAGATTGAAGACTTCGTCCAGTGTCCGGATGGGACTTTCCTTGGCGTGGAAGGCAAGCTTGGTGATACGGATATGTAGATCTCCTACCATTGTAACCGACTCTGTGTAACCCTAGCCCTCTCCGGTGTCTATATAAACCGGATGGTTTTAGTCCATAGGACGAACAAGAATCATACCATAGGCTAGCTTCTAGGGTTTAGCCTCCTTGATCTCGTGGTAGATCTACTCTTGTAATACCCACATCATCAATATCAATCAAGCAGGACGTAGGGTTTTACCTCCATCAAGAGGGCCCGAACCTGGGTGAAACATCGTGTCCCTTGTCTCCTGTTACCATCTGCCTAGACGCACAGTTCGGGACCCCCTACCCGAGATGCGCTGGTTTTGACACAGACACTGGCCCTTCCCCGCCCCGTCGCCGGCCCTTCCCTGCCCCGTCGCTGGACCTTCCCCTCGTCCACGACCCGCCCCATCGAGGTCCAGGTCCGCGACGGATCCGCCTATGCCGGCGTCTTCCACACCGCCTCCCTCAATGCGGGATACGGTGCGCGCCCCCCTCCCCTCCCACTCTACCGTACATTCCTCTGGTCTGGTTCGGGGTTGGCGTCGGGCCCCTGGGATCATGCGAATGGCGCTCAGGCCGTGATCCGGCTGCTGGGTGGAGATTTAGCTCGAACATGCAGGCATTCCTGCCCTCAGTAGTCCACTTGGCTTGTAAGAGCATCAAAATAATTAATACATTCAATTGATTGGTAGTGACTTCCAAACATTCCCTTTTTCATCTGTATGAAAATGCTCAAATTTGTTGAGCCAAGTCTTTTTTTCCAAAAGGTGTTTCAGCAATTGTTAGTCACAGGAAAACAAAATATATGTGGACAGAAAAAAAGATGGGCATAAGAAGAAAATATGGGCATTTGAGAGATGTAATGTGCACCTGAAAGCAGCCCTTGAGCAGCCAGCTAAGATGTACTCCTATGTTCTGAACATCCAAACACAGCATGAATAACATATAGCTATTATCTCTAAAAAATGATATGGAATCAGCATCGTACACAAACAGAACCAAAAAGAAATAAAATAACGGCATGAGAACTATTTCTAATAGGCTTATAGCTGTAGGTTGTATCTTGACACAAAACTTTGCCTCCGCAGAAGCTTTCATCTTTTCTCCTCCAAACAAAACAACAATTAGAAATTAGAATCAGCAAGCGATATATATACATATATTGACAATTACATGAACTATTGGAGCTAGTTAATTTATAATTTCATGACAACATGCCATTAATATTTCAGGCTTAGTTACAGTGTATATCTATTTGTTACTTACACGGGTTATCCTTGGCAGCGTTTAAAGAAACTGAAACTTTGAAACAACTGGAAACACTTCTTAGAGAATGGACTCTTTGTATATTGGTTCATAACCACTCCATGAAGATCCATGGATCGGTGAGCGGAGACCGCAAGATCTCCTGGTCAAACTGAGGCCTGATGGTGAGGGGGCATGTGCTTAGAAAACTTGAAGGGAACTTTTAAACATGAAATATAAATATTTTCACACAGAGCTAGGAAACACAATCTGCAGTTAATTCTGTAAGGAAAATTTCCTATAGTTTCACTCAAAATTAAAATTATGAAACTCCAACTTCCATGTACCATAACAATCAGTTTTTTGTCATTCTATATAGGAAATCAGATAGCAAGATTTAACAACAATTCAGAAAAATTAACCAATAAACATTTATTGTCCATACGATCTGGAAAGGATATGGTTTTACTATCAAGAAATATAATAGAACAATAGAGCCAACATCCCAGTGCCTAAAATGAAGTAAAGTGCAAAGAAAAGAAAATAATTCGTTTTCCGCCTAAATGTAAGAGAGCACTGCTGCCTCAAATGACCCAATAAACATGCATCCTTGGATGACAAATAAAAAATAATACACACATTTGTCCATGGCAGGCAATAGATGATATGAAAATCATGTGGGATTATTACTGATTGGTTGGTGCTTGCGGCAAGAAATAATTTAGCCTTTTTCCATCATGGATGTAGCGTGTAGGGTAGGCCGGGCGGGGAATCAAACTTATTGGTTGGTGCTTGCAAATTGAACGCTTATGTGGCATCATGCTGACGTGGATAGTGTGCATGTTGAGAAAATTGCTAGTAGTGGGGATCAACTTCTTGAGAATGTATGATTTCTTGCTGGGGCTGCGGCTGGGGCGGATTCGGGGGCGGGTGGTGGAGATTGCTGGGTCATGTTCATCTTCTGAGATGGAGGCCGATGCGTGTGTTCCGCTCTGTAGAGGCCGAGATCCTGGTTGTTCGGCCTTCCTGATTTTCGCGAGAAAATTTTGCTGGGATTTGTACCTGGATTGGTTCGAGCGATCCGGGTTTCTACAATGCAAGCGATCTAGATTGTTTTCTTGG
The DNA here is from genome assembly GCF_002162155.2 of Triticum dicoccoides. Taxonomy (NCBI): domain Eukaryota; kingdom Viridiplantae; phylum Streptophyta; class Magnoliopsida; order Poales; family Poaceae; genus Triticum; species Triticum dicoccoides. Next base: position 342,306,614 of record NC_041383.1, on the reverse strand, counting down.
TGTCACTCACGGCATTGAGGGGAGGAAATCATGGGGGAAAGCATGGGCAGTTGCACATCCAACCATCTCCGTTTTTGTTTTCATGTTGGGTAGCTCAAGAGCGTGCAACATGGATGTGGCGTGCACTGCTAGTAACTGACGGATGCATTCCGTTGCATTTCCATTGCATGGTCGGCTTTGTTTCGTTCGTTGGTGCTAACTAGAGTAGATGACAACATTAGCATGCACCAGCCTCATGCCTCTGCTTCGCCATGAGTGTACATGAAAGAAAAAAAGCAGCTCTTATAATTTGCAAAAAATAAACAAGAATGGAGTGGCTGCGTAGCATGTTTCGCTGTTGCGGCCAGGCGAACACTCTGGTACATGGGCACCTACTAATTAATTCCGTCATTAGCCCTCGTGAATGGTGCGGCTGATGGTGGACACCCCACGAACATGTCCACTTGCATCTTGACTTCCTCTGCACCCATCATCGTGATTTCTGACATGGTTTCGTCTATAGGATGAAATTAGATGCTACTCCTTGCGTTTCAAAATAGTTGACAGTCGAGGGTAGAAAGAACTCACAGACATGATCTATATTGACAACTTTAGTTTGGACAGAGATAAAGTAATCAATTTTGGACATGTGGATGGCATTCAAATATGTCGGTTGCCAAACTAAAGCAAGAAGGCCACACCACATAAAAATTGTAAACTATGGCAAGCAGTTTGTAATATCTGCTTATTTGGATGAACAAACCAGTGTGTCCACGACACACAGACACGACACCCCTGACACCCGACACCTCTTCGGCCTCATGTTGACCAAAAAGGTGCTCTTCGGCCTTCCAAAGGCCGACGGGGTCATATATTTGTGAATTATGAGTTAGGTCATATTTTCCAATTTTGTTATGAAAAACATCATATATATTTGCGTTGATCGGGTGGATTTAAATGTGCAGTTGTTTCATCGCTGTGAGGGTCTGGTGTTCAACGACCTCCCCGTGCGTTCGACGAGCTCCGCCCCTGCGTTCGTGGGTGAGCACATATGACATCTCCTCCTCTCCCCCTTCATTTGCTCTGTTCCGGCCTTCGTGCCGATGAAACTTGCTAGCTATAGGTGTATTCAATCATCAGTATGCGTGACCACTATGCGTCTCCCATTCGAAAGGGTTACATCTATAAATATGCATTCATTTGCATATTTATAACCGTAATTCTTTCGAATTGTCCAACATTATCCATGGACAGCCCGAGTGTGTGTAGATTGGGTTTGTTTTCCCATATGCTCTGCTCCGGATCCGATGCCGAATGTCATCAGTGCCTCTCTGTTGTTCTCCGGGTACACATCCTCTCTTACTGCCGAGACGTGTATTAGGAGAACAGCGGGGAGGTGCTGCCAAAATTTTGTGTCGGATCCGAAGCAGAGCATGGGAAAACGAACCCAATCTACACATACTCGGGTGGGATTAGGACCTATCTTTACCTATTAGCGTCTAGGTTGCATGGACGTAATAAAACAGAGAAACTCTATTAACTGATGAATATGGTTTGCTAAATTATGTATGTATTTCTTGTGTGTCTAGTAGCTAGGCAAGATATGAAGGAGAATTGTTCCAAGAAACACGTCTTTCCAAAAAACGTTTCAAGAACCGCTCACCTCAGAACATTGAAGTAGACAGCAGCAGTGAATCCGAGCCTGAGCAGGAACAAGAAGTGCCGGAACAAGAAGAGGTTACTGCTGCGGATGACCTGTCAATGCTTGACCGATTACATGCAGGAGGCCTTCCAGATGTTGATGAATTTATTGATGATGATGATAAGCACGTCATTACTAATAGTGATGAGGATGATGCATTTATTGACCTCGAAGCATATATAGACGATGATGATGCATTTATTAATGATGACGATGAAGATTAATATTATAGTTCATGTCAGGTATTCCATTATTATTATATACATATATATTATTAATTAGTTCAAGTTTTAAACTAGGTAGCTCAAAAATGACCTATTTAACATAGGATAGCTCTAAAATGAGCTATACTTAGCATTTATTCCTCCAAAATAATTTGTATGCTTAGCTATCTCAAAAATGACATAACAACCTTAAGTAGCTCAAAATGACCTATTTAACCTAGGATAGCTCTAAAATGAGCTATACTTAGCATTTATTCCTCTAAAATGAATTTATATACATATTATTATTCATGTCCGGTATTCATTTTTTTATGTTGTACTAATTTCGTTTACTCTTTGTCATTCCAGGTGTTGACAGATGGTGGGCGCGGGTCGAGAGCGCTCTGGGGCTCCTACCTCGGCGCGCGGTGGGAGGGGTAGTTCCATAGCCTCCGGAGAGCGCTAGATCTCAGTTTGCAAAGTCCAGCGATGGTCGCTTCTTCTTCGGCCGAGAGAGGTCGGGGGGGGGGGTAAGAAGAAGGAGAAGGCTGCTAGAGGTGGACGTGGCGGCGGGAGAGGTAGGAAGGCTGCTATGCCTTCCTCGCCGCCACCCCCAGCTGAGTCCCCCGACCACAGGGCTGCTCCGTCTGAGATTGAGCCATCTGAGTTGGACCCGTCTCGGACTCCACTCCACGAGCCTCCGGCCGACGAGCCTATGGAAGATGCGCCTACGGCCGACGAGCCTCGGGCCGACGACGAGCCTCGGGCCGCCGAGTCTTTGCCCCACGAGACTCCGGAGCTCAGACGGGGTCACGCTGAGTCGGAGCCGAGCCCATGGGAGGACTGGGCGGAGTCGAGTGCACATGGTCGTGTTCAGGGTGGAGACTATAGTCCTGATAGCTATAGCGAGGGTGAGTGGGTTGAGGGGCGCAAAGTCTACCAGTGTGGTCATACAAAGCTCCCGCCCACCCCGGCGACCCCCGACCAGAGGTGGTTGATTGCGCCTAATGGGGAGAAGTAAGCCATTTACTCTTTTTTAACCTTTTGCCTTGACGTTTCTTCGAATATCTAATGCGTTGGCCTTGTCATACTGCAGTTCTTGGACACACGAAGATCGTTTTCGCAGGCCCAACACTGTCCTTGGTGTGATTTGTCGCCAGTGCTTCCCGGGGTGGGTCACGTTGCCCGGTGAGGGCCGGGTTCCAGAGCTAGGAATGACCTCGGAGCACTACTTGGCTGCCCCGGCCTGTGACACTACAAAATTTTTGTGATTTTGTTTTCAGAAAGAGCCTTGCTTGGTTTGAAAGAAGGTCATTTAAACCCTTCCTAAAAACCATCTTCTAAGTTTTCCCTCTCAAAAATCCTTTCCTTGGATTTAGTTTCTTTTAAAAAGAAAACCCTTTTAGTTTTGGGCTTTTATTTGGTTTTGATCCCCTCTAAATTTTACCATGCCTCCTATGGTGAAATTTTTCCAAAAACCCCTCCTCCCACTTTGGTACAACCCAAACATTCTGTCCAAACTAATAAAAATTAAATTTTGGATTTTATTCCAACTATTTCTCCTCTCAAAATAATTCTGTCTTTTCTTTTGAGCCAAGGTGAATTGCAAAGCCAGTACCCTAATGCTTTTGACTTCTGACCTCAACTCAACACCCCTGGATAGTCCATTGTACCCACAACCCAGAACCATCTTGATCCACTCTCCTCCTGTTCAAATATTTCAATTTTCACTGACTGCAAGTTTGGACCAGATTTGCCAAATTTGGTGAAATTCATATCTACACCTCTCCAAAAATTTCACAAATATTCATGCAGCCTCTAGATGCAATGAGAGACCCCTCCACCAAAAACCAGCTCAAGGAAAAATCCCTACATGCCTAGATCATTCTGTCGAGCACCTTGCATGCACTGTTTCTGTTCATCTTTAGTTAAGTTCAGAGTTTCAGTGTCGATCGTCGTCAGAAATTCAGTCACATGCTCACAGTGCACTTGGCACGTTGCTCACGGCCTAGCTTGCTTGTCTGGAGCCTCACACGCGCGCTTGGCACCTTCCTGGCGTCGGTGGCGCCCTGGCCGCCTGCGCCGGCGTACTTTGCGGCAGCCGTATCACCGTAGCGGCCGACAGGGAGCAGAACAGCGGCATAACGCCGTTCGGCGCCGCCCAAACCCCCTGGTGGCTCCGCGTGGCCATTTCCTCGCCAGTGCACGCATGCAGCACCGTCGCCATGGCGCGGCACGCACAGAGCGTGCTCCCTGCCGCCAACGGGCCCACACCGCCCCGTTCCGTCGAGCTCCCCCTAAGCAACCAAATCCCAATGCGGTTAGCACCTAAACGGAACCAGGGAACACCCACGACGACGCTCAACCTCTGAACCCTCCCGTGCAACCACAGCGCCGCCGTAATCACCTCGCCGGAGAACCCCGTTCTCGGCAACCGCCTCGAGGCGGCTATATATAGCACCCCGAGCTAGCCCTCGCCCGCGCACGACTCCACCACCTCACCAGACCCCGCCCAGCCACTGAACGAGCCTCGACGGGCCTTTCCTCCCCGACTCCGGCCACCTCCGTCCGCCTTGGGCCCCGGCATCGTTCTCTCCGGTGAGAACTCCTCCGCCTCCCTACCTTTGCCCGTAGCCTCGTACCACCTCCAGTAGGATAACCCCCACCTCAATTTTGACCCCGTAGCTCTCTCCGGCGAAATCCACGACCACCCGAATCGCCGTCCGTCGGAGCAAGCGTTGCCGCCGACGTGGTACTCGCTGGCGACCACCACCACCTCCCACAGACGCGGAATGGCGCCCTGAACACGGAGGTACTCTCCGGTCTCCCTGCCTCGCCGTGGATCACTGCCGGCGACCACCGCGGCTCTCGGGCGCCGACGAGCCCCGACTCCCTCATTTGAAACTTCAAACCTGACGGGTGGGACCCGCCCGTTAGCCTTTCATTTGTTTTTTTAAATCGTTTACTGAAAGCATACTCTGGCGAATACGCTTCCACTCTGAACCATATTTCTGGATTTTTTCTGCAAAGCTCCCTGGAAGTTTTCTGTTTCATTACAGATGGGTCCTTGGGTTAAAACCCTTATAACTTTTTAACTGAAAGGAATTTTTGAGTGATTCCTTTTCTGTCCTCTTAAATTTTTTATCTAGTTTTTTATCATATTTATCTGAAAAATATTTGGAACACTTTTCTGTACACTCACGGTATTTACGTTGCGTACGTATTTTTCTTATACCATAGATACCGGAGGAGGTGACGGAGCTGCAAACTTCGCACAGTTAGACTCCAACTACTCCGAACCAGGCAAGAATGTTTGAACTCTTGATATTATGAGTGTTGTTGCATGTTTGCATTTTAGTATGGTCATGGAATGTTTAGGAACATCACTTTGAATGTTATGTTTCATGCACATAATCTGAAAGTAAGTTTCGGAAAGCATTATGTTGTTGGATACATATTTGCATAGCCATGTGTTGGCATGAGGATGGGTAAGATGGCAGTGTTGTGACATGACAGATTATTTGACTTCTGTGTCATCGTGAAACAAATCACATTTCCATTCATTCCTTCTTTTACTGTCACATGTTTTCAGAAAGGAATATGGCATAGTAAGTTGCAAATCGTTTTCCTGGTACACACCAAATAGAGAGGCCGGGGTGAGGGTTCCATGGCCCTGGATTAAAGCCCGTCATCCGGTCAGGGGGCATGGGTGTTTCCGGTTGGGACCGAGAGGGGGGCACCCCTTAGAGTGCGCGTATAGAAATTTGATCCCATGCTATTCGAGGTTGTGGCCTCCCCGTCTCAAAGTTTTTCTTGGACGTTGTCCAGGGTGATTCCTGACATCGTGAGGTGAAATGGGTGTGTACTAGTTAAATGTGTTTCTACTGAAATACTGTAAACGGAACTAGTCCTTCGTGACTACGGAAATCCGTTGGCTATGGTCAGATCATCCAAACTCTGCAGAGTCTCAAATCTTTCAATTATCTTGTACATTGTTCAAGTACTATATTCATCTTATCTTGTCAGGTATCAGCCTCAGTGACAAAACTCCGGTGGAATTTATGTGTGATAAATCCGGTTAAAAGATTATTCTTGTGGATGGACTAATCTTGTTATTTACATGTATTACAAGCCCTGTCTGCGATCTCGCTCAGACGTCTGACGGTGGCATACCTGTTATTTACTTTTGTTATAAGCCCTTTATGTGATGTCGCCTAGACGTCCGACTGTGGCATTTCTTTTAAAGCCCTTTATGTGATGTCGCCCAGACGTCCGATTGTGGCATCTCTTTTAAGCCCTTTATGTGGTGTCGCTAAGACGCCCGACTGTGGCATTTCTTTTAAGCCCTTTATGTGGTGTCGCTAAGACGCCCGACTGCGGCATTTCTTTTAAGCTCTTTATGTGGTGTCGCTTAGACGCCCGACTGCGGCACGCATTTTATTTATTTACCTTTTGAGGCGTCGCTCCAGACACCCGATCGGTTTTCAGTTATTTATTTTATTTATCAAGTCCTGCAATATTATCGTTGTTATATGAGCATCATCCTTTGTTCATGACGCATTCATGCATTCATTGATTATATCTTTTGTCCGAACTGTCTTGCGAGTACTTTCAAGTACTCACCTGGCTTGTTGATTTGGCCAGATGTTAATGAAGGCGATCTCATGGATGAAGAGTTTGATAGCGAGTCCGACGCCTAGAGGAGTCCCAGTCAGTCCCGTGCGATCTTGTCTTGGTCATTGTATTATCCTTCCGCAACCCCGAAATAAATTCATCGAGCCTCACCTCGACGCTCGATGAGCTGCCAGTAGAAGTCAAGTTATCCACCACCACTTTTCCTCGAGCTAGTAGCATGCCACCACACCCCTGTGTCATAACCGCCCAATTGTAAGATATTGGCGAGTTTGTAATAAACTGTTGAGCAGCCTCAGCTCTGTAATATATTTGATGCTACTGGTTCTCTGTTTATCAAGCTTTTGTCTACCAGAAAGGATGACTTTTCCTATATGGGTTTATTGAAAAGCCGGTCGTGACAGACTTGGTAACCAGAGCCAGGCTGACTATAGGAAGCCACTAGGTGCGATCGCTAATTGGTTATTAGCATGATAGAGTTATTCATGTTTTTACAAATGTAGTCATTTTGCTGATAGTCAGCATAAAATTTATGATCTGATCACTCAGAATTTTTGCCTACTATTGTAGATGGCCGGCAACGACTGCGAGTCTCAAATGTTCGCCAACGTGCCTGAGGGGTTCGTCAAACTCCTCTCCTTCATCGTTCAGGTCGCGATGGGGCCATCCGTGCGCCCAGTCTTCACGCTTTATCCACACAAGATCAACGACAGTCTGACTGTGCACCAGGCCGCGCTGCAGTTCAGGGGAGGCCATGCTGAAATACGCCGCCTCCGATTCGTGGGGAGAGCCATGCCTACAGAAAGGTATGCTATGCAGATGGCTGCCCGCGAGACGATAGCCTGTCTTCGGGATGTTCTTCCTGCAATGAAGACCTGTCACTACCGCTACCTTCCATGCCATGTGCCTTACACCTGTCACTACTCTTTCTCTTGCCCCAGAGGAGAGCGAGACGAAGCCTTCGAGATGCTTGTCGAGTACCTCCGAGCCCTGGAGGCAGCATTCGACTGCATGGTGGATGACCTCGTAGCTGCACGCATGGACTCAGTTCATGGCTGTGCTGCTAACAGGAGGGAACTCCTGCACACCGCTCCACCACTGACTTTTGTGTCATCCGCAGCCTCTCACTCACCTACCATACTCGCCTCTGCTCGTCGTCTGCCTACCACAGAGGAATTTAACCAGGCTATTGCACCCACTCCCGTCCGCTCTGCACCACTTGTTGCACCCACTCCCATACGTGCTACCCCACCTATTCCACCCACTCGTATTCGTGTTATTCCGCCTACGGCACCTACTCCATCAGCTCAGCACAACGTTTCTCGTCTGGAACCTATTAGCAAGGAGGAGGTTGATTCTCCAGTGTCTCTGCGTCTCACCCTCGGCAGGCCAAGGGAGATCCTCACCATCTCCGACTAAGTACGCATAGACGCCATGCGATGTATCGACTTGTGTAATATGTTTATATGTATTTAGGTTGTGAGAAGTAGCCTGTTTGCGCATCATGTAGGATCTGGAGGAGTGCACTAGTTTAAATAACATGTCAGGATTATGTACGCGTATCCTGAGTGATGTAATGTATAATTATGCCCGCTTGTAAGATATGCACTAGTCCTTCTCCGCGCGAAATCGTGTGTTTCCAAAAATATCCTGGAGTTTAAAAATGTTCTTTGTGTGTGATTTTATTGACTTTTGCGACTCCCTTTCCTATCTTATGAGTTCACAAAATATATCCCCAGAGTGAAAGATGTCTCGTCCTTGGACGCGCTCCATGCCAACTCAGCCAGAAGAAAATTAAGGCACACCGCAAAACCAAAATTTCACTCAGGGTCAGACAAGTCAACAGGACAGTGAAACAGCTTTTACACAAGTTTTTCGTTTGTATGAACAGAGTCAGCAGCAACACCAGGAAATGATGAACCAATTCATCAATATGGGAAGTAACCGTGGTCAGTATCAACCGCAATCCAAATTATCTGAGTTACAAAAGACGCGTCCTCCAACATTTTCTCATACTGACAAGCCTCTTGAGGCCGATGACTGGCTTCGAGACATGGAGAGAAAATTAATTATCGCACAGTGTTCAGACCGTGAAAAAGTATTTTATGCACCACACTATCTCACAGGAGCAGCTGCATCGTGGTGGGAAAACTTCCTGCACATGCACCCCAATGAAAATGAAATCACCTGGGAAATTTCAAAGAAGGTTTTCGTGGGGCACACATTCCTAAGAGCGTCATGAAAATCAAGAAGAAAGAATTTGATGAACTCAAGCAAAGGGCCATGACAGTGTCAGAATACAACAGCCAATTCACTCTGCTGTCTCGCTACGCCAATGAAGAACGCATGACCAAGAGCAAGAAGATGGAAAAATTCTTGGAAGGCCTGGCACCCGCCCTTAAGTGCCAACTAGTTGTGCATACCTTTCCAGATTTTAAAACACTGGTGGATAAGGCCATTACCCTGGAAAATGAGCGACGTAGCCTGGAAGACTTCCGCAAACGAAAAAGGGACCAGACTACCTTTACTCGCAATCACAGAAGCAAGAAGGAATTTCAGAAGGGGGATTCAGACAAAACCCCGACGAATAATTCACGTCCAATCAACAATTTCCATGCAAGAGACAGAGAGTTCACCTATCGCCCATGCGTTACCTGTTATGCTTGTGGAGAAGAAGGGCACTATGCCAAGCAGTGCCCCAAGCCAAGGAGCTCAACCCCGAAGCTCAATAATGGTGGCAATAATTCAGCACCAAAGCGAAGCATTTCAACCCCAACAAAAACCATCGGAAAGGTCAGTTGAACCACGTGACCCGAGAGGAAGCACAGAACACCCCAGATATCGTACTCGGTATGTACCCCGTCAACACAATACCTGCCATGGTTTTGTTTGATTCTGGAGCTTCTCACTCATTCGTTTTGAAAAGTTTTGCTTTGCAAAATAATTTTTTGATGCTTCCCTTGGAAAAATCAATGATCATCAAGTCCCCTGGAATTAAGCAAGTGACCCAGAGTTACTGTCAAGGTGTGGTTATTGAATTTGAAGGATTGAAGTTTCACGCCAACCTTATTGTACTAGAAAGCAAAGGACTGGATGTCATCCTAGGAATGGATTGGTTAACCACCAACAAAGGTTTTATTGACTGCTTCAACCGTACCGTGATTCTCACACACCATCATGAGAAGAAAATAAAAGTTTCAGCCAAAGAGAGACAAATACCTTGGCAACCTAGATTAAACAAGGTGGACGTTTCTGAGCTGAACAAGGTTCCAGTTGTATGTGAATTCCCAGACGTATTTCCAGAAGAACTACCAGGCATGCCACTAGACCGAGAGATAGAATTCAGCATTGAGCTAGCACCCGGAACCGCTCCTATTTACAAGAAACCTTACAGAATGGCACCATCCGAATTGGTAGAGTTGAAGAAGCAAATAAAAGAATTATTGGAGAAAGGATACATATGAGCCAGCTCCTCACCTTGGGGTTCTCCAATTTTATTTGCCAAGAAGAAGGATGGAACAATGAGGTTGTGTATTGATTATCGAGCTCTCAACATGGTCACAATCAAGAACAAATACCCAATGCCCCGAATAAATGATTTATTCGATCAGCTCGCACAGGCCAAAGTCTTCTCAAAAATTGACTTGAGATCAGGATACCACCAATTAAAAGTACGAACAGAAGATATTCCCAAGACCGCATTCACCTCCAGATATGGGCTGTATGAGTTCACAGTGATGCCATTCGGGCTAACCAACGCCCCCGCATATTTTGTTCACCTCATGAACAAAGTATTTATGAAGTATATGGACAAGTTTGTTGTGGTATTCATCGATGATATTCTGATATATTCCAAAACACCAGAAGAGCACGCCGAACATCTCAGGATTGTACTAGGAGAACTCAGGAAACATCAATTGTACGCCAAATTCAGCAAATGTGAATTTTGGCTAAAACAGGTGGGTTTTCTGGGCCATGTGCTAACCCAAGAAGGTATTGCAGTAGACCCAGAAAAAGTCAAGGCTGTACTTGGCTGGAAACCACCGGCTAACGTAACAGACATACGGAGTTTCTTGGGAATGGCAGGCTATTATCGGAGATTTATTGAAGGGTTCTCTACTATAGCAAAGCCCATGACACAATTGCTCAAGAAAGTCAAGAAGTTTGAATGGACAGAAGCATGTGAGAAAAGCTTCCAAGAGCTAAAAAGCAAATTAACAACGGCATCAGTACTAATTGTGCCAGATATACACAAGAATTTTGATGTATATTGTGACGCATCCCGGAAAGGCCTCGGATGCGTATTGATGCAAGAAGGCAAGGTAGTTGCATATGTCTCTAGACAACTACGCAAGCATGAGGAAAATTATCCCACTCATGACTTGGAATTAGCAGCGGTCATTCATGCACTCAAGGAATGGAGACACTTCCTACTTGGGAATCGTTGTGAGATATACACAGACCATAAGAGTCTTAAGTATATTTTCACACAGCCAGAGTTAAATTTACGGCAACGACGCTGGTTAGAGTTGGTGAAGGATTATGATGTTGGAATCCACTATCATCCCGGAAAAGCAAATGTTGTGGCAGATGCACTTAGTCGAAATCCCAGCACGGACGACGACAGTATACCTAAGTTGAGCCCAGAATTTCAGCAGGAATTTGCCCGACTCAATCTAATAATGGTTCCTGAAGGCAGTGTGTCGAATATAGAAATACAACCTACCTTCATGGAAAGGATCAAGGAAGCCCAACACGGACACCCCAGCATCGAGGGCATAGAAAGAAAAGTGAGTTTGGGAGGAGCCTCAGAATTCAACGTAGATGAGCAAGGAATATTGTGGTACGGAGAGAGGCTATGCGTACCAAATGTCAAGGACCTCAAACAGCAGATATTGACTAAAAGTCACACAACTTCGTATTCAATCCATCCTAGAGGGACAAAAATGTACAAAGACCTTCAGGAAAATTTTTGGTGGCACGGTATAAAGAGAGATATAGCCACGTTCATTGCATGTTGTGACTCTTGTCAACGTATCAAGGCCGAGCACCAGAAACCAGCCGGATTGTTACAGCCAAATAAGATACCCAAGTGGAAATGGGACGAGATTGGAATGGACTTTATCGTTGGACTGCCACGGTCATGACACGGAAACGACGCCATATGGGTCATAACCGACAGATTAACCAAGGTGGCACATTTTATTCCGGTAAAAACAACTTACACCACTCAGAGACTAGCCAGACTTTATCTTGCCCGTATCGTCTGCCTGCATGGAGTCCCTAAGACTATCATCTCCGATAGAGGCACACAGTTCGTCTCTACATTCTGGGATCACCTACAACAAGCACTGGGAACCCAACTAGCCTTCAGTACCGCATACCATCCCCAGATTGATGGGCAGACGGAACGCGTAAACCAAATCCTAGAAGACATGCTAAGAGCCTGTGTCCTCACCTATGGGAACAGTTGGGAAGAAAGTTTGCCATATGCAGAGTTCGCATACAACAACAGCTATCAAGCTAGCTTGCAAATGGCACCCTTTGAAGCTTTATATGGGAGAAGATGTCGTACCCCGCTAAATTGGTCAAAGACCGGAGACAGCCATATCTTTGGCCCAGATATGCTCAAGGAGGCCGAGGAGAAAGTTAAGACAATTAGAGAACGACTCAAAACAGCTCAAAGTCGGCAAAAGAGTTATTACGACCGAAAGCATCGGGAAATCAGTTTTGAACCCGGAGAATTGGTATACCTGAGAGTTTCTCCTATGAAGGGTTTGCAACAATTCAAGATTAAGGGGAAACTAGCACCAAGGTTCATCGGACCCTTTCATATAGTTGCCCGACGAGGCAAGGTAGCCTACCAGCTAGACCTACCCGGAGACTTATCCGGTATCCACAACGTGTTTCACATCTCGCAGTTGAGAAAATACATGAGCAACCCAGAGAAGCAAGTTTCACATGAGTATATTGACGTGCAACCGGACCTCACTTACCGGGAGCACCCAATAAAAATATTAGAAGAGTCTGAAAGGAGGACCCGACGGAAAACCATTAAGTTTTTCATAGTTCAATGGAGTAATCACACCGAGGATGAAGCAACTTGGGAGAGCGAGGATTTTCTTCGGACAGAGCACCCACACCTGTTTAAGGATCAGCTGAAATCTCGGGGACGAGATTTTTCCTAAGGGGGTAGGTGCTGTGACACTCCAAAAATTTTGTGATTTTGTTTTCAGAAAGAGCCTTGCTTGGTTTAAAAGAAGGTCATTTAAACCCTTCCTAAAAACCATCTTCTAAGTTTGCCCTCTCAAAAATCCTTTCCTTGGATTTAGTTTCTTTTAAAAAGAAAACCCTTTTAGTTTTGGGCTTTTATTTGGTTTTGATCCCCTCTAAATTTTACCATGCCTCCTATGGTGAAATTTTTCCAAAAACCCCTCCTCCCACTTTGGTACAACCCAAACATTCTGTCCAAACTAATAAAATCAATTTTTGGATTTTATTCCAACTATTTCTCCTCTCAAAATAATTCTGTCTTTTGTTTTGAGCCTAGGTGAATTGCAAAGCAAGTACCCTAATGCTTTTGACTTTTGACCTCAACTCAACAGCCTTGGATAGTCCTTTGTACCCACAACCCAGAACCATCTTGATCCACTCTCCTCCTGTTCAAATATTTCGATTTTCACTCACTGCAAGTTTGGACCAAATTTGCCAAATTTGGTGAAATTCATATCTACACCTCTCCAAAAGTTTCACAAATATTCATGCAGCCTCTAGATGCAATGAGAGACCCCTCCACCAAAAAATAGCTCAAGGAAAAATCCCTCCATGCCTAGATCATTCTGTCGAACACCTTGCATGCACTGTTTCTGTTCATCTTTAGTTAAGTTCAGAGTTTCAGTGTCGATCGTCGTCAGAAATTCAGTCACATGCTCACAGTGCACTTGGCACGTTGCTCACGGCCTAGCTTGCTTGGTGCCTCACACGCGCGCTTGGCGCCTCACACGCGCGCTTGGCGCCTTCCTAGCGTCGGTGGCGCCCTGGCCCGCCTGCGCCGGCGTGCTTTGCGGCGGCCGTATCACCGTAGCGGCTGACAGGGAGCAGAGCGGCGGCATAACGCCGTTCGGTGCCGCCCAAACCCCCTGGTGGCTCCGCGTGGACATTTCCTCGCCAGCGCATGCATGCAGCACCGTCGACGTGGCGCAGCACGCATAGAGCGTGCTCCCTGCCATCGACGGGCCCGCACCGCCCCGTTCCGTCGAGCTCCCCCTAAGCAACCAAATCCCGACGCGGTTAGCACCTAAACGAAACCAGGGAACACCCACGACGACGCTCAACCTCTGAACCCTCCCGTGCAACCACAACGCCGCCGTAATCACCTCGCTGGAGAACCCCTTTCTCGGCAACCGCCTCAGGGCGGCTATATATAGCACCCCGAGCTTGCTCTCGCCCCCGCACGACTCCACCACCTCACCAGACCCCGCCCAGCCACTGAACGAGGCTTGAGGGGCCTTTCCTCCCCGACTTCGGCCACCTCCGTCTGCCTCGGGCCCTGGCATCGTACTCTCCAGTGAGAACTCCTCCGCCGCCCTACCTTCGCCCGTAGCCTCGTACCACCTCTAGTAGGATAACCCCCACCTCAATTTTGACCCCGCAGCTCTCTCCAGCGAAATCCACGACCACCCGAATCGCCGTCGCCGGAGCAAGCGTCGCGCCGACGTGGTACTCGCCGGCGACCACCACCACCTCCACAGACGCGGAATGGCGCCATGAACACGGAGGTACTCTCCGATCTCCCTGCCTCGCCGTGGATCGCCGCCGGCGACCACCGCGGCTCTCGGGCGCCGACGAGCCCCGACTCCCTCGTTTGAAACTTCAAACCTGACGGGTGGGACCCGCCCGTCAGCCTCTCCTTTGTTTTGTAAATCGTTTACTGAAAGCTTACTCTGGCGAATACGCTTCCACTCTGAACCGTTTTTCTGGATTTTTCTGCAAAGCCCCTGGAAGTTTTCTGTTTCATTACAGATGGGTCCTTGGGTTAAAACCCTTATAACTTTTTAACAGAAAGGAATTTTTGAGTAATTCCTTTTCTGCCCTCTTCAAATTTTTGTCTAGTTTTTTATCATATTTATTTGAAAAATATTTGGAACACTTTTCTGTACACTCACGGTATTTACGTTGCGTACGTATTTTTCTTATACCATAGATACCGGAGGAGGTGACGGAGCTGCAAACTTCGCACAGTTAGACTCCGACTACTCCGAACCAGGCAAGCATGTTTGAACTCTTGATATTATGAGTGTTGTTGCATGTTTGCATTTTAGTATGGTCATGGCATGTTTAGGAACATCACTTTGAATGTTATGTTTCATGCACATAATCGGAAAGTAAGTTTCGGAAAGCATTATGTTGTTGGATACATATTTGCATAGCCATGTGTTGGCATGAGGATGGGTAAGATGGCAGTGTTGTGACATGCCAGTCTTATGCCAGATTATTTGACTTCTGTGTCATCATGAAACAAATCACATTTCCATTCATTCCTTCCTTTACTGTCACATGTTTTCCGAAAGGAATATGGCATAGTAAGTTGCAAATCGTTTTCCTGGTACACACCAAATAGAGAGGCCGGGGTGAGGGTTCCATGGCCCTGGATTAAAGCCCGTCATCCGGTCAGGGGGCATGGGTGTTTCCGGTTGGGACCGAGAGGGGGGCACCCCTTAGAGCGCGTGTATAGAAATTTGATCCCATGCTATTCGAGGTTGTGGCCTCCCCGTCACAAAGTTTTTCTTGGACGTTGTCCAGGGTGATTCCTGGCATCGTGAGGTGAAATGGGTGTGTACTAGTTAAATGTGTTTCTATAGAAATACCGTAAACGGAACTAGTCCTTCGTGACTACGGAAATCCGTTGGGTGTGGTCAGATCATCCAAACTCTGCAGAGTCTCAAATCTTTCAATTATCTTGTACTTTGTTCAAGTACTATATTCATCTTATCTTGTTAGGTATCAGCCTCAGTGACAAAACTCCAGTGGAATTTATGTGTGATAAATCCGGTTAAAAGATTATTCTTGTGGATGGACTAATCTTGTTATTTACATGTATTACAAGCCCTGTCTGCGATGTCGCTCAGACGTCCGACGGTGGCATACCTGTTATTTACTTTTGTTATAAGCCCTTTATGTGATGTCGCCTAGACGTCCGACTGTGGATTTCTTTTAAAGCCCTTTATGTGATGTCGCCCAGACGTCCGACTGTGGCATTTCTTTTAAGCCCTTTATGTGGTGTCGCTAAGACGCCCGACTGTGGCATTTCTTTTAAGCCCTTTATGTGGTGTCGCTAAGACGCCCGACTGCGGCATTTCTTTTAAGCCCTTTATGTGGTGTCGCTTAGACGCCCGACTGCGGCACGCATTTTATTTATTTACCTTACGAGGTGCCGCTCCAGACACCCGATCAGTTTTCAGTTATTTATTTTATTTATCAAGTCCTGCAATATTACCATTGTTATATGAGCATCATCCTTTGTTCATGATGCATTCATGCATTCATTGATTATATCTTTTGTCCGAACTATCTTGCGAGTACTTTCAAGTACTCACCTGGCTTGTTGATTTGGCCAGATGTTGATGAAGGCGATCTCATGGATGAAGAGTTCGATAGCAAGTCCGACGCCTAGAGGAGTCCCAGTCAGTCCCGTGCGATCCTGTCTTGGTCATTGTATTATCCGCTTCCACAACCCCGAAATAAATTCATCGAGCCTCACCTCGACGCTCGATGAGCTGCCAGTAGAAGTCAAGTTATCCACCATCACTTTTCCTCGAGCTAGTAGCATGCCACCACACCCCTGTGTCATAACCGCCCATATATAAGATATTGGCGAGTTTGTAATAACCCTGTAATATATTTGATGCTACTGGTTCTCTGTTTATCAAGATTTTGTCTACCAGAAAGGATGACTTTTCCTATACTGGGTTCAATAAGATCGGCTTTATCAATAAACATTTTATTGAAAAGCCGGTCGTGACCCCACCGGAGCATAGGGTCGGCGATGTCGAGTGCGACACTGTGGCCGACATTGTGATCGCCACGTTTTGGGTAATATCTCCTTTGTCATTTATGTTGTGCTTTCTTCTTTGATTGCATACCTTCTACATATGTTTTCTTGTTTGATTGCAGAACTTCTAATCCGTGTTTTCTTGTTTGATTGCAGACCTTCTACAGGTGTGTTGAGGGATAGGAGGAGGCTGCGGCTCGGGTTATCGATGCCGAGTGCAGGCGCCTACTTGGAAACTTTCGGCACGAGGCTCGGACGCAGGCTGTTCGAGACTACTTAGCACAGACTGGTATTAGGAGGATAAAAGAGAAGTGCCGGGACAAGTATCCGAGTAAGGAGAAGTACATGAAGGTAATTACCTATTCTTAAGGCCTTGTACTTAGTTTCCTTGATTTGATTCATAGGCGTAGCACTCAAACTTCTCTTGCTTAACTTAGGTGCCCCCGAGATGGTGTGCAGACAAGATGGACTGCTGGGAGGTGTTGGTGGATGAGTGGTGCTCTCCCCAATGGCACGTCACCCACAACATTGCAAAGGAGAAGCGTCTCAAAATGAAAGGTGTGCCACACCATCTAGGCAGCGTCAACCTATATGGGTACAGGAAAAACTGGGTATGTGTGGTTTGCTTCATGATTCATGCAAATTCATTCTTTGTGCTAGCTTGAGTCCTTAACTAATACTCTGTTCCTCTCTTTTAGTCAAACCACAACAAGGCTCTAGTGCCAAAGCTGTTCGACCTCTATGGCATGTCCAATATTGCACCGTACAAGAAGGCCAAGGCATTCTCTGAGTCTGACCTCGAAAATGCAAAGAACTTCAGCAACGAGGCCTCCCACCACAAGATGGTGCAGTATGTTAAGCAGAGGAAGGCGAGGAAAGGGCTGGACTTTAACCCGAGCCGGCCTCTTGATCCAGAGCTGGTGATGATATCTGGTGGCGGGAGGTCCCATGGCTAGTTAGCCATTGGGAATGGACTGATACGTTGTAGTAACACTCTCCCGCAGATCAAGAAGCGCCAGACCAGCTCTGATCCTGAGATACCGCCTCGTTTACCACCAGTGGAAATCAAAATCCAGGTTTGTTATACGGACTCAATAGCCTTTCCTCCATTACATTGTGTTTGCGACCGTCGATGATTACAATGCTAATGAGTGGTGTTGCAGGCTGCTATTGAGGCATAGAGAGCGAAGACCCAGGCTGCTTTTGAGGAGAGGGACCGGCAGTTGGCGGAGAGGGACCGGCAGGCGGCAGAGAGGGACAGGGAGAATGAGGAGAGGATGGCTAGGCTGTTGGAGGAGGAGAGGAACCAGAACGACTCGGCTAATCGGGCCATGTACGATCTCTTCGTGGTAAGTTTCTTCTGCATATTAGATAAATCATGCACGCAATGTTCCTTTCATTAGTCACTAATATGACTGACTCATCAAAACCAAATGTGTAGTCCATGTGCGAGAAGAACTGCCAGACCCCTCCGCCGATGCCAGTCATTTATCCGGCGGGCACAGTAAGTTTCATTTGAACGGTCATTAGTTACTAGTCTTCACATTTGAGTTGCATCATGCTAACGATACATTGGAAATAATCTTTGGTGCAGCGTAACTCCCGACAAGCATCGACCGATCCTTCTCCGTCTGCCACTGGCGCGACGGGTGCTACACCTACACCTACACCTACACCTCCATGATGACGGTAAGTTTCCTAAGTGTTTTGCTTAATAGAGTTTTGTTGTGATGCCATGTTGTATCTACACATATCATGCATAATGTGTGTATGTTTGAAATGCATTGTATGTGTGGGATTCGACACCTAGTCGTGTGCCTTTGGTAGCCTTCCATATAGGGAAATGCCTCCTAGTGCTTCCACTTAGCCATGGTAGTTCGCTACTGCTCCGGAACACATGGATTTACCGGCATGTGTCCTTCTTTGCTCCTGTGTCTGGCCCTATGGGGAAATGTCACGCGGTGTATCACCGAAGTCCTTGTAGCTTGCTACGACTTGGTTGCACTCGCTGATGACCGACACGTGCATTGATGGGTCATGTATGCCTATCCCTATAGGTTTGTGCCACCTTGGTTCTATGACCAGTCATGTCGGCTCGGGTTCTCTGCCATATGGATACTAGGGACATAATCATATACTTAGCAATTTTTCCTCCAAAATGACTCAATATGCTTAGCTAGCTCAAAAATGACATAATAATCTTAATTAGCTCCAAAATGACATATTTAACCTAGGATAGCTCTAAAATGACCTATACTTAGCATTTTTCCTCCAAAATGACTTAATATGCTTAGCTAGCTTAAAAATGACATATTTAACCTAGGATAGCTCTAAAATGACCTATACTTAGCATCTTTTCCTCCAAAATGACTTAATATGCTTAGCTAGATCTAAAATGATATAATATTCTTAAGAAATGACATATTTTAGGTCCTAAATGACTTCACATCCTTAGCTAGCTCCAAAATGACATAATAACCTTACTTAGCTCCAAAATGACCTATTTAACCTAGGTTAGCTCCAAAATGACCTATACTTAGCATTTTTTCCTCCACAATAACTTAATATGCTTAGCTAGCTCAAAAATTACATAATAAGCTTAATTAGCTCCAAAATGACCTATTTAACCTAGGATAGCTCTAAAATGACCTATACTTAGCATTTTTTCCTCCAAAATGACTTAATATGCTTAGGTAGCTTAAAATGACCTATTTAACCTAGGATAGCTCTAAAATGACCTATACTTAGCATCTTTTTCCTCCAAAATGACTTAATATGCTTAACTAGCTCTAAAATGACATAATATGCTTAAGAAATGACAGAGTTTAGCTCCTAAATGACTTCACATCCTTAGCTAGCTCCAAAATGACATAATAACCTTACTTAGCTCCAAAATGACCTATTTAACCTAAGCTAGCTCTAAAATGACCTATACTTAGCATTTTTCCTCCTAAATGACTCAATATGCTTAGCTAGATCAAAAATGACATAATAAGCTTAATTAGCTCCAAAATGACCTATTTAACCTAGGATAGCTCTAAAATGACCTATACTTAGCATTTTTTCCTCCAAAATGACTTAGTATTCTTAGCTAGCTTAAAAATAACCTATTTAACCTAGGATAACTCTAAAATGACCTATACTTAGCATCTTTTCCTCCAAAATGACTAAATATGCTTAACTAGCTCTAAAATGACATAATATGCTTAAGAAATGAGATATTTTAGGTCCTAAATGACTTCATATGCTTAGCTAGCTCCAAAATGACATAATAACCTTACTTAGCTGCAAAATGACCTATTTAACCTAGGATAGCTCTAAAATGACCTATACTTAGCATTTTTTTCCTCCAAAATGACTCAATATGCTTAGCTAGCTCAAAAATTACATAATAAGCTTAATTAGCTCCAAAATGACCTATTTAACCTAGGATAGCTCTAAAATGACCTATACTTAGCATTTTTTCCTCCAAAATGACTTAATATGCTTAGCTAGCTTAAAAATGACCTATTTAGCCTAGGATAGCTCTAAAATGACCTATACTTAGCATCTTTTCCTCCAAAATGACTTAATATTCTTAGCTAACTCTAAAATGACATAATATGCTTAAGAAATGACATATTTTAGCTCCTAAATGACTTCACATGCTTAGCTAGCTCCAAAATGACATAATAACCTTACTTATCTCTAGAATGACCTTAGCATGTTTTACACCAAAATGACTTAGTATGCTTAGCTAGCTCAAAAATGACATAATAACCATACTTAGCTCCAAAATGACCTATTTACAGATATAAGTTGCATCATAATAATCTTCACATTTTAGTTGCATCATAATAATCTTCTTCTTCTAGTCTTCTTCATCTAACTTTCTTCTTTCCCATTTTACAGATTTGCTTAAGATCACAGAAGATTGGGCTGATGGAGTGCTTGTATTTAGTTTTTATTTTGACCTTGTGAAACTTGCTACCTATGGATGAAACTGTGTAATATTGATGAAACTATGTATATGTATGGATGAAACTTGCAACTATTGGTAACATGTGTTGGATATATATGTGTTCATGACTATTGGTAATATGTGTTGAATATGCTATATTGGTCATATAAATATATTTGTGTTTGATTTTCTGTGAAAATGAATTGATATAAGAAAAAACAAAATTAAATTGGGCAATATAGTTACTTTGCCATCTGCTGGCAGATGGCAAAGATCTTTGCCATCAGCTGGTAGGTGGCAAAGAGGCCACGTGTCATCTACATGTAAAATTTGGGCTGGCCTATTTGGGCCCTTTGCCATCAGCCAGCAGATGGAAAAGCTCTTTGCCATGTGCTGGCAGACGGCAAAGCATGCAGCCTTTGCCATCTACTGGCGGACGGCAAACAGCCTGCAGCCTTTGCCATCTGCTGGCAGACGGCAAAGAGCCTGCAGCCTTTGCCATCTGTTGGCAGACGGCAAAGTATGCCGTTAGCCTTCTAACGGGGCTAACCCCGTTAAGAGGCTTTGCCATCTGCCAGCTGATGGCAAAGCCACAGGCTCTTTGCCATCAGCCATCAGACGGCAAAGAAGCGTTTGCCGGCAGAGTTTCAGACAAACTGTTTGTGATCTGCTGGCAGATGGCAAAGCCTTTGCCATCCTGTCGACCATGCCTTTGCCATCTGCCATGGCAGATGGCAAAGTGCCGGATTCCAGTAGTGTATTGTGTGAAGATTGAAAAAGTTTGAAAATGCTAAAGTATGAAACAATTGCTTGGCTGAAACCGGGGTTGTGCATTATTAAATACTTTGTGTGATGAAGATAGTGGCTAGCCATAATATATGTTTTTTTTGGGATAACTTTCTTTGGCCATGTTATTTTGAGAAGTAGTATGCTTGAAGTATTATTATTTTTATGTCAATATTGAACTTTTATCTTGAATCTTTTGGATATGAACATTCATGCCACAATAAAGAAAATTACATTGATAAATATGCTAGGTAGCATTCCACATCAAAAATTATGTTTTTATCATTTACCTACTCGAGGACGAGCATGAATTAAGCTTGGGGATGCTTGATACGTCTCCAACGTATCTATAGTTTTTGATTGTTCCGTGCTATTACATTACCTATTTTGGATGTTTAATGGGCTTTAGTATGCCCTTTTATATTATTTTTGGGACTAACCTATTAACCGGAGGCCCAGTGCCAATTTCTGTTTTTTTTTGCCTATTTTAGAGTTTTGCAGAAAAGGAATATCAAACAGAGTCCAAATGGAATGAAACCTTCGTGAGGATCTTTCTTGGACCAAAAGCAATGCAAAAGACTTGGAGTTGAAGTCTGGGACTCTACGAGACGGCCACGAGGCAGGAGGGCGCGCCCAGGGGGGTAGGCGCGCCACCCACCCTCGTGGGCCCTCATAGCTCCACCGACGTACTTCTTTCCCTATATATACTCTTATACCCTAGAAACATGTGGGGGATCCATGAAACCACTTTTCCACCGCCGCAACCTTCTGTACCCGTGAGATCCCATCTTGGGGCCTTTCCTAGCGATCTACCGGAGGGGGAATCCCTCATGGAGGGCTTCTACATCAACACCATTGCCTCTTTGATGAAGTGTGAGTAGTTTACCACACACCTTCGGGTCCATTGTTATTAGCTAGATGTCTTCTTCTCTCTCTTTGATTCTCAATACAAAGTTCTCCTCGATGTTCTTGGAGATCTATTCAATGTAATACTCTTTTGCGGTGTGTTTGCCGAGATCCGACGAATTGTGGATTTATGAACTTTATTATCTATGCATATTATTTGGTTCTTCTCTGAATTCTTTTATGCATGATTTGATATCTTTGCAAGTCTCTTTGAATTATCGATTTAGTTTGGCCTACTAGATTGATCTTTCTTGCAACGGGAGAAGTCCTTAGCTTTGGGTTCAATCTTGCGGTGTCCTTTCCCAGTGACAGTAGGGGCAGCAAGGCACGCATTGTATTGTTGCCATCAAGGATAAAAATATGGGGTTTATATCATAATGCTTGAGTTTATCGCTCTACATCATGTCATCTTGCTTAATCCGTTACTCCGTTCTTATGAACTTAATACTCTAGATGCATGCTCGATAGTGGTCGATGTGTGGAGTATTATTAGTAGATGCAGAATCGTTTCGGTCTACTTGACATGCATGTGATGCATATGTTCATGATCATTGCCTGAGATGTCTTCATAATTACGCGCTCTTCTATCAATTGCTCGGTAGTAATTTGTTCACGCACCGTAATATATGCTATATTGAGAGAAGCCACTAGTGAAACCTATGGCCCCGGGTCTCTTTTCTATTATATTACATCTCTTTTATTTATATCGCATCTTGTTTACTATTTTGTAGTCTTTACTTTCCAATCTATACAACAAAAATACCAAAAATATTTAATTTACTATTTCTATCATATCTCACTTTTGTAAGTGACCGTGAAGGGATTGACAACCCCTTTATCGCGTTGGTTGCAAGGTTCTTAATTATTTGTGCAGGTACTAGGTCACTTTTGTGTCGTCTCCTACTAGATTGATACCTTGGTTCTCAAAACTGAGGGAAATACTTATGCTACTCTGTTGCATCACCATTTCCTCCTCAAGGGAAAACCAACACATGCTCAAGAGGTAGCAGAGCTTATCCTGACAGAAGGTGGTCTTTGCCTGCCAAAGCTGTTATCCATGATGCATCAAGGGCTCCACGATGACCTCCATCCCGCCGCGTCACCGTCTTGGTGTTCTTCCACCAAAGTGTAAAGCTTTGGCACTTGCTTTGGGGGCAGGTTGGCATAACTTCTCCCTTAACATCAAAGGGGAAACTGCCCAGGCCGCACAGGCCGGCACCTATCTTGGAGACATCACCCACGTGATGGGAATGTGACTCGTACCCCATGGGCTCCTTGGGAGGCCTCACGGGAAAGGCGTATCGCGAGGGAGACTCGCGGGGCTGCTTGCTATGATGGTGGTCTTAATGAAGTCCTTCTTTGAGAAGCCCCTCGCTGGCAAGGCCCTTGCAGGATTGCTGGCTTCACGACACCTGCTAGTGGGCTACTTCATGAGCTGTGCCATGGGGCCCGTCATGGGGCATAGGCAGATGGCCCGTGGTACCCTGGTTCCCACTGGACCGACATGTACAAGGCACATAAAGCAAATCCTTCACCAAGAAGGTAGTCCGTGGAGCTTCTCCTTTAGCCAATGGCTTCATCAACACTTATATTAGATGATGTGACAGTTCAGGTTCCTCATAGATCTTTTTAGCTTCTTCAAGGGGTGCATCTACTAGAAGAGCACAAAGAAGTTCGTCAATAGGTGCTTTAAAATGAGTGTCTTCGCTCATCCAGTCCAAAGCCCATGTTGCAATGTCATAGGCGATTCCTGAGAAATGCACAGTAGTGTAGAACTAAATAATTAGCTCTTCACTCCAATCGCAGATATCAGAGCAAAAGCTAAGCAACCCGGCAGTGTGAAGAATAGCCAACACTGGCCGAAAGCATGGAATGAATTTCATGTCCACATGAGGAATATGGTGATTTGGGAAGATCTTTTTCTTGTCAAAGAACAAAGAAGAGTAGTTGTTCATTTGTGTCTTTGTCCAGAAGCATAGATGCCTAATCTTGGCTGAGTCATATGGTTACTCGCCGAAGAAGAAGTTGTTTGAAGAATTTGTCTCTGTCAAATTGTGGTTGTCGAAGGTTTCCGCCAATCTTTGGCATAACTGAACCTGGTTGAAGATTTCTTTTCTTTGGCCTAACATCAAATATTGGTCTTCAAGATCCAGTTGAGCCTTGTGGGTCAGTAATTTCAAGTGACTCTGCAACTTCCTTAGAAGTGGTAATTGGAACAGTATCTGTATCTGCTAAAGGAATTGATTCATCGCATTGAGGGAATGTATTGACAACATCCAACATCAGGTCATTTTGTGCAGTCTCATCAGCTTTGCAACTATAACCTCTTCATTAATGGTTTGAAGAGAAGGTTGCCTTTCTTCAGAACCACTATGTATTTCTTTAGTGCACGTAGGCTTCTGAGGCTCTTGTGTCAGATATGTGGTGACAAGTGAATGTGGCACCCCAGCTCAGACAAACAGGAACGCCCTGTATTCCAGCCCAGAAATCAAGGAGAAGTCTTCTGGAATAATGCACTGCTTAGCATAGAAGAAATCAGCTCTTTATTACAATCTATAGGGATACAAGGGATTACATCGGCATGGCGACACTACGCCTGCCACGGTTTCTCTATGCAAGCATCAGAACAACACGAAGCAACGGAATGACTCTAGCAGCGGACAACGATGACGGTGATGAACTCCACTCCGCAGGGACTCTGGCTGGAACGCTTATCCTAGCTTGCAAACAAGGGATCCACGGAAAACAAGCAATCAAATCCAGCATGACCTGCAAACTGGCATGACACGCCAAGTGAGTACATTGAATGTACTTGCAACCTCACAATAACAAAGAGCAATCAAGAAAAACAACATCATGGAAATTATAGGTTACTTAGCAATGATGAACATGACACTATCAGAAGAACATGGCATGAACTAGATGAACATGATGATACTAGCATGCAACATGATGACACTATCATGCATGAACTTACTCTGCTCGGGGTCACCTTGTAACCATCACATACATCACTTACTGCCACGGACATCACACGATCATCTTAGGATCCAGTCAAGCTTGGTATAAACAATACCGTAGTAATCATTACATGACAACAAGGAGCTTGACCTTTACCTGTGATTCTCGCATAACACCACAATATCCAACAACTCGATATCCTTGGTACCATGATGATCCTCTCACAATCACATAAAGATCAACCAACTTTGGTACCCACGATAACACTGTGATCCTATCACAATCACTTAACCAAATTCTTTCATCATCGAACCGGGGTTCTTATTAATCAATTTATTATTATAACTGTTGACCCATAGTGTGACCGACTACGAACTAGGCCCATATCCGTGGGCGCGGCTATCAATAGATTAAATACACACTCTACAGAGGTTAGTACATGATACCAACACCACGGAACCCATGGACTCGCACACCCATTCGGGTGGACCAACGGCGTTCCAACAAAACCAATCTATTGCCCATGACACTCTCCCAGCCACTCCGACCAACTCCCCTTCAGGCTAAGTCCTGGGTGGCCCCGATGTCAACCAATGACATCTAACGTCCACCGTCGTGGAAAAACAATAAATGGTCCAAAACGGGGACAAGGATCCTTACAATAACAATGGGCACACAAGGTTCATGTCCGCCTACCTGATCAGGGTAGCACGCGCCCATAACCTTCCCGCTTTGGAGGCACCGGCAAGAGCGATGACAAATGACCCGGTTAAGACCCCCCATAAGGCAAGTGTGGCTGCACTGATCAGCTCGATTTGGTGGCACCATGCATCAGCCAATAGTTGTTCCAGTTCATTTAGGTCCAGTTAAACATGAATAACATGATGCAACTACAATGCTTGATACCAACATGAACATGGATGTGCAACATAATCCTCAAGCATACCAACAACCATAAATCATATATCCAAACGAGCATGGCATACGAGAGATGATGAATAACACCAGCATAACTCTACCATAAGCATAGCATGACCACTATCATCGGGAATAACTACCATTCAAGAACATATGAAGAATACTACCAAGTAAGCATATAATCAGCTAGATGCAAAGGAACATGCATATCCATGGTACTGGATAACTGACGATAAGCATGCATCGGAATGGACATTAATACTACCAGCATGCACTACTACTACCAAGCATGACATGTGAAGAGGATACTAGCATGTAGTACAAGATAACAAAGTGCATAAGAACAAGGCACAAAGGTGAACACAGATCCACAAGCATCACCGAAACAATGATAATAGTATCAAAACCAGCAGACATTAATTAAGTAGTCAAGTTGAAAACCATGGCTACTGCATGGCCATCATCCAAGTGGGTGTTGTGGCTTTCCTAGGGATGAAGATACATCGGGGAGATGTGCAGAAAGCTCACAGAAGGAATCGTTGGAAAAGTTTGTCTCCCGAAGGGGGCTGATTCAGGGCAAGGGCAATAAGGTCTTTCCAGTATGTCAAACCATAGTGAAAATGATAAGAACAGAACGGGCTCGATAAGACTAAGATGTGGGTGCTAGAATCACCTCAATCGAAGTCTTGCTTGAAAAGATACAACCGTTCGTTCGTTAGCAGAAAAAAAAGAATATGCTTTTCTGTTGCTAACGGCTGAACGTTCACAAAATAGAGGATTCGGCCGGCGGCTGAAAAAGGAGAAAACACATTCTCAGAAATAATCCTTCAAAGAGGAGGAAGCGTAGAGTGCACTGAAGAAGCATAAACGTACGCTTATACAAAGAGAAATCACATTTTGTGAAAGCCGTGCCCACTTATTCCAGTCAGCAGTGGCGGTGCCGGCTCATGGGTGGCTGACTGGTGGGGTCACGAGGGGTGGGGCCTGAGGGATTCCTGGATTAAGGGGTCCTCGGGCGTCCGGCCTATTGACATGGGCCGGACTGATGGGCTATGAAGATACAAGATCAAATACTCTCACCTGTGTCCGGATGGGACTCTCCTTGGCGTGGAAGGCAAGCTTGGCGCCTGGATATGAAGATTCCTTTCTTTGTAACCGACTTTGTACAACCCTACTCCCCTCCGGTGTCTATATAAACCGGAGGGTTTAGTCTGTACGGCAGAATCATAATCATATAGGCTAGACTTCTAGGGTTTTAGCCATTATGATCTCGTGGTAGATCAACTCTTGTAATACTCATATTCATTAAGATCAACCAAGCAGGAAGTAGGGTATTACCTCCATAGAGAGGGCCTGAACCTGGGTAAACATCATGTCCCCCGCCTCCTATTACCATCAACCTTAGACGCACAGCTCGGGACCCTCTACCCGAGATCCGCCGGTTTTGACACCGACATTGGTGCTTTCATTGAGAGTTCTGTTGTGTCATCACCAAAAGGTTAGATGGCTCCGTCAATCATCTATAACCACATAGTCCAGGGGGAGGTCTTCCTCCCCAGACAGATCTTCATATTCGGCGGCTTCGCACTGCGGGCCAAGTCGCTTGGCCATCTAGAGCAGATCGACAGCTACACCCCTGGCCATCAGGTCAGGTTTGGAAGGTTGAATTATGTTGCCGATATCCGTGGAGACTTGATCTTCGACGGATTCGAGCTTGTGACAGCCGATCCCTACCACCAAGATGAACGTGACCTAAATCTGTCATCGGACCGTGCCCAGGAGATAGCGCCTGTAACTGCTCTAGCCCTAGATCTAGAGTAGACTGCGCCGTCCGAGGACGGGAAGCTCAGCCCCGCCGTGGAAGCCGCAGACTCAGCGGCGTTAGAGATGCACATAGATCCAACCTCGAGCGGGGCCTGTGTCACGAGAACCTCGGATTCGTCTCCGGCCATAGGTTCCGAACCGCATGCATCGGCGCCCATCGAACCTGATCAGGCGCCGATTGTTGAGTTCAACTCCGCGGACATCTTTCGGCACTCACCTTTAGGCAATGTGCTAAACTCATTAAAAGCCCTCTCCTTATCAGGGGACTCTCGACCAAACTATATTCGGCTTGGATTGGAAGCTGATGGCGGAGAATTCTGCTTCCCACCCACCACCCACTTTATAGCCACTGTCGAAGACTTAACCGACATGCTCCACTACGACTCCGAAGACATCGACGGTATGGACGACGAGGCCGGAGAGGAGCAGGCACAAAAACCACCGCTTACAGGGCGCTGGACAGCCACCTCCTCGTATGACGTATACATGATGGATACACACAAATAGAACAACGGCAACAATGAAAAGGATCTAGTCGAGGATAAGCCGCCTGAGATACAGCCAAAGCGCCGACATCAGTGGTGCCGCTCTAAACCACGACATGGGAAAAACAGCAATACTGGCATAGAAGAAAATAATACTCTGGACGATGCCTAAGACAACGAAGACCCCATTGAGCCAACTTCCGAACAGGATGAATAGGAGGATGGGCGAGTCAGCGCCAATGAACAGGCCGTTAACGAAGACTCGGAGGACAGTAATTATATTCCACTCTCCAAGGACGAGGCGAGCCTCGGCGATGAAGATTTTATCGTGCCTGAGGAGCCCTTCGATTAGGAGCGCTTTAAGCACCGGCTAATAAACACTGCAAGGAGCCTAAAAATGAAGCAGCTGCAGCTTCAAGCTGATCAAGATCTGCTCAACGATAGATGGACTAATGTCCTAGCAGCCGAAGAATATGGCCTCGAGCGCCCAACCAAAACTTACCCGAAGCGCAAATTGCTACCCCAATTCGATGAAGATGCGCTGGAGCATGTCCTACCAGCGCATAATGCAGCTGACTAACAACCACGAGGCCGGGACAAAGCAGCAACTTGAGCCGAACAACAGCCTGCACTACCTCGCTGTAAAAACAGAGACACAATAGCTCGGGGATACACATATGACCTGCGGGATGACTCGGAAAATAGAGCAGGTCAGACCAGATCGATCTATGGATCGTGGGGGCATGCCCTGATACACGACGAGGCCATCCGTCCAGACATGACAAACATAACCACGCCCGGGCCAAAAACCGCAGATGAACCCCATCCGAGCTACCTCGTGACTTGGCTCGATATAGAGGTGCCGCACACCCCCCTCTGCTTCACTAATGAAGTGATGGAACTTGAATTCCCGGAAGGGTTTAAACCCATGAACCTCGAATCATATGATGGGACAACAGACCCCGCGCTATGGATTGAGGATTTTGTCCTCCATATTCATATGGCCCACGGTGTTGATCTTCACGCCATCAAATACCTCCCGCTAAACTCAAGGGACCTGCTCGACACTTGTTGAATAGTCTGCCCGAAAACTCAATTGGCAGCTGGGACGACTTGGAAGACGCCTTCCACGACAACTTCCGAGGCACATATGTCTGACCTCCGGATGCCACGACTTAAGTCACATAGTTCAACAGCCTGGAGAGTCAGCCTGGAAATTCTAGACTAGGTTCCTAACTAAAAAGACCCAGATCATCGACTGCCCGTATGCCAAAGCCCTACCGGCATTTAAACATAGCATCCATGACAAATGGCTTGCCCGACAGCTCGGCCAAGAAAAGCCGAAGTCCATGGCAGCCCTCACGACGTTTATGACCTACTTCTATGGAGGCGAAGATAGCTGGCTAGCCTATAGCAATAACAATACAAGCGGACCTGGCACTTCTGAAGCCAGGAAGAGCAACGGCAAGCCCCGGCGCAACAGACACAAGCGCCAAAACAACAGTGACAACCCCGAGGACACGGCGGTCAACGTCTGATTCAGTGGCTCTAAGTTCGGTCAGCGGAAGAAGTCATATAAAAGAAACAATCCGGCCTCGTCCAGCTTGGACCGCATACTCAATCGTCTATGTCAAATCCACGGCACTCCTGATAAACCAGCCAATCATACCAATAGAGATTGTTGTGTTTTTAAACAGGCCGGGAAGTTAAATGTCGAGAACAAGGAGAAGGTGTCGCAAAGCAAGGACGATGACGAGGAGCCCAGCCACCGAACACAGGGGGACAGAAGAAGTCCCCCCCCCAAGTTAAAACGGTGAACATGATATACGCTACCCATATCCCCAACAGGGAGCACAAGCACGCGCTCAGGGATATCTACGCGATGGAGCCAGTCGCCCCAAAGTTCAACCCATGGTCGTCCTGCCCGATCACCTTTGATCGCAGAGACCATCCCACCAGTATCCGTCATGGTGGTTCAGCCGCACTGGTCGTCAACCCAATCATTGATGGATTCCATCTTACACAAGTCCTCATGGACGGTGGCAACAACCTGAACCTGCTCTATTAGGGTATAGTGCACAAAATGGGTATTGATCCCTCAAGGATCAAGCCCACAAAAACCACCTTTAAAGGAGTCATACCAGGTGTAGAGGCCTGCTGTACAGGCTCAATCACATTAGAAGTGGTCTTCGGATCCCCAGACAACTTCCAAAATGAAGGGTTGATCTTTGATATCGTCCCCTTCCATAGTGGCTATCACGCACTGCTCGGACGAACCGCATTCGCTCGATTCAATGCGATGCCACACTACGCTTATCTCAAGCTCAAGATGCCCGGACCATGTAGTGTCATGATAGTCGATGGAAACACGGAACGCTCCCTCCACACCGAGGAGCATACCGCTGCCATCGCAATAGAAGCACAGAGCAGCCTTTTCGGGCAGACCCTTAATTCAGTGGCCAAGCTCCCGGACACTGTGAAATGAGTCTGAAGTAGTCTGTAGCAGGACAGTCCAGCTCGTCAAGAGCTTGACTAGCAATTCGGCCTCCGGCCCAGTCCCGACCAAACAGCGGCATGCATACCGCGCGTACATAACTACGCACTCAAAATACCATGGGCATAGACGGAGGCACAGCTAGATCGTGGTCCATAATATGGCTCAACCTCCCTTGGGCCCACATACATTCACTTTTTCTTTTTCTTTTCAGGTTTATTTTTTTCCCATGCCTTTCCCGGTGGCCTGATTGTCAGACCTATCAAGGGACGGGTACACCAAGATGGTAAGAAGCATTGACGTATAAGGGAATTTCCAGGTGGTCTCTTTAAACGATCGTTATGCCTGTTTTAAGGACCCACACACAACTCTCCCTTTGGTTGTGGCATGTTAAACAACCTTGTTGCTTATCGCACTACTTGTACAAAATACGCTTTGATGTATTAATCAAACTACAATGGAAAATGATTTGCGGCCCAATTTCCACGGCATTGGCCTATTGCTTCATTTTTCTTTTTCTTGATATTCTTATCAATTGCACCCGTACACTCCAGTACGCCTTAATCCACCAGGGGCTTCATTACGCCCCATAATACGGCAACAAAGTCCAAACACTTTTCTAAAGTATAGTTCGGCACCCCGAGCTTTAGCATTATATGCATAAGCTCCGAATAATGTCTTTGGTCAATAGTTGGATTGCCCGGCTCCTGTGCTTACTACCTTACATTCCGCTATATCGGCTAGGGTAGTAAAGGGATAACTACTGCGATTGTGTCCTGGTTTATCTGGATGAGCACCTCACTAGAGAAAGCCGAAAACTGACTATCATGATGCGGCGTCAGCCTGTCAGCTATTCGAGAGGTCACAAATCTTTGGTGAATTTTTTCTGCATTATGCGATGAATCGGTTTTTATTCGATCAGGTGTTTAAAGCACCCCAAGTTTGGACTTACGAATACTAGGGGATGTGTCTAAATTTCTATTGTGAAACTCCTATGGCTAAGTGAGGGTGATAAAGCCACATAGTCTGATTGCCTGGTACATTGCGCTAAACCCCTCCTTTAAGGACCAAGCTTTGGGATAAAGAGTGTTTAGATTCATTCCGAGCACCCCCATACTACCTACGTGGGGGCGGAAGCCGACGACTGGCCAACTCTCAGATTTAATAAAACGGCCGCACAGGACGTAAAATTTTAAATAACAAGCATTATATTACATAATGGCTCTGTTTCATAACACAGGACGGGACAATATGAATGACTTCATTCAAAGATAACGTCTTTCAGACACTGCCCCACCACAATGCGGGATCCCTCCAGGACATTGTCAAAATACAATTCGGGCGTGCGGTGCTCCTTGCCCGTGGGTGGTCCCTCGGTCACAAGCTTCACGGCGTCCATCTTCACCCAATGCATCTTGACTCGGGCGAAGGCCATTCGCGCGCCTTCCATGCAGGACGACCACTTAATGGCATCAAGCCGAGGGCAGGCATTGACCAGCCGCTTCACAAGCCCGAAGTACCTGATTGGTATGGCTTCGGCAGGCCATAGCCGGATTATTAAATCCTTCATGGCTAGTTCGGCCACTCTACGCAGTTCGACCAGATGTTTTAGTTGATCGCTAAAGGGCACCGGATGTTCTAGCACAAGGTATTGCGACCAAAACAACTTCTCCGTGGAGCTCCCCTCGTTCGCTCGGAAGAATTCCACAGCGTCTGAAACACGGTGCGGTAGATCCGCAAACGCCCCTGGAGAACTCCAAATCCGGGTCTGTAAGAGGAACCTTTTCTTCACATATTTGCTCTGCATAATAAGGGCCTTACCCGCCGCAATTTTTTTGGCCTCTTGGAATTCCTGGAGGGCGCCCTGGGCTTCAACCCGGGCATCGTGTGTGCTTTGGCGGGCCTTGGCAAGTTTGGACTCTTGATCCACAAGGTTGCGCTCCAAGGACACGCATTTCTTCACGGTGTCCGAGATCTCCTACTGGACCTCACTGACCCTGGCCTCATGCTTTTCGCGGGCAGCTTGTTCCTTGGCCGATCTCTCCTCAGCCTCGGCCAGTGCTGTCTTGAGGGCCTCCACCTCGGTCGCTGCTCCTAATAAATATCATGGCACTTTAGTCAGCACAAATCATTCATCCTTCCTGAAAATAGACAAAGTTATTCCATACCTTGATAGTCTTCCAGCTATTTTTTCACGCGGCCGAGCTCTTCCTCGGCCCGCTCCAGACTCTGCTTCAGTCCGGAAACCTCAGTAGTATGAGAGGTTGCAGCCAGTAAGGACGCCTACTTGTTCACATTGACTCATCTGGTTAGTCTCCTGCGAAACTTGTTTGATCCTCTATCAGGCCTTTTTTTCGAACAACGGATAGTGTCTCAGGGGCTACTGTCTATACTGTGACATTCTTTTTACATAATTGCATTTCTTACCTCAAAGCCTGTCAGAAGGCTTGTGCAGGCTTCGGTCAGTCCACTCTTCGCGGACTAGATCTTCTCAACCAACGTACCCATAAGGGTACAGTGTTCCTCAATAATGGAAGCGCCTTGCAGCGCTTACAACAAATTATCTAGTGCCACCGGATGGACAGAGGTTACCGGTGGAATAGGCGCACCTCATTCTTTCAAAAGAGGTTGCTTGCCTGATTCCGGAGCCGTATAGGTCTCCGGAATCGTATTCGACTGGGGGCCGAATTGGATATGGCACCCATCACAAGTATCCATGGGGATTTTCTCCCCCATGTGTCTGGCGGCTAAGGTTTCACCCTCCGGCGTCGTTCGGACGGCCTCCTGAGTCTCTCCCTGGCCTGGGATCCTTTGAGACAACGCCTCGGCTCCATCCATGGCCTTAGGAGAGGAGGCCACTGGAAGGGACCCATTGTCCATCGCCTCCGGGTCCAGCGAATCTCCCAAAGATGAGGACCGCTCGAGGTCGGACCGA
This sequence comes from Triticum dicoccoides, assembly GCF_002162155.2. Taxonomy (NCBI): domain Eukaryota; kingdom Viridiplantae; phylum Streptophyta; class Magnoliopsida; order Poales; family Poaceae; genus Triticum; species Triticum dicoccoides. Next base: position 342,272,798 of record NC_041383.1, on the reverse strand, counting down.
GCCGGACTGCAAATGCATGATTCATCATGTTAAGACTATGGAGTAGAGAGGCCGGATATATGAATGTGTCTGAGTTTTTGAGTACTCACAATTTGGCAAGGGGCTTGTCTCGGGAGCGCCGCTCTGGGCTGCTGTCGACGTCCCACGCAGAGTTATCCATGAGGGAACCCTTCCCCCTCTTGGACGCCTCTACCTCCAGATTTGTGGAGGCCACCCTCTTCTTCCTTCCCCCCTCAGGGGGAGAGTTGCTTTCCTCCTCCTCTTCGTCCTTGGTAGTTGAGGAGTGAGTGTCGGTGTCTTCGGACATGATGTCCGAAGCACCCTTGTGGCGGAGGCCACCTCTGGTCCCCTTGGCCTTCTTCTTGGCCTTCTCCTCCAGCGCTTGATAGGGCGTCGGATCCAGCATCTTCATTAGTAGTGGAATTGCTAGGTCTTCGGGCAGCGGAGCCGGACAGTGAATCCGCTCCGCCTTCTTTGTCTAGCCCTGAGAGAAACAGTAGGGAGGCTTAGGCGTCTTCCTTGAGTATGAAAGTAAAGGACACCTTGAAAACATGAAAAAACTTACTAGACTAGCGGGATTGGCCAAGTCGTGCCCACGGTCCTCCGCCTTGTCCGGCCATGTCTCGCTAGACTTGAAAAGCACCTTCCAGATGTCTTCGTGCGTAGTGCCAAAGAACTGCTGCAAGGTCTAGTGCTTGGCCGGATCGAACTCCCACAAATGGCAAGTCCAGCTTTGTCACGGAAGGATCTAGTGAACAAGCATCACCTGGATCACATTGACAAGCTTGCTATTCTTGTCCATCATGCTCCTGATGCGCGTCTGAAGGGTTGTCAGCTCGTCCGACGAAACCAGTTCAGGCCTTTCTCTGGCCAGGAGGTGAGCCGCATTGGGGCTCCGGACCGAAATTCGGGGGCCGCAGCCTAGGTGGTGTTGCATGGCTCTATGACGTAGAACCAGTTCTGTTGACACCCTTTGACAGTCTCCATGAAGGAGCCTTCGGGCCATGTGACGTTGGGCATCTTGCTCACCATGGCACCACCGCACTAAGCGTGTTGAGCACTCACCACCTTCGGCTTCACATTGAAGATCGTTAGCCATAATCCGAAGTGGGGTGGGATGCGAAGGAAGGCCTCGCACACGACAATGAATGCCGAGATGTTGAGGAAGGAGTTGGGGCTAGATCATGGAAATCCAGCCCATAGTAGAACATGAGTCCACAGACGAACGGGTGGAGAGGAAATCCCAACCCGTGGACGAAGTGAGGGATGAATACTACCCTATCATGGGGCTCTGGGGTGGGGACGATCTGTCCCTTGGCCGGAAGCCGGTGGGCTATTTCCTTCGCCAAATACCCACCCTCCCGGAGCTGGGTAATGTCCTTCTTAATGGAGGAGGCCATCCACTTGCCCTGCGCTCTGGATCCGGACATGGTTGGAGTGCTTTTTTGGGGTAGAAAAGATGAGAACTTGGGCGCTGGAGCTCGAGAATGGGGGAGGTAGAGAGAGATAAGGCATGGGTGAAAGGAGTAAAACCTTATATCTTTATAAATGTAGTGAATATCAAGCGCCTCCCCACTCGCCTTAAAACGCGCCTATTCCCCAAGGGCCGTGTAGACGGCACGGTTGGGTTACCCACACCCGTATTGATGAGAATCACGTAATAAGGGAACACGATCTCTACTTTGACAAGACGTGCCAATGAAACCGCATCTCAAAATATGGAGCGGCAGGCTAAAAAATGGTTCCAATAATGGCCGGACGATGACGTGATGTCACACTATAGGAAGTTGTCAGCGGATTGGACTCGTGAAATATTGTACTCTCTGCTGTTGTGTGTGGAATTTTTTTTGCAGAGCCGGACATGATTCTTGTGTTCAAAGACTATTTTCGAGTATTCGGAGAAGGTACCCGCCTTGCAATGCCGAAGACAATCTGCGCGCCGGACACCTCGTCATTGAAGCCTAGTTCAGGGGCTAGTGAGGGAGTCCTAGATTAAGGGGTCCTCGGGCGTCCGGCCTATTGACAAGGGCCGGACTGATGGGCTGTGAAGATACAAGACCGAAGACTGTCACATGTGTATGGATGGGACTCTCCTTGGCGTGGAAGGCAAGCTTGGCGCCTGGATATGAAGATTCCTTTCTCTATAACCGACTTTGTACAACCCTAGTCCCCTACGGTGTCTATATAAACCGGAGGGTTTAGTCCGTAGGGAAGAATCATAATCATATAGGCTAGACTTCTAGGGTTTTAGCCATTACGATCTCGTGGTAGATCAACTAATGTAATACTCGTATTCCTCAATATCTATCAAGCAGGAAGTAGGGTATTGCCTCCATAGAGACGGCCCGAACCTAGGTAAACATCGTGTCCCCCGCCTCCTATTACCATCAACCTTAGACGCATAGTTCGGGACCCCCTACCCGAGATACGCCGGTTTTGACACCGACAAGGCCCGCATGACCTAGCCTTTGTCTTCAAGCTCGCGCTCGCCCGCGATGCAGTGGACGGCCGCGTGCAGCAGCGGCGACCATTGGTGGCACGAGCCATCTCAAGCGAGGCTCCGACCATCGTTGGTCTCAAGGAGACGAGCCGCTCCTTCCTGGATGGCTTGTTTCCGCTGGGATGCAACAGAGGGAGCTATCCGACTCACGCGGTGGACGCAGGTAGTCGAAGCTGGACAAGGGGCTCAGGTGCTCCGACGGTCAAGGTAAGAACTGGGAGGGTCCGCCGGAGTATAGTGGAGCTCATGGAGGTGGAGGGAGTGAGAGGGGAGCGCTGGCTTGAGTGAATTTAGGAGGGGCTGCCGGCGACCGTGGCGTCCATGGGAGGGCTAGGAGAGTTCCCGAGCTCGGGCGAGTGGCTATGTGGGGTCCTGGGGGCGAGGTGGAGCTGATGAGGTGCTCACGAGCCACGAGGAGGGGCTATATATAGCCATGGCCGAGAGGGGAGGCCCTGGATGCGTGGCCATGGCTCGGCGATGGCAGTGTACGCATGTTCATTTCAGCAAGCTTGACGGAAGGCGACGGAGGGAAGCAGGAGGGGCAGGTCACGTGGCAGAAGAGGTCGAGGTTTAAGGGGAGGAAACTACCAGGGGCGAACCGAGACGAAACGACACATTCCGTCCGTGGGCGCGTTGCGATGAACGCCCGCGAGCGAGCTATCGGAGGGGGAGAGGGGTCCGGGAAATAGAGGACGGTGAGGGTGAGCTGGGAGACACGCCCGTGCATGCTGGGACGCTGAGCAGATGAGGAGCCCGAGCAAGATACCAACCAGCTCGCGTCCATGGCATGCCAAAGCGATGGTCCCCGCGTGCACTGGTGCACTTAGTGCATGATGGTCAGGCAATTAATGTCTAGGAGGCAAGGGAGGCAGAGAAGAATGCCAAGGAGGAGAGAGCCAAGCATAGTGCTCACTGGTGTGATCATTGGTAGCAAGAAAACAAAGGAACAGCAAGGTGTTTCGAGTTTGTTGTGGAGCATATTCTTGGAGATGAAGGATGAGCTTTGACTGGGTTTGATCACACACTAAGGTGATTAAGATGGCAGGGTTTCAGCTCAAGAAGAGGGGTTAGCTAGCACTTGTTGTACGAAATGCCACATTGTCCAAAAATGTAAACATCGAAGTTGCACTCACATACTAGCTTGGATTGAGCTGAAATTGGACATGGAAAGATGATTTGGGCATATGAGAGTGCGAGAAAATGTCATGCCATTTGGCCAAGCCAAAATAGTACTTCCTTCATATAGCAGCTCTCTGGGCAGAAACTTAGGAAAAATCCTAAGGCAAAATGGATAGACGAAATGATCCCAAAACTTGTGGAGATAGGTCATATGGGTAGGAGAACGCTCGGGAAAATTTTCAGCCATAATGGAGCAAGATACAATATATATATACTTGCTTCACTAACTGAAAATTTGGACAGAAACAAATAACTGATCTTGGGCTCACATAGATGATTGGATGGAGCTGAAAATTGGAGAAGGGTAATGATATGAGCAAATGAAGAGGCATGCAAAATTTCAACTCATTTGGATACTCCTAGCTATTACTTCCTTCACAATGGCTTATGTTTGACAGAAACTTTGAAAAATCACTAAGGAAGGTTGGCTAGGAAAATGAAGTTGAATTTTTGCATCAGGCAATTATTTGGACAGGAAAAGATGTCCAAAAAGCTTGGAATATGATACGTCTCCAATGTATATATAATTTTTTATTGTTCCATGCTATTATATTATTTGTTTTCGATGTTTAATGGGCTTTAATATACTATTTTATATTATTTTTGGGACTAACCTATTAACCAAGGGCCCAGTGCCAGTTTCTGTTTTTTCTCTCCAATTTTAGAGTTTTGCAGAAAAGGAATACCAAACGGAATCCAAACGGAATGAAACCTTCAGAATGATCTTTCTTGGACAGAAAGCAAACCAGATAACTTGGAGATGAAGTCGGAGATGCAACGAGGAAGCCACGAGGCAGGAGGGCGCGCCCAGGGGGTAGGCACGCCCTCCACTCTCGTTGGCCCCTCGTGACACCCATGACCTAGTTCCTTCACCTATATATATACACTCTTATACCCTAAAAACATCAAGGGGAGCCATGAAACCACTTTTCCACCGCCGTAACCTTCTTTACCCATGAGATCCCATCTTGGGGCCTTTTCCGGCAATCTGCCGGAGGGTGATTCGATCATGGAGGCCTTGTACATCAACACCATTACCTCACCAATGAAGCGTGAGTAATTTACCACATACCTTTGGGTCCATATCTATTAGCTAGATGGCTTCTTCTCTCTCTTTGATTCTCAATACCAAGTTCTCCTCGATGTTCTTGGAGACCTATTCGAAGTAATACTCTTTTGCGGTCTGTTTGCCGAGATCCGATGAGTTGTGGATTTATGAACAATATTATTTATGAATATTATTTGGTTCTTCTCTGAATTCATATATGCATGATTTGATATCTTTGCAAGTCTCTTCGAATTATCGGTTTAGTTTGGCCTACTAAATTGATCTTTCTTGCAATGGGAGAAGTGCTTAGCTTTGGGTTCAATCTTGCGGTGCCCTTTCCCAGTGATAGTAGGGGCAGCAAGGCACGTATTGTGTTGTTGCCATGGAGGATAACAAGATGGGGTTTTCATCATACTGCTTGAGTTAATTCCTCTACATCATGTCATCTTGCTTAATGCGTTACTCCATTCTTACAAACTTAATACTCTAGATGCATGCTGGATAGTGGTCAATGTTTGGAGTTATAGTAGTAGATGCAGGAAGGAGTCGGTCTACTTGACAAGGACGTGATGCCTATGTTCATGATCATTGGCTTAGATGTGATCATAATTATGCGCTTTTCTATCAACTGCTCGGCAGTAATTTATTCACCCACCATAATATATGATATCTCGAGAGAAGCCACTAGTGAAACCTATGGCCCGCGGGTCTCTTTTCTATATTATTGAATCTCATTTACATCTTGCTAGTTTCTGATCTATTATTTTGCAATCGTTACTTTCCAATCTATAAACCAAAAAACCAAAAATATTTACTTTACTATCTCTATCAGATCTCACTATTGCGAGTGACCGTGAAGGGATTGACAACCCCTTTGTCACGTTGGTTTCAAGTTCTTGATTGTTTGTGCAAGTATTTGGTGACTTGTGCATCGTCTCCTACAGGATTGGTACCTTGTTTTTCAAAACTGAGGGAAATACTTATGCTACTTTGCTGCATCACCATTTCCTCTTCAAGGGAAAACCAACGCAAGCTCAAGAGGTAGCAAGAAGGATTTCTGGTGCCATTGCCAGGGAGATCTATGCCAAGTCAAGCCATACCAAGTACCCATCATAAACTATTATCCCTTGCATTACATTATTCGCCATTCGCCTCTCGTTTTCCTCTCCCCCACTTCTAGAATGATTTTCTAAAACCTTTGGTTTTTTCTTCGCCCCTATTCCGTTCGCCTCTTTCCACGTGCTTCTTATGTGCTTGTGTGTTGGATTGATTGCTTGTCACGATGGTTCGAGATTATACTAAATTGTGTGACTTTTCCAATACCAATAACAATTATTTCATTAGCACTCCGATTGCTCTGACTACTAATGTTGAATCTTGTGAGATTAATGCAAGTTTGTTGAATCTCGTTATAAAAGATCAATTTTATGGCGTCCTAGTGAAGATACCGCGTCTCGTCTAAACAATTTCACTGATTTGTGTGATATACAAAAGAAGAAAGATGTGGATAAAGATATTGTTAAATTGAAGCTATTTTCGTTTTCACTTAGAGATCGTGCTAAAATTTGTTTCTCATCTTTGCCTAAAAATAGTATTGGAATAAGTGTAAATATGCTTCTATTTCTAAGTAGTTTCCTCCCGCTAAGATCATCTCCCTTAGGAATGAGAGGTTGAATTTTAAGCAACTTGATAATGAGCATGTTGCAAAATCTTGGGAGAGGATGAAATTGATGATATAGTAATTGCCCTACACATGGTTTGAATTTGTGGATGATTATACAAGAAATTTATGCTGGATTGAATTTTGCTTCTAAAAATCATTTAGATTAGGCCGCGGGAGTCACTTATATGGAAATCACTTTAGGAGAAGCTACTAAGCTCCTAGATAACATTACGGTTAATTATTCTCAATGGCACACCGAAAGATCCACTTGTAAAAAAGTTCATGCGATTGAAGAGATTAATGTTTTGAGTGGAAAGATGGATGAACTTATGAAATTATTCTCTAATAAAAGTGTTTCTTCTGATCCTAATGATATGCCTTTGTCCACTTTGATTGAGAATAATAATGAACCTATGGATGTGAATTTTGTTGGTAGGAACAATTTTGGTAACAACGTGTATGGAGGCAATTTTAATCCTAGGCCATTTCCTAGTAATTCCTCTTATAATTATTGTAATTCCTACAACAACTCTTATGGAAATTTTAATAAGACGCCCTCTGATTTTGAGAATAGTGTTAATTAATATATAAGTTCGCAAAAGAATTCCAATGCTTCGATTGAAGAAAATTGCTTAAGATTAATGAGTTGGCTAGGAACGTGGATAGAATTTCTCTTGATGTTGATTCTTTGAAACTTAGATCTATCCCACCTAAGCATGATATCAACGAGTCTCTCAAGGCCATGATAATTTCCATTAATGAGTGCAAAGAAAGAACCGCTAAGATGTGTGCTAAAAAAGATTGGTTTGTAAAAGCGTGTTCTTCTAGTTTTCATGATAATAATGATGAAGATCTAAATGTGATTGATGTGACTCCTAATAAGTCTTTGTTTTCCAATATGAATCTTGATAAATATGAGACTTGAGATGAGTCAACTTTAGTTAAAAGGCGTCCAAATGATTCGAATTTTTTAGATCTAGATGCAAAAATTGATAAAAGTGGGATTGAAGAGGTCAAGACTTTAAGTAGCAATGAACCCACTATTTTGGATTTCAAGGAATTTAATTATGATAATTTTTATTTAATATATTGTATTTCCTTTTTGCAATCTGTGTTAAATTCCCCTCATGCTTATAATCAAAGTAAAGCTTTTACTAAACATATCATTGATGCTATGATGCAATCTTTTAAAGAAAAGCTTCAACTAGAAGTTTCTATCCCTAGGAAACTTTATGATGAGTGGGAACCTACTATTAAGATTAGGATTACAGATTATGAATGCTATGCTTTGTGTGATTTGGGTGCTAGTGTTTCCACGATTCCAAAAACTTTGTGTGATGTGCTAGGTTTCCATGAATTTGATGATTGTTCTTTAAATTTGCATCTTGCTGATTCCACTGTTAAGAAACCTATGGGAAGGATTAATGATGTTCTAATTGTTGCAAATAGGAATTATGTTCCCATAGATTTCATTGTTCTTGATATAGATTGCAATCCTACATGTCCTATTATTCTTGGTAGACCTTTCCTTAGAACGATTGGTGTAATTATTCATATGAAAGAAGGAAACATTAGATTCCAGTTTCCATTAAGGAAGGGCATGGAACACTTTCCTAGGAAGAAAACCTGAATTTCCTTATGAATCTATTATGAGAGCCACTTATGGATTGCATACCAAATATGGCAATACCGAGATCCATTTGTGTGTTTATGCCCAGCTAGAGGCGTTAAATGATAGCGCTTGTTGGGAGGCAACCCAATTGTATTTTTGTTCTTTACTTTTTGCTCCTGTTTAGTAATAAATAATTCATCTAGCCTCTGTTTAGATGTGGTTTTAAGTTTTAGTTAGTATTTGTGCCAAGTAGAAACTTTCGGAAGACTTGGGTACGCCAATGCGATCTTGATGTAAAAAATAAAAACTTTTGCGCTCACGAGAATAGTTGTCAGTTTTTTACAGTAGAGTGCTTTTAGGTTGATTCTTTCTGCATAAGATTAGTTGACAAATTCCTCATGTACACCAATTTATTTCAGAATTTTTGGAGTTACATAAGTATTCGAGAGTTACAGATTACTACAGATTGTTCTGTTTTTGACAGATTCTGTTTATCGCGTGTTGTTTGCTTATTTTGATGAATCTATGAGTACTATCGGGCGTATGAATCATCGAGAAGTTGGAATACATTAGATATTACACCAATATAAATAAGAATGAGTTCACAACAGTACATTAAAGTGGTGATTTATTTTGTTATACTAATGTAGCTCATGAGATTTTCTGTTGAAGTTTTGTGTTGTGAAGTTTTCAAGTTTTGGGTAAGGATCTAATAGACTATGGAATAAGGAGTGGCTAGAGCCTAAGCTTGGGGATGCCCAAGGTAAAATTCAAGGACAACCAAAAGCCTATGCTTGGGGATGCCACGGAAGGCATCCCCTCTTTTGTCTTCATCTATCGGTAACTTTACTTGAGGCAATATGTTTATTCACCACATGATATGTGTTTTGCTTGGAGCGTCTTTTATGATTTGAGTCTTTGTTTTTTAGTTTACCACAATCATCCTCGCCGTACACACCTTTTGGTAGAGACACGCATGAATCGTGATTTATTAGAATACTCTATGTGCTTCACTTATATCTTTTGAGCTAGACAATATTGCTCTAGTGCTTCACTTATATCTTTTAGAGCACGACGGTGGCTTTATTTTATAGAAATTGTTGAACTCCCATGCTTCACTTATATTGTTTTGAGAGTCTTTTCAAATAGCATGGTAATTTTCTTTGGTTATTGAATTAGTCCTAATATGATAGGCATCCAAGGGGGATATAATAAAAACTTGCATAAAAGTGCGTTGAGTACTATGAGAAGTTTGATTCCTGATGATTGTTTTGAGATATGAAGAGGGTGATATTAGAGTCATGCTAGTAGAGTAATTGTGAATTTTAGAAATACTTGTGTTGAGGTTTCTAAGTCCCGTAGCATGTACGCATGGTAACCGTTGTGTAACAAATTTGGATCATGAGGTATTCATTGATTGTCTTCCTTATGAGTGGCGGTCGGGGACGAGTGATGGTATTTTCCTACCAATCTATCCCGCTAGGAGCATGCGTGCGGTACTTCATTCAATGACTAATAGATTTTTGCAATAAGTATGTGAGTTCTTTTTGGCTAATGTTGAGTCCATGGATCATACACACTCTCACCCTTCCACCTTTGCTAGCCTCTCTTGTGCCGCACAACCCTCGCCGGTACCATACACCCACCATATACCTTCCACAAAACAGCCACCATACCAACTTATTATGGCATTTCCACGCATAGCCATTCCGAGATATATTGCCATGCAAGTTTCCACCATTCCTTTATTATGACACGCCTCATTATTGTCATATTGCTTTGCATGATCATGTAGTTGACATCGTATTTGTGGCAAAGCCACCATTCATAATTCTTTCATACATGTCACTCTTGATTCATTGCACATCCCGGTACACTGCCGGAGGCATTCATATAGAGTCATATTTTGTTCTAAGTATTGAGTTGTAATTTTTCGAGTTGTAAGTAAATGGAAGTGTGATGATCATCATTTTTAGAGGTATAAAGAAGGATTTCTGACGCCGTTGCCAGGGGGATCTACGTCAAGTGAAGCCATACCAAGTACCCATCATAAACTCTTCTCCCTTGCATTACTTTATTCGCCATTCGCCTCTCATTTTCCTCTCCCCCACTTCTAAAACGATTTTCAAAAACCTTTGCCTTTTTCTTCGCCCCTCTTCCATTCGCTTCTTTCCGCTTGCTTCTTGTGTGCTTGTGTGTTGCATTGATTGCTTGTCATGATGGCTCAAGATAATACTAAATTGTGTGACTTTTCCAACGCCAACAACAATGATTTCATTAGCACTCTGATTGCTCCTACTACTAATGCTGAATCTTGTGAGATTAATGCTGCTTTATTGAATATCCTTATGAAAGATCTATTTTCTGGCCTTCCTAGTGAAGATTCCGCATCCCATCTATTTTTTTTTGTTAATTTGTGCGATTTGCAAAAGAAGAAAGATGTGGATAATGATATTGTTAAATTGAAGCTATTTCCGTTTTCGCTTAGAGATCATGCTAAAACTTGGTTCTCATCTTTGCCCAAAAATAGTATTGATTCATGGAATAAATGTAAAGATGCTTTTATCTCTAAGTATTTTCCTCTCGCCAAGATCATCTCCCGTAGGAACGATATTATGAATTTCAAGAAACTTGATCATGAGCATGTTGCACAATATTGGGAGAGGATGAAATTGATGATACATAATTGCCCAACACATGGTTTGAATTTGTGGATGTTTATACAAAAAAATTATGCCGGACTGAATTTTGCTTCTAGAAATCTTTTAGATTCGGCCGCGGGAGGCACTTTTATGGAAATCACTTTAGGAGAAGCTGCTGAGCTCCTAGATAATATTATAGTTAATTATTCTCAATGGCGCACCGAAAGATCCACTAGTAAAAAAGTTCATGCAATTTAAGACACTAATGTTTTGAGTGGAAAGGTGGATGAACTTATGAAATTTTTTGCTAATAAAAGTGCTTCTTCTAATCCTAATGATATGCCTTTGTCAACTTTGATTGAGAATAATAATGAATCTATGGATGTGAATTTTGTTAGTAGGACCAATTTTGGTAACAACGCGTATAGAGGAAATTTTAATCCTAGGCCGTTTCCTATTAATTCCTCTAATAATTATGGCGATTCCTAAAAAATTCTTATGGAAATTTTAATAATATGCCCTCTTATTTTGAGAATAGTGTTAAAGAATTTATGAGTTCGCAAACGAATTTCAATGGTTTGATTGAAGAAAAATTTCGTAAGATTGATGAGTTGGCTAGGAACATGGATATAATTTCTCTTCATATTGATTCTTTGAAACTTAGATCTACCCCACCTAAGCATGATATCAATGAGTCTCTCAAGGCCATGAGAATTTACATTGATGAGTGCAAAGAAAGAACCGCTAAGATGTGTGCTAAAAAAGATTGGTTTGTAAAAGTGTGTTCCTCTAGTTTTCATGATAATAATGATGAAGATGTAAAAGTGATTGATGTAAATCCTATTAAGTCTTTGTTTTCCAATATGAATCTTGATAAAATAATGACTATAAACAGTAGGGTAAAACCCCACTGCAATTTTTATTAAAAGAAAGTAGAACAACAAATTAGTCTGAAAGGCTTGAGATAAGCCCAAGAAACAAAAGAAAAGACCTAAAAAGACTAGCAACATAAAAGAATAAAGGAAGAAGAAGGAGAGAAAGAAGCTAAGCAGCTAAAAAACCTAAGAAGAAAAATTACAACAGGCCATCAAGCCAAACTGAGAATTGCCTCTCATGCTTCTTCCTCATCCTATATTTGAGAAGCTTCAGTTCCTCCAGATAAATGAACTTCCACCCTTGGAAAGAAGGTGCAATATTCTCAAATATTTTATTGTTTCTGGTGATCCAAATGGCCCAAGCTCCAAGAATGATTATCTCCATGTAAAGTTGGTACCTTATCTTATCTTTGAGGTCCTGGAATGCTTCTAATACGGACAGATTTGGAGCTCTTGTGGGACAAATGAAGTCCCAGCATTGTTGAACAAATGGACATCCCCAAAAGAGATGATGCAATGTTTCTTCTATAGGACAGCCTCCAACAGCACAAGTGTAATCTTCCAACACAAACTTCTTCCTTCTAAGTAAGTTTCTGGTGTTAACTCGACCATGTAGAAGTTGCCAGAAGAAAACTTTATGCTTTGGTTGACAGGAACTCTGCCAGATCCAGTTGAAATGAGGGGGTGTCTGTTTGTGACCAATTAAGACTTTATATGCTTTGATGGAGGAGTAGTGCTCAGTTCCCCAAATGTAGCTCCAAGTATCCAAAGAGTTTAAATGTTCAGATTGTCTCATGGCAAAACAAATGTCTTCCATTTGTAAGAATTCCTCATATGCCTCAGTTGTCAAGGGGAGGAAGAATAAATCCCGCAGGTACTCAGTCTGCAAAACTTGTTGAATATTCAGCTGGGGATTTTTGACAAAAGAGAAAAGGTGGGGAAATTGGTGTTTAAGAATTGCTTGGCTCCACAGATCATCCCAAAAGAATGCACTAACACCATCCCCCACATTACATCTAGCAATAGCTTTGTACTAATCAATGAGGGCTAAGTTGGACTTCCACCAGAATGATCCAATCATGTTGTCCCCTGGTAATTTCCCATCATTGTAATATGTCTCCCAGATCAAGTTTACCCAGGGAATATCATGTCTGTTGAAGAATTTGTGAAGGTTTTTCATGAGCAGGGTCTCATTATGAGTGAAGATATCTAAAACACCTAGGCCTCCCTGGTCTTTTGGTCTGCACACTGTGGTCCATGATACCAAAGCAGGCCTCTTTAGTTAAAAGGTGTCCCAATGATTTGGAGTTTTTATATCTAGATGCAAAAATTGATAAAAGTGGGATTGGAGAGGTCAAGACTTTAAGTAGCAATGAACCCACTATTTTGGATTTCAAGGAATTTAATTATGATAATTCTTCTTTGATAGATTGTATTTCCTTGTTGCAATCTATGTTAAATTCCCCTCATGCTTATAATCAAAATAAAGCTTTTAGTAAACATATCGTTGATGCTATGATGCAATCCTTTGAAGAAAAGCTTGAAATAGAAATTTCTATCCTTAGAAAACTTTATGATGAGTGGGGACCTACTATTAAGATTAGGATTAAAGATTATGAATGCTATGCTTTATGTGAGTTTGGTGCTAGTGTTTCCATGATTCCAAAAACTTTGTGTGATGTGCTAGGTTTCCGTGAATTTGATGATTGTTCTTTAAAGTTGCATCTTGTAGATTCCACCATTAAGAAACCTATGGGAAGGATTGAGGACGTTCTTATTGTTGCAAATAGAAATTATGCGCCTGTAGATTTCATTGTTCTTGATATAGATTGCAATCCTACATGTCCTGTTATTCTTGGTAGACCTTTCCTTAGAACAATTGGTACAATTATTGATATGAAAGAAGGAAACATTTGATTCCAATTTCTGTTAAGGAAGAGCATGGAACACTTTCCCAGGAAGAAAATTAAATTGCCTTATGAATCTATTATGAGAGCCAATTATGGATTGTGTACCAAAGATGGCAATACCTAGATATATTCGTGTTTTTATGCCTAGCTAGGGGCGTTAAACGATAGCGCTTGTTCAGAGGCAACCCAATTTTATTTTTGTTCTTTGTTTTTTGCTCCTGTTTAGTAATAAATAAATCATATAGCCTCTGGTTATATGTGTTTTTATGTTTTAGTTAGTTTTTGTGCCAAGTAGAACCTTTGATAAGACTTGGGTGAAAGTTAATGTGATCTTGCTATAAAAAACAGAAACTTCTACACTCACGAGATTAGCTGTCATTTTTTATATAAGTGTGCTTTTAAGTTGATTCGTTTTACCGAATATTAATAGAAAAAGTCCTCACGTCCACAAATTTATTTCATAATTTTTGGAGTTACATAAGTATTCGAAAGTTACAGATTACTACAGAATGTTCTTTTTTTCGCGTGTTATTTGCTTATTTTGATGAATCTATGACTAGTATCGGGGGTATGAACCATACAGAAGTTGGAATACAGTAGGTTTTACACCAATATAAATCAATAATGAATTAATGAGAGTACCCTAAAGTGGTGATTTATTTTCTTATACTAACGGAGCTTATGAGATTTTCTGTTGAAGTTTTGTGTTGTGAAGTTTACAAGTTTTGGGTAAGGATTTGATAGACTTTGGAATAAGGAGTGATCGGAGCCTAAGCTTGGGGATGCCCAAGGCACCCCAAGGTAAAATTCAAGAAAAATCAAAAGCCTAAGCTTGGGGTGCCCCGGAAGGCATCCCCTCTTTCGTCTTTGTCTATCAGTAACTTTACTTGAGGCTATATTTTTATTCACCACATGATATGTGTTTTGCTTGGATCGTATTGTATGATTTGAGTCTTTGATTTTTAGTTTACCACATTCATCCTTGCTGTAGAAACCTTTTGGGAGAGACACGCGTAAATCATGATTTATTAGAATACTCTATGTGCTTCACATATATCTTTTGAGCTCGACAATATTGCTCTAGTGCTTCAGCTATATCTTTTTAGAGCACTGCGGTGGATTTATTTTATAGAAATTGTTGAACTCTCATGCTTAACTTATATTTTTTTGAGAGTCTTTTAGAACAGCATGGTAATTTTCTTTGGTTATAAAACTAGTCCTAATACGATAGGCATCCAAGAGGGATATAATCAAAACTTTCCTAAAAAGTGCGTTGAATACTATGAGAAGTTTGATTCTTGATGATTGTTTTGAGATATGAAGATGGTGATATTAGAGTCATGCTAGTAGAGTAGTTGTGAATTTGAGAAATGCTTGTGTTGAGGTTTGTGAGTCCCATAGCATGCACGTATGGTAACCGTTGTGTAACAAATTTGGAGCACGAGGTACTCATTGATTGTCTTTTCCTTATGAGTGGCGGTCGGGGACGAGCGATGGTCTTTTCCTACCAATCTATCCCCTAGGAGCATGCGCGTAGTACTTTGTTCAATGACTAATAGATTTTTGCAATAAGTATGTGAGTTTTTTTTGAATAATGTTGAGTCCATGGATCATACGCACTCTCACCCTTCCTCGTTTGCTAGCCTCTCTTGTGCCGCGCAACTCTCACTGGTACCATACACCCACCATATACCTTCCACAAACAGCCACCATACCTACCTATTATGGCATTTCCATAGCCATTCCGTTTATTATGACACACCTCATTATTGTCATATTGCTTTGCATGATCTTGTAGTTGACATCGTATTTGTGGCAAAGCCACCATTCATAATTCTTTCATACATGTCACTCTTGATTCATTGCACATCCCGGTACACTACCGGAGGCATTCATATAGAGTCATATTTTGTTCAAAGTATTGAGTTGTAATTTTTTGAGTTGTAAGTAAATAGAAGTGTGATGATCATCATTATTAGAGTATTGTCCCATGTGAGGAAATAAAAAAAGGGGCCAAAGAAGCCAATGAAAACGAAGTAGCCATTCAAAAAAAGAGAAAAAGAGAGAAGGGGCAATGCTACTATCGTTTTTCCACACTTGTGCTTCAAAGTAGCACCATGATCTTCATGATAGAGAGTCTCTTATTTTATCACTTTCATATACTACTGGGAATCTTCATTATAGAACTTGGCTTGTATATTCCAATGATGGGCTTCCTCAAAATGCCCTAGGTCTTCGTGAGCAAGCAAGTTGGATGCACACCGACTTAGTTTCTTTTTGAGCTTTCATATACTTATAGCTCGAGTGCATTCGTTGCATGGCAATCCCTACTGACTAACATTGATATATATTGATGGGCATCACCATAGCCCATTAATACGCCTAGTTGATGTGAGACCATCTCCCTCTTTATCTCTTCTCCACAACCACCATTCTATTCCGCCCATAGTGCTATATCCATGGCTCACGCTCATGTATTGTGTGAAAGTTGAAAATGTTTGAGAACATCAAAGTATCAAACAATTGCTTGGCTTACCATCGGGGTTGTGCATGATTTGAGTATTTTGTGTGACGGAGATGGAGCATAGCCAAACTATATGATTTTGTAGGGATAAGATTTCTTTGGCCATGTTATTTTGAGAAGACATAATTTCCTTGTTAGTATGCTTGAAATATTACTATTTCTATGTCAATATTAAACTTTGTCTTGAATCTTTCGGATCGGAACATTCATGCCACAATACAGAAAATTAAATTGATAAATATGTTAGGTAGCATTCCACATCAAAAATTCTTTTTTATCATTAACCTACTCGAGGACGAGCAGGAATTAAGCTTGGGGATGCTTGATATGTCTCCAACGTATCTATAATTTTTGATTGTTCCATGCTCTTATAATATCTGTTTTGGATGTTTAATGGGCTTTAATATACTATTTTATATTATTTTTGGGAAAAACCTATTAACCGAGGGGCCAGTGCCAGTTTCTGTTTTTTTGCCTATTTTAGAGTTTTGCAGAAAAGGAATACCAAACGGGGTTCAAACGGAATGAAACCTTCATGATGATCATTCTTGGACCGAAAGCAAACCAGAAGACTTAGGCACGCCCCCACCCTCGTGGGCCCCTCGTGGCTCCCCTAGGCTAGTTCCTTCGCCTATATATACTCAATACCCTAAAAACATCAGGGGGAGCCACGAAACCACTTCTCCACCTCCGCAACCTTCTGTACCCGTGAGGTCCCATCTTGGGGCCTTTTCCGGCAATCTGCTGGAGGGGGATTCGATCATGGAGGGCTTCTACATCAACACCATTACCTCTCCGATGAAGAGTGAGTAGTTTACCACAGACCGTCAGATCCATAGTTATTAGCTAGATGGCTTCTTCTCTCTCTTTGATTCTCAATACCAAGTTCTCCTCGATGTTCTTGGAGATCTGTTCGATGTAGTACTCTTTTGTGGTGTCTTTGCCGAGATCCTTTGAATTGTTGTTTTATGAACGAGATTATCTATGAATATAATTTGGTTCTTCTCTAAATTCTTTTATGCATGATTTGATATCTTTGCAAGTATCTTCAAATTATCGGTTTAGTTTGGCCTACTAGATTGATCTTTCTTGCAATGGGAGAAGTGCTTAGCTTTGGGTTCAATCTTGCGGTGTCCTTTCCCAATGACAGTAGGCGCAACAAGGCATGTATTGTATTGTTGCCATCGAGGATAACAAGATGGGGTTTTCGTCATATTGCTTGAGTTAATTCCTCTACATCATGTCATCTTGCTTAATGCGTTACTCCATTCTTATGAACTTAATACTCTAGATGCATGCTGGATAGCGGTCGATGTGTGGAGTAATAGTAGTAGATGCAGGAAGGAGTCGGTCTGCATGACACAGACGTGATGCCTATGTTCATGATCATTGACTTAGATGTCATCATAATTATACGCTTTTCAATCAATTGCTCGGTAGTAATTTGTTCACCCACCGTTATATATGCTATCTCAAGAGAAGCCACTAGTGAAACCTAGCCCCCGGGTCTCTTTTCCATATTATTGAATCTCGTTTACATCTTGCTAGTTTCCAATATATTATTTTGCAATCTTTACTTTCCAATCTATAAACCAAAAATACCAAAATATTTACATTACTATCTCTATTGGATCTCACTTTTGTGAGTGACCATGATGGGATTGAAAACCCCATTGTCATGTTGGTTGCACATTCTTGATTGTTCGTGCAGGTATTTGGTGACTTGTGCATCGTCTCCTAATTGATTGATACCTTGGTTCTCAAACCCGAGGGAAATACTTATGCTACTTTTCTGCATCACCCTTTCCTCTTCAAAGGAAAACCAACGCAAGCTCAAGAGGTAGCAGGGTCAATCAGGGAAAGAAAACTAGCACTTGCTTCACCAAGTGCCATTTAGGGCAGAATAGGAGAAGAATTATTTTAGAATTAGTTTTGAACATGGCAAGGAATAGTTTTGCGACATTTGAGGAAGATATGACCCAAACAATTTATGAGAATTATTTGGTAATTTTAGGAGTGACGGAAATATAGTTTGCTTCACAACCTAGGGCAAATAGGGTTATTCCTTAAATAGAAAAAGGAATATTCCCATTAAAAAGAATATTGGAATTGGTCCAAGATGGAAATGGCAAGGTCTTGGGATGGATATGAGGAGAGGTCATCTTCTTCACTTTCCAGACCACATAGCCACAGAAAAAGAAACTTCAAGCAAAATCCTCAGAAAATCAAAAGAAAAAGAAAGGGCCAAAAATCAGGGTGTGACAAACCTTCCCCCCTTATGGAAATCTCACCCTCGAGATTTGGTTGCTAAGGGAACAAGTATGAATATACTGACTTAAGGAAACCGTTACCAACTCGGTCATCCTTTTTCCTGTATTGATTATCCCCACTGAATTTCATACGGCTGTCTGACTGGCTCGGGGTGGTTTGCTTCACTGTGTCCACATCCTGACATAACTTACCTTACATGTTCATGCTTATACTAGCTCCAATTCTTTTCATATACGATGACTTAGCTGAGGATGATAGATTATAATGACTAAAATATATGCCTATCTCACCAGTCCGAGATTGATTTCCTATTGATGTGTCATCCAGCACCGACAATGTTTCAAGAAGTTGTGAACAGATTTTCCTGGAGGGCACCTAACCTTTTACTCCTTGCATTGGGTTTCTCAGCTCAATGCAGGTCCTCCGGGTTCAAAATAGTGATGTGAATCATAGCTGTTCTCCTGACAGACTCTGACCTCTCGCATGAGTTTCTGAATCACCTTGACTGGCTCCATTGTCTTCAGTATCAGATTCATATCAAATATTTGACTATCGCCTGTCGTGGCCATCACAAAGGGGTATGGCCTCAAATGATAATACCCGTAGGTTCGACTGATGATAGTTCTGACAGAAGAATTTTGCTCATGGCCGGCTATTCTTTGATGATTCACGTAAGTGAGGGCACATGCTTCGAGTCTGTGATTCCTCGTTCGGATTTTTCACTCTGTCGGAGTATCCATGGGGATAGTAGGGTGTGTGCTGCTTTACCATCATCGCTGGAGTCAAACTGTTGACCTTTGGTGTGAGTTGACAGACTCCGATATTCAATACTACAAAATCTGAGCATATACTGCTAACTCGGAGGGTTACCTTGATATGAGGGCCTTACTAGAATAGAGTAGACCCCTTGGATGAATATTCATGGTGATCAATACTGACTCAGACTGTCTGGGTATTTGCACCATGTGGGTCATGCCACAATTATCATACTTGTATCGCCGGTCTCGCTCCTTCACTATTGTTTTTTGGGTCTAGATCCTATGTTGAAAGAGATGGGTCATATTGCTTGTTCATGTGACCCTAGGTACGATCGGTGCAATACTTCGGCAATCGTTACTTATCCTTATTCATGTGTCGTGTGATAGCACCTATCCCAGGTTCACACGTACTTGCACCTAGCTCATTTTTGTGTCGTCAGGCATACCAGGTTGTGACGAATGATATCACCTTGTCGGGTATGAGGAATCGGCCTGACTGAGTAATGTCAAAATTTGCCGCCCCATGTTGTTGTTCTCTAAAACTTGTCTGTTCTTGCATCACCCACTGGCTTTCTTACTCTGGCATGACGGTTGAAGTTGTTGGATTCTTACCTTGACTTCATAATCATACCGGTGACTTGCAAGAATTTGGCAGCATGCTCCCAATATATATGACAATTTGATTCCCGAGACAGACTTGTATTATGACTTATTCTTCCTTCTGACCAAACTATTGCATATCTGATTCTTGGAATGCACTGCCAAATACTACCAATTCACAGCATAATATCCCATGCCATATTCAGGGAGATTGGATGACTTATGCTGGAAGCCATCAGACTATCTTGCTGAGGAAGACTGGGTATCGTGCTTCAGAAGCTTCCCCCCTTAAAGACTGGTTGAGGAAGGACTCGGTTCCTTATGCCGGGAGCTTTTGCGGTTGCTTACTGAAGAAGACAGAGTATCTTGCACGGGAAGTCATCCATGTATCATACTGAGGAAGATATAGGAATCTTGTCTTGGAAGCTTCTCTGGTAGCTTGCGAGGGAAGACTGGGTTGCTTACACCAGAAGCTTCTCATTGTGATATGCGGACTGATTACCATATATATACCATCTTAATATTTCTGTTGTTGATTACTTGTATGAAACGGGGTTTGATGGACTATCCTCCTTTATTTGATTCAGAATATACTATTGGTATTGCACATCATATATATTCTTGCTAATTTGATCATTTCTTCTATCAAGAGTGCATACTGAGATAATCTTGATTATCAACATCATGATCAAATATTCCGCATTTCAATGCAGTGAGCTGAGAATTCCATTCGGTTTAGCTCAGCTTCCAAATATAAGAACTCCTTGTGGATTCTTCGGGTCCGGTGTCGGTTGATGAGCAACTTTAATAATGGGAAATTATGTAACACTGAGGGCCCAAAGAAAGAAGCAAAAGAAACGACGAAAACAAAAACACATAAAGCATACAAATAATATAAATATTATTAACACCAAGCAACATCACATATTACTGCTACTCACAACAATAATATGCATGCACACCTAAGCACACAAACTTCACGAAAACTCTGCTATTACGATCTAACATGTTGTGGCGGTGTGCACGAAGGTGAATCTGCATGTGGAAGGAGTTGGTGTAACCAAGGTTACACCAAGCATTGGCTGAACACCGGTTGCATCTCGAAGGATAAGGAGGTGAGGACGGACTTAGTGATCTGGTAGCAGAACACACAGGTCACGACTACCTCATCATCAAGCACACGAAGGGGACCGTACATGTCCAAAGAATGGGATGACTGGTTAGGATATCGGTGGAAACCTGGGCTTGCTGGCATTACCCTTCTTTGATGACAAAGATCAGTAAGGGTTGCCAAAGGGATGAGATGGAAGGCATGATTCGGGATAGAGACAAGTCTATCACCGAAATGATATGGGTGGGTAGCGGAAAGATGTCGATGCGATACCTGAGCATAACTCCTGCAAATGGTGTTTGGAACACTGGGTACCAGGGCATCACTCTACTGGGATAGAGATGATGCCAAACACCGAAAAGCAGGGATGCAGAGAGGGATGGTGCAGGTAGTGGATAAAAAATGATGCGACCTACACTCACAAGATTAACAATAGTGACAAGATAATGAGTCTATATGCATGCTATGTAACAAACAAATGCAGTAGTCAAGTGCAACAAATCAACTGGGCTCTATACTACCGCATCCTAACACTCGTGAGGGCCAGGGCGTCCGACAGCTAGACCTACTCTGGTACCAAGCCTTGCGGCACCCCGGCTCAGAGAAATAGGAACGCCCCGTATTCCAGCCCAGAGATCGAGGAGAAGTCTTCTGGAATACGGCACTTCTTAGCATAAAACAAATCAGCTCTTTATTACTATCTATAGGGATATGAGGGATTACATCGGTACGGCAACACTACGCCTGCCAAGGTTGCTCTATGCAAGCAGCAGAACAACACTAAGTAGCGGAATGACTCTAGTAGAGGACAATGACGATGGTGATGAACTCCACTCCGTAGGGACTCTGGCTGGAATGCTTATCCTAGCTTGCAAACAAGGGATCCACGGCAAACAAGCAATCAAATCTAGCATGACCTGCAAACTGGCATGACATGCCAGATAAATACATTGAATGTACTTGCAAGCTCACATCAAGCAAGAGAAATCAAGACAAACAACATCTTGGAAATTACAGGTTACTTAGCAATGTTGAACATGACACTATCAGAACAACATGGCATGAACAAGATGAACATGATGATACTAGCATGCAACATGATGACATTATCATGCATCAACTTACTCTACTCGAGGTAACCTTGTAACCATCAGATACATCACTTACCACCGCGGACATCACGCGATCATCTTAGGATCCAATCAAGCTTGGTATAAACAATACCGTACTAATCATTACATGACCACAAGGAGCTTGACCTTTACCTATGATTCTCGCATAACACCACTAATATCCAACAACTCGGTATACTCAATAACATGGTGAACCTCTCACGATCACATAAAGATCAACCAACTTTGGTATCCACGATCAGGTTCATGTCCGCCTACCTGATCAGGGTAGCGAGCTCCAATAACCTTCCCTCTTTGGAGGCACCAGCGAGAGGCATGACAATAGACCCAGTTAGGACCCCCATAAAGCAAGTGTGGTTGCACTGGTCAGCTTGATTGGGTGGCACCATAACTCAGCCAACAGTTGTTCCAGTTCATTTAGGTCTGGTTAAACTTGAATGCAATAAGCTGAGTCATATTAAAATAACCTGATGCAACTACAATGCATGATACCAACATGAGCATGGATGTGAAACATTATCCTCAAGCATATCAACAACCACAAATGATATATCTGAACGAGCATGGCATACAGATGAGCATGAATAACACCAGCATAACTCTACCATAAGCATAGCATGACCACTAGCATCGGAAATAACTGCCATGCAAGAACATATCATGAATACTACCAAGTAAGCATATAACCAGCTAGATGCACAGGAACATGCATATCCATGGTACTAGATAATTGACGATAAGCATGCATCAGAATGAACAGTACTGCTACGAGCATGCACTACTCCTACCAAGCATTACATGTGAAAATGATACTAGCAAGTAGTACAAGATAACAAAGTGCATCGGAACAAGGCATGAAGGTGAACACAGATCCACAAGCATCAACAAAACAACGAGAACAATATCATAAGAAGCAGACATTACTTATGTATTCAAGTTGAAAACCATGCCTATTGCATGGCCATCATGCAAGTGGGTGTTGTGGCTTGCCTAGGGATGAAAGATACACCAGGGATATGTGCGGAAAGCTCGCGGAAGGACTCACCGGCAAAGTTTCTCTCCTAGAGGGGGCTGATTTGGGGCGAGGGCAATAAGGTCATTTCCATTATGTCAAACCATAGTGAAAATGATAAGAACAGAGTGGGCTCGACGAGACGAAGATGTGAGTGCTAGAATCACCTCAATCGGAGTCTCAATTGAAAAGATATGATCGTTCTTTCATTAGCAGAAAACAAATAAAAGAATATGCTTTTCTGTTGCTAACGGGTGAACGTTCACAAACTAGAGGGTTCGGCCGGCGGCTGAAAAAGGAGAAAACGCATTCTCAAAAATATGCCTTCGAAGAGGAGGAAGCGTGGAGTGCACTGAAGAAGCATAAAAGTACGCTTACACAAAGTGAAAGTGCATTTTGAGAAAGCCGTGTCCACTTATCCCAGTCAAAAAGTGGTCGGGCCGGCTCCTGGGTGGCTGACTGGTGGGGTCGCGAGGGGTGGGGCCCACCTGACCCAACCTTCGTCTTCAAGCTCGCACTCACTCGTGATACAGCAAACGGCCGCGTGTGCCGGCGGCGATGCCCGGTGGCACAGGAAATCTCAGGCGAGGCTCCAGCCACTATTGGACTCGGGGAGACGAGCCGCTCTGGCCTGGAAGGCTTGTTCCCGCTGGGAAGCAACGGAGGGAGCAGAGCTCCAACTCCTGTGGCTGACATCAGCGGTCGAAGATGGACAAGGGGCTCAGGTGCTCCGGCGGTCGAGGCTAGAACTGGGAGGGTCCGCCGAAGTATAGTGGAGCTCATGGAGGTGGAGGAAGTTAGAGGGGAGTGCTAGCTTGTGTGAATTTAGGAGGGGGGTGCCGGCGACAGTGGCGACCATGGGAGGGCTACAGGGGTACCCAAGCTCGGGTGATTGTCTAGGAAGGGTCCTGTGGGCGAGGTGGAGCCGATGAGGTGCTCGGGAGCCGTGGGGAGGGGCTATATATAGCCGTGGCCGAGAGGGGAGGCCCCAGACGTGTGGCCGTGGCTCGGCCATGGCCGCATACGCGTGTTCACACCAGCTAGCTCGACAGAAGGTGATGGAGGGAAGCAAGAGGGGCAGGTCACGGGGCAGAAGAGGTCGAGGGGCACGGGGAGGAAACGTCCAGGGGCAAACCGAGATGAAACGAAACATTCCTCCCGTGGGCACACGATGACGAGCGCCAGCGAGCGAGCTGCCAGAGAGGGAGAGGGGCCCGGGAAGAATAGGATGACAAGGGTGAGCTGGGTGACAAGCCCGTGCATGCTAGGATGCTGAGAAGAGGAGGGGCCCGAGCAAGAAACCAAGTAGCTCGCGTCCATGGCATGCCAAAGCGGTGGTCACCGTGTGCACTGCTACACGCAGTGTTCGATGGTCTGGAAATTAATGTCTAGGAGGCAATGGAGGCAGAGAAGAATGCCAAGGAGGAGGGAGCCAAGCATAGTGCTCACTAGTGTGATCACAGGTAGCAAGAAAACAAAGGAACAACAAGGTGTTTGAAGTTTGTTGTGGAGCAGATACTTGGAGATGAAGGAGGATCTTTGACTGGGTTTGATCACTCACTAAGGTGATTAAGATGGTAGGGTTTCAGCTCAAGAAGAGTGGTTTAGTGAGCACTTGTTGTACAAAATGCCACACTGTCGAGAAATGTAAACTTTGAAGTTGCACTCACATACTAGCTTGGATTGAGCTGAAATTGGACATGGAAAGATGATTTGGACATACGGGAGTGCCATAAAAATGTCATGTCATTTGGCCCAAAAATGCTAGACATACAAACAAATACATAAGTTTACAAACTCTTTCTATCTACTAACCAATCACAAACTTGCCTCTCTGATTTTCAGGGGGGGGGGGGTTGGCCGCCTCCCCACCTATTGACCAATCAAGTTAACGCTCTTTGTAAAATCCTATAACTCATTTCTACGTGTAGCATTACTGAATTTGGCCAAGCCTTAATAGTACTTCCTTCATAGAACACCTCTCTGGACAGAAACTTATGAATAATCCCGAGGCAAAATGGATAGATGAAATGAGCCCGAATCTTGTGAGATAGGTCATATGGGTAGGAGAAGGCTCAAGAAAATTTTCAGCCAGAATGGAGCAAGATAAAATATACTTGCTTCACTAACTGAAAATTTGGACAGAAATAGAGAATTGATCTTGGGCTCACATAGATGATTGTATGGAGCTAACAATTGCAAGAGGGTAATGATACGAGCATGTGAAGAGGCATGGAAAATAACAACTCATTTGGATACTCCTAGCTAGTACTTCCTTCACAATGGCTTCTGTCTGACAGAAACTTTGAAAAATCACTAAGGAAGGTTGGCTAGGCAAATGAAGTTGAATCTTGGCATGAGGCAATTATTTGGACAGGAAAAGATGTCCAAAAAGTTTGTGGTCAATTAAGCAAAGATAAATAGGACTTGCTTCACCAAGGGCCATTTAGGGCAGGATAGGAAAAGAATTATTTGAAAATTATTTTTGAACATGCCAAGGAAAAGTTTCGCCACATTTGAGGAAGATATGATCCAAAAAATTTATGAGAATTATTTGGGAATTTTAGGAGTGAAGGAAATATAGGTTGCTTCACAACATAGGCAAATAGGGTTATTCCTGAAATAGAAAAAGGAATATTCCCATTAAAAAGAATATTGGGATTGGTCCAAGATGGAAATGGCAAGGTCTTGGGATGGATATGAGGATGACAAGCCACTCTGGAAAGAAATAAGAGGTCATCTTCTTTAGTTTCCAGACCACATAGCCACGGAAAAAGAAATTTCAAGCAAAATTATCGAAAAATCAAAAGAAAAAGAAAGGGATAAAAATTAGGGTGTGACAGTGAATTGGGATGAGTTGCGTCCCAATACTCATCATGGAGCATGAGCATTGTACCACCATCATTATCCCCATCCTCTTCAGTTTCTCCACTACTTCCAAATGAAGTAGCGGTATTTTCTTCAGTTAGTGGAGCATGATAAAGCTTCACTGATTATACTTTATGAAGTGAAGCATCAGCTTCCACTTCAATTTCTACATCCAGCTGCTCTGTGGTAGCACCAGAATGGTTATCAGTCTCTTCATCTTCATCAGCTTGAGGAATTTCATATTCCACCCCAAAAGTAACAATCTAACGATCATCAGTGGTACGAGCCAGGGGGGCTGATGAAATAGGAACTACATCAATTGGAATAGCTGGAGACAATGGGGCTGTTTTCAATTTCTTCACTAATTCAGGAGAAGTTAGTGGAGCTGAAGCCTTCCGCTTATTGGCTTCCTTCTCAGCATCCTTAGTCTTCTTCGCTTCTGATGTAGAAGGAAGAGTGATAATGTTAAAAGATTCATTGGAGGCGTTTTTGCTGATGGACTTGGTGGTGTAGTTTTTTTGGGCACGACTGATGCAGCCACCATGGTAGTTTATCCAGGAACAACTTCTTCAGTTACCCTAGCTTGTTCTTGTAGAGATGAAGGCGCAACCTCACTAACCTGGGCTGTTGGTGGAGCTGAAGAACTTGAAGGAGGGACAATAGCATACTTTGCTTCCTCACGCTTGTTGTGGCAACTACCTGGGTGGTGGTAGTGATGAATCTGTCCTTGAAGTCACAACAATGATTGGCTTGGTGCTCATATTCTTCAGACAGTTGTTCAATTTATGATTGAAGAGTCAAGAGCTGTTGAGGAGATATGGTGAGCATGTTTTCCTTCAACTCCTTCTCCTTATGTATTTTTTGTTTCTTCACCAGCTTTGCCTGTGCAATTTTATGTTTCTCATTGAGTATGAAGGAAAATAGGACATGACTTGGGCACAGGGGCATATTGAGATCTTCAACTGGAGTATCTGGCTTCGTTACCATTTGTCAATGAAATCAAGGATCTTCTTGGGATCCAACATCAATGGGAGTAAAGAACTCTTAGCAATAACAGCTTGCTCTTGCTTCCTTCTGAGGAACTCGGTGAGCTCATCTTCGTTAGCTAGCCCACGTTTCTTAGCTTGAGGCACTATGGCCTTGCTTTTGAGACTTGATCTCATGCCATGGCTAACAATGGCCTTTATTCTTCATCTCGGGTAGTGATTAAGTTTTCCCACTAGCTAAGGCAGTTGATGCAGCTATGGAAACATCTTGGAATGCCCTCAATGCGCTTGCAAGATGCGAGCATGCCCGGTGTGAAACTCTTGCTGTTGTAATTGAAGAACTTGTGGCGGGAGGAGGCAATGAAGATTTTGTAATCTTGGGTGCTGAGGTCTTTGAAGCAGCCGGCTTGGCCATTTAGGGATTTGAATCTGACGACTTGGGCTTGTGTGCAAGCTTATTTTGCATTGATTTCTTTGGTGCCTTTGCACTACCACTACCACTTGCTTCAGCTGAGGCCTTTGAGGCCCTGTTGAATTCATCAACGGCCTTCATGGCCTGTTTTGCCAACTTGCCTAACACTTGGCCCATTCAGCGGGAAATTCTTCAGTGTGTCCGATCCTGGTGGGGTCATATTTCTGTCTAGGAGAAAGCGGTGTCCTATTGCATGGAGGCGTCACAGCAAAGTCCTTCATGTATTGTGGTGCTACATATCTATAGTCTCCTCCATTCATATGACCAGTATCGTTTGATCTTTTGTAGACGTGTCTTGCGCTGCTTCTCGGTCTCTTGGCCATGTATATTTTCATCAGGTGTGCACTATCCTGAGTAAATATCCTCAAGGATCTCGAAAGCCGTCTGTTCATCTTTCATCTTTCCCCCCTTCTGAGGCATTTTACCTTTAGTCATTTTCTTTAATAGAGGTTTCTGAGCTTTTGATGACTCTGAAGAAGTTTGAAGATTTTCCTCAAGCAACACTGCAAATGAATTAATTTGATGACATCCTAGAGATTCATCGGCAGACATTTGTACCTGTGAACAGAGTATAGTTGCATGGAAATTCGTCATCACCAAATTCTTCACTTCAAGGAATATATTATATGGGGTCGTGTTCCATGTGTTAAACCAAATTTTTAGGGACTATACCTCCTATGTACACTCACAAACATGTTAGTCCCTCAACCTACTTGTCTTCAATACTCCAAAACCACTTAGGGGGCACTTGATGCACTTACAAGAATACCCATCAAGGTAACAAAAACAAGAATTTTTGGCTAATCTCTCCAATATCTCATTTATGAATGGTAGTGGATCCTGTTCCTTCTTGATATATTTATTCAATTTCCTAAAATCAACACACTTTCCATATCCAATAAAAGCCATTATGGGGACTAGGTCATTGTTTAAGTTAGTTACCAAGGAAACTCCTCCTTTCTTAGGAATGCAATGGACTGTACTTACCCATTTGGTATCTGATATGTGTCAGCGTTCTGGATACAAGGGTACCCAGACTTGCCTGCATGCGGCCCACTGAGTGGCTCCATCAGTGGCCTGGTACAGCCTAGCTTCAGCATCAACAACTCAAGACCATCATGAGGGGCCAAGCCTCACGAGGTGGACGACGCCAAGACCTCCAAGGGGATCGACCTCCTCAGGCTGGCTCCCGAGGAGCGAAGACTTCTATGCAAGGTGCACCTCACGAGGCTAAGCTGACGTGAGCCATGATGACCAAGGCCAGGCAGGCGCCAGTGGGTGCAGAGTACAAGTTTCCTCTTTGGTGCAAGGGAAGCAAGCCGGAGGCGCGGAGTCCCGAGGAATCAGCCAAAGGTTTCCATTTTGGTGCAACAAGACCAAGACCGCCAGGACGGCAGGACGGAGGTCATCGCCGAGTCCACCACAGTGTCATGACCAGAGGCTTTTGCAGGCGAAGACCACTTCAGTCAGGATATGATGTACTTCTTGTCCCCCTTCAAGTCTGGCCGTTGTGGGATTCCTTCCCGCCAACATTTGGGAAGAGGACCAAGGCCACTATAAATAGGACTTAGCAACCACCATAGAAGGGGGAGATCAGAACGGAGCGAACCCATTCCTCCTTCACCAGCTCACCC
The DNA here is from genome assembly GCF_002162155.2 of Triticum dicoccoides. Classification (NCBI taxonomy): domain Eukaryota; kingdom Viridiplantae; phylum Streptophyta; class Magnoliopsida; order Poales; family Poaceae; genus Triticum; species Triticum dicoccoides. The sequence goes on along the minus strand of NC_041383.1, from coordinate 342,244,000 downwards.
GAGCTCAAGAACACCTCACCTCCTGAGGTTGTTCATCCTTTGTACTAGTTCATCCTCAGCCCCTCAAGGAAATCCACCACAAAGGTAGAGTAGGGTATTACACTGCAAGGTGGCCCGAACCAAGATAAACTGCTGTGTCTCTCTGTCCCTTTGAGCCCCATGCGCTAAGCTCTCAGAATCGTGAGTAGGGAGGCTGGGTAGGTTGAGATCTCCACATGCACCCTAGAGTTCGAACCTATCAAGGGTTTCCGGAACCCAAAATCCGAAAATATGGGATAAATTACCCCTCCATCATGGAGACGTATTATTTGTTTGCCTACCATGTTCTTGGACACTAGATGAAGTCTCCATTGGGTATCAATTAATTTCTTAGCCCCTTCTTCAATAGGTATTGGATGAGAATATATAGAAGGATGTAACCCTTTTACCTCCCGGATTGAGTAACCCAAAGCCTTTCGATGCTTATATAGGACTGCTAAGAGTTTCTATTTTCCTAAAAGGGCGGCATTAATAATAATAGGAAATCTTTCTGTATTATCCATAAACTCATACATCAACCCTTTGGGTAGTGTTTTTAAACTCGAAGCGGTAAATCCTCATCTCCCTTTTCATCGAGTGCTTCATAAGCTTTATTATGGCGTAGGCATACAATGGTACAACGAGCTACTATAGAAATGGTTTTGAACCCCTTTCCGTGATGGCATTTTAAACCGTCGCCCTGCTAGTGTGGCCGATTGGGGGTCCTTCCCAAACTACCCAGAAACTCTCGGTGATAGGCCCTTCGGTCAGACATGCTGCGCAAAATGAGCTCGTCTGCGATCGGGCTATCCATCGAATACAATTATACATGCCCAATCATTTTCGTTCATAAGTACATCCCACACATTGTATCCCAAAGAAATGTTTCCCTTTGTATTTACATCCCACATAGTCAATCCAAGGAATACATTTATGTTTTATGTACACCCCACACGGTCAATCCAAGAAGAACATTTCCATTCGTATGTACATCCCACACGATGAATCCTAGACAAACGTTTCCGTTCGCACGTACATCAGACACAATTTTTCCTATCAAATTGTCTGCGATAGCGTTGCCACTGTAGACGATATTAAAAATTCTATCATTTGTGTTATTGAATGCATCACAAACAGTGCGTAGAATAAAGTGTGTGGCATAGGCTGTCCATCACAGACACTTTTTATGTGGAAAATGTTTGCACAAGGTGGCCTAACGCAAACAGTTTTCAAGAGGATGTCATGTGTGATTGTTCATTGATCCAACATATTTTCTTCCTAGAAACTGTGTGCGTTCTCTAAGGTATCGCCCAAAGAGTTTTCTAAATAACCGTTTGCAATAGAAAAACCCAATTAGTAGGCTAATTGGCCTATTATTAATAATCCATTTATTAATCAAATTGACATTTCATATTGAGAACACAATATATTTCAGTTTTGTATTACAGAACAAGGATTTCATAATTGAAATACATCAGAGTACAATGTCATATAGCATCAGCACTCAGTTACACCATATAGGCATATAGCTAGCCACCCCATTACACAACTGCACCAGCACCAAGTTTCACATGTAACATCTATGACCTTTGGAATTAGCGTCATGGACGGTAGATAAACAGATGAATCTGATCTGGAAAACTGCTGAAGTGGAAGGCGAATATTGAGCCTTCATTGATGTTGAAGGTCCTTGCAACTTTAGTCTAGTGCCCATGGATGTCTGATCTTCCATCATTCGTCCTATTAAGGAAGACTTCAATATCGTACCATGATTGTTGTATGAATAACTTCCTTGCCTCCGGGCCATACATGTGATTTGAGAGGTAATCATCAGTTAACTACTTTGGAAAGGCCTGAAAACAAGGATCTACATAAATATCTTCTCTAGATTTGAAATGACGCAAATGAATAAAAAGAGAATGTATAATAGTTAGTACCATCCTATAGTGCATTGATGTCTTCTTCATTTTGCAGATAAATATCTTGTCGTTTTTTGTCGCTAGTTTCTTTTTCATAACAATCCTTTTGAGTTTCTTGACTTGACTGATTTCCATGGACAACTTATTTCCCCATATGCTAAAAGGGTCAAACAATGGGTCAAAACCTTTGATAGCAGGACATACATGTGCGAGGCCAAATTGTTAAAAACCTAAATATTAGAATGGTTCCTGCAATTGCACAATAATGTGCTACTAGACAAAGGACCATGCATGTGCAAACCTTGATTGTAAACCTCAGTGGTTCCCATTGTTTCCCTGCAACACATATAAGGTAGTTATTGATCAGGCTAAGTGAGGGTTGGCATGTTATCAATAAAATATGTTGATTGAAAATAATACATTGCAGATTCAGCAGATTAATTCGAGCCACATGGAAAAGCCATTTATCCTGACCAAGCATTATTAAGAACTAGGAAATATAGCAATTGTATATGCATATTGTGTATTTAGTACAACAAAATTTGATTTATTCCTCACATGCATAAAAATACAGAATTGTACCCACAACAATTGGACATCGCATTGAAGAATTGAACCAAACAGTTACTAACCACCACAACAAATGAACCAAATAACTCAGCACCACATCGCACAATATAACATACTCCTAATAGAAGATGAGAAAGTTAACCAAACCAAGCATGCTTAACAAGTTGGAAATAAATCAAGTGTATTTAGTACGGACAAATTCGATTTATTTCTCACATGGTAGACAATAAAATATGCACCCACAACAATTGAACATCGCATTACAGAATTGAACCAAATAGTTAACTAAACACCACAATAAATGAACCAAACATTAACTGAGCACCACATTGCACAATATATATCATACTAGAAGATTAGACACTTAACCAAACCGAGCATGCTTTACATCCTGGAAATATAGCAATTCTATTTGTTTCTCATGTATTTTGTACAACAAAATTTGATTTATTTCTCACATGCAAGTCAATACAAAATTGCACCTAGAAGAATTGAACATCACATTGCAGAACTGAACCAAATAGTTAACTAAACATGGCAAGCAGTTAACCAAAGAGTTAATAAGTCAGCACCACATTGCATGACATATATAACATATACACTAGAGGATCAGATTACATGGTAAAAGTACATAGGAGAATTCACTAGAATTTGTTAAGGAAAGGCAAGAGCAACACTGCAACAAGTAAATGGAACATGCTTAACCGGCGTAGCTAGCTATTGAACATAGGTCCTTATTGTGAGATAATAAGACAAGCTATGACTCATCGTTAGAGATATCAATGACGATTGGATCCTTGCACTTGGAAGAGGGCGAGGCCTCCACAACATGGGTGCCTGCTACATCTTGAGATTGCGTTGGTTTTCCTTGAAGAGGAAAGGGTGATGCAGCACAGTAGCGTAAGTGTTTCCCTCAGTTTTTGAGAACCAAGGTATCAATCCAGTAAGAGGCTCCTCAAAAGTCCCACGCACCTACACAAACAAACAAGAACTCGCAACCAACACAGTAAAGGGGTTGTCAATCCCTTCAAGGCGACTTGCGAAAGTGAGATCTGATAGAGATAATATGATAAGATAAATATATTTTTGGTATTTTATAATATAGATTGGAAAAGTAAAGACGCAAATAAAAGTATATTAAAAGCTTATATGATAAGAGATAGACCCGGGGGCCATAGGTTTCACTAGTGGCTTATCTCAAGATAGCATAAGTATTACGGTGCGTGAACAAATTACTGCCAAGAAATTGATAGAAAAGCCACTACTAGGAAAAGGCATGCTAGTGGCGCACCGAATTTGCCTTCTAATGGCGCACTACTGGTGCGCCACTGGCATCACGCCATTAGAATTAAATTCTAATGGCGCACCACATGTGCGCCATTAGTATCTGGTGTTCTAATGGCGCACCACATAGTGCGCCATTAGTATAGCCCACAGTGCGCCACTATTATCTGCTATACTTATAGCGCAGCACATGGTAGTGCGCCATTAGTAACAACTTTTTTAATTCTTTTCTTCTTAATCTCAGGTCACTATTTCACATATGAGATATTCAACACATATATATATACAACAAGCATCCATATAGCAATCATATCCAACACACAAGTTTCATCATATATACATACATAGCCAACACATAGTTCCGTCGTTACAAAAGTTTCACATTGTTCATCCAACACCGTTATCCATCAATTCACAAAAGTTTCACATTGATACAAAATAAAAACACAAATGGAAAAGAAGCACTCCATCCACGCAAGCTTCCGTCAATTAAATCAAATCTGCAAAATGATAAACAAGAAGTTAGAAGAAGAAAAAGAAGAAGACTAGAAGAATACTAGAAGAGGAAGAACACTAGAAGAAGAATAAGAAGAGTTTTGGAAAAGAAGAAGAATAAGAAGAAGACTATAAGCTTATTATGTAAACTTGATCATTTTGTGCTAACATAAGTTATTTTGGAGCTAACCTATAGGAAACTAAGAATATAAGGTCTAAGTTAGTATATTAGAGCCAACTTAGGTAAAATGAAGCTAACCTATGTCATTTTGGAAAAGAAGAAGAATAAGAAAAAGACTATAAGCTTATTATGTAAACTTGATCATTTTGTGCTAACATAAGTTATTTTGGAGCTAACCTATAGGAAACTAAGCATATAAGCTCTAAGTTAGTATATTAGAGCCAACTTAGGTAAAATGAAGCTAACCTATAGGAAACTAAGCATATTAGAGATAACATAGGTAACTAAGTATATATATATATATATATATATATATATATATATATCATTTTGGATAGCTAACCTATAGGAGATCTGACATACCTGACAAAGTAGGAAGTTCTTCTCCTTCTTCTCCTTCATCTCCCTGATGCGCCTAGAGCGGCGAGGCGGTGGAGGCAGTGGAGGTAGTGGGATGTAGTCTTCTACCACAATTGGCGTGGTCATGTCGCCCAGCTGTGGGATCGCCGGCGCCACCACCGGTGCGTGGTCATTGTCAGGCCCCACCACCATTGCGAGGCCACCTTCAGGCACGACCATCGCTAGGTCATCCTCAGCCACCTCCATCTCTTGCCCATGGTCAGCCACCACCATCTCTTGCCCTTGGTCAGCCACCACCAGTGCTAGGTCATCCTCAGCCTGATGCCCATCGTCATCATGCAGCTCCTCATCCTCACTCTGCTCCTCTTCTCCCGCACTCCAGTCCGGATCATCCCTTCTTGTTGTCTATGCTGGTGCCAGAATCGCTGCTGCTTTCGCTACAACCAGAATCGCTGCTGCTTTCGCTACAGCCATAGTCGCTGCTGCTTTGGCTGTAGCCAGTGTCGCAGCTGCTGCTCCTACCTGTCCAAAATGCAACAATGACCGTTAACAATCGATGTGAGACAAAGCCAAATGTAGAGGAATAAGAAGAGGCAGAACGTACATACCGGCATCATCATCGGCAGCGTAGCGCATGCGACACATAGTCTTGTTCTACACCTTCACGATGAGCATGTTGGCGGCGTCGTCGTACCTGAAGACAAGGAAGTACCCCAGCTGCAGGTCGTAGGCACGGTAGAACTTCTCCCACCCACGAGACAAGTACATGTGGCCCTTCTTGATCGCCAACTGCACATCCCACTGCCTGCGAAACCCGCTGCCGGCCTGTCGCAGCTTCACATTATTTGGCGGATCTTCACCCATCAGCATGTTCATAAAACTGTCAGGCAGCCTCTGCAGTTTGGGAAAATGAGTGATGTAGCAAACAACAGATATCATAATGAGATGGGTGAAGGGGAGATCTCTCGTTTTATATACTAGCGTCATGGATGATACTGAAGCCTCAAGTATGATAGTGAAGAACTCGGAAGCATCCAACTCGTACTGCGGTGTCGCAGATCGGTGGTGGCTGCTTCCCGCCATCTCTGATAAGCAGCAGAAGAGACCAATTAGTACCCATGCATGATAACAGGCATTAGTCGCAAGTACCCCATATGTCCTATTTTTAGCAAAGTCATGCTAAAATTCACGGAAAATTTCAGCATGACCTTTGCTGAAAATAGGACATATGGAGTGCCCGAATTTGCCGGAACGGAAGTTAATCGACATTCCGGCAAACTCAAGGGCCTCTCGGGGTACCTGCAAATTCAGCACGACACAATGGTCGGAGACAAAACCCAACAAACTAGCAAGTCTTTCTCAATGTGATCACAAGTAATTCAGAGGCATCACAATAAAGCAACACCCTGCACTAGCCTAAAAACAAGTGAAGTTTCACCCATATAAGAACAACTTTATAAAATCAAAGAAGTTGCTAAATTTTTTGTATCCTTCATACACACTGGAGTACAATGCTTTATAATGTTCCATCATCATTACAGAAATCCAAGACCATGTGTTCCATCATCATCATCATTATAGAAATCCAAGAAACATCATGCTTTTTAACAGTTTTCAGTTTGGACAGAATACTGAAAACTACAGTTTGGACAGAATTCCTAACACTTTGGTCTTCTAGTTACAAAACAAAACTGACATAATTCTAGATGCCATAACTGAATTTTTTGACAGTAGCTCTAGTTTTTGACAGTATCTCCTAACAGTAGCTCCTAACTGAATTTTCTGCTTAAAGGGAAGGCTGACTTAAGTGGCAAGATGATACAATTTGCGTAACATAACAATATATGCATCTTAATATAACACCATCTCCTAACAGAAATATTATCCCAGGTTTCCATCTTAATACCACAAAGAATTACATAAAAAATCCAAGATCATTTTTTCTAGAGAAAAGCATCATTATAAGGGGCCTGGCTTTCAAACTAACCAATTTCCGAGACCTAGCCTTCTTCATAGGAGAATCTGAATTAGTTCAAATTCAAAATTTATCACTTTGCAGATAATAAATCAAATCCACAGTACAATCTAAAATAACAAGAAACAGAACTCAGTTGTTCGAATCTATATGCCACTGGATGAAGGTCAGCATCTATGAATTAACTCAATCCCTGAAGCAACTAGTTGGAACTTGCAAGCGCATGTACTCTACTACTACCTAGCAACAGGGCAGTCCTGCAGTTCTTGTTGTTTGCCGCAAGATGGAACTTATTAAGCACTCTGCCTAGACATCATTAATGGAACAACCGAACTGAATCTTCAATCACATCCATTGCACCTTCCCTGGAGAACAATGCCCTCATCTATTTTACCATCTCAGAAAGTTCACGGTCTATTTTCCTATCCCAGGCTGAGCAACTAACACAACCTTCTCATGTTCACCGCTAGAAAGTAGAAACATCCCATCTCTAATGAAAAGATAGCACAGTTTCAAAAAGAAAACAAACAAAAGTAGCAGGAACTCTGATTCTCCTATATAGTTACAAAAAATGCAGTACAAAAATGCAGTGCAATTTGAATCGTGAACCCTAACTTTTGGAGCATGTGCTTTCTGTCTTGAAATTCCTTTTGGAGCATCGGGTGGAAGGAATGGGGAATGGTGGAGAGAGGGAGGAAGGAGGAAGGAGGAGAGGTACCTGGTCGCCGGAGGGGTCGGAGTCAGGGTCGGCGAAGGGGTCGGGGTCGGGGTCCGAGCTCGTCCGGGTCCTCGCTCACCGCGGTCGAAGGAGAGCAGGGGCCGGTGGCGGAGGATGGCAGGGGCAGGCCGGGTGGGCACGTCGGGGCCGCGCTCGCCGTCTGCTGCAGGGGACGGAGGAGGCCCTCGCTCGTCGGAGGGAGGAGGAGAGGAGAGGAGCGGGCGGCGCGCGCTCGGCCGATCCCGTTCGGGGGGCGCGGGGGCGGCGGGGGTGGACTCCTGCGGGGGTCGGGGCGGCGGCGTCGGGGCAGCGCAAGACCACAGCGGCGGCGGCGGCACCGACGTCGTGCAGGCGCGACGGACGGAGGGGGCGGAGCAAGGGAGCGGCGGCGTACGGTTGGGTCGAGTGGATCTGGCGAGGGAGGGAGGGAGGCAACAGTGAGAGGGGAACAGGTGAACTGGGGAGAGGGATCTAATGGCGCACGCAACCCTAGTGCGCCATAAGTACAACCACTCTAATGGCGCACCCCGCCACGGTGCGCCATTAGAATTTATCAAAATAGAAATAATTTTTTAAAAAATATCATCAAATTTGTTATTTGAAAATATTTATGAATATGAAAAAATATCATCAAATTTATTATTTGAAAATATCATCAAATTTCTTATTTGGAAATATAATCAAATTTGTTTTTTTTGCAATTTTAGTTGCATCCATTTGTGACGGTGGAGCGGGCCGGGGAGGGTGCGGGGGAGAGGGTGCGATGGGACGTCGGCGGCGGTGGAGTGGGGAAGAGTGCGGGGGGTCGGCGGCGGCGGTGGAGTGGGGAGGGTGCGGGCAGGGGGTCGGCGGTGGAGTGGGAATGGTGTTTTTTACATTTATTTGTGTTTAAATATGTTCAAACTTGTTTAAATCATAACAGTAATATTTTTTATGCATTTTAAATGCTGTTTTTATATTTATTTGTGTTTAAATATGTTCAAACTTGTTTAAATTATAACAGTAATATTTTTTATAAAAATAGTAAAAAAATTTAAAAAATATGTTCAAAAAGTGCGGGTGCGGGGGGCCGGGTGCTCCGGCGGTGGAGCGGGGGAGGGTTG